>NW_006430726.1:6418542-6428851 GCF_000325575.1 Pteropus alecto
CCGACAGCGGCCTGCCTCGGAGGCCGGAGGCCGCCCGCCTTGCGCACCTTCTTCCAGGCCGGGCGGGGCCGAAGCCCGCACGGGGCGCCCACCCCAGCTGCACGCCCACGAGGCAGCGCGGAGCCTCAGGCTCCGTACCTGGGATCCCAGCAGAGTCTTCGTGTAGTAGTCCCGGGGCATGAAGCCTTCCACTATGGCCACCAGGCACCAGAAGGCGTCCTCCTGTTCCAGATACAGCAGGGCCACCGCCACCAACCTAGGCACCAAGGGGGAACACGTGAGCGCCAGCCCCGCGCCGTCCTCCCGAGGCCCCGACCGGTCTCCTGCGGGGGACGGGGGTGCCCCTCGCGGCCATTTCCCGCAGCACGGGAAGCACAGCCCCGTCTCTGCCCCCACCCCTTCCGCGGGCTCTGTTTAATGGCGATGGGACTGTTTCCCACGACTGACCAGCCTCGTTTTAAAAAAAGTTTTCATTATAAGACTGTTGCTAATGTAGTCAATTCTGAGTTTGTCGTTCGAGAAGTTCCAGCTAATCTTTTTATGCATAAAAAGCCCAGAGGTGATGGAGGAGACGACACAATCCTGACGCCGCTCTGCTCCAAACACGAAAGGAAGCCGTGCACGCGGCCGAGCGGGGAGGCCGGGCGCGCTGCCTGCTGTGCGCTCGCGCTGGAGCTGGCGAGGGCTGCCGCTTCCGCTGTCACTAGTCACTAGTCAAGAGGTTGCTTATGTAGCTGCCCCCGGTGTGGCTTGGAGCGACGGGCGTTCGGGGCGGGAGGAAGGGAAGCAGCAGAGGAAGCTTCTCCACAACGACCCGGCCTCTGGCCCGAAGCTCGCGGGCAGCACTCCCGGGACAGCCCCCAACACTGCCTCTCAGGTGTGGCTTTGCCTGTTTTTCCTTCCATAGGTAAAATGATAACGAACTCATCTAACGTGAAGTTAAGTAAAAAAGAGCTGGGGGAGGTGGACGAGGGCGTGAGTGGGCTGGAGCGCGGAAACGTGTCGACGCACGGGACACATGGGCACAGACGCCGACCCCACGGCGCGAGGACACCACGGACAGGAGCGAGGTCTGAAGCAGCAGAGCCTTCGAGGGCTTTCGGGACGGTGGCCGGAGTCACTGCAAAAGGCTAGCGGTCTCCCACGGAAGTTCGGGTTCTCAGAGGCATGTACAAAATACGTCGAAATAAAAAATCCAGTAAGATTTAAAATTCAGCGGCCCTACGGCGACCGGGGTGGGAAGGCGGAGAACTTTGACTTTCTGGAACCTGCCAGCACGTGGAAGAGCCGAGTCCGTGACAACCGCGGCAGCGCGCGCGTGCCTGGCCCCGCAGGCCCCTCGGGCTTCCGGGGTTTCCCAGCCCCAGGATTCCAGGCCGAACATGCGGTGTGGACCAAGCAAAACGAGGCTGCTTTGTCAGGCAGGCCCCTGGTCACGGGCGTTCTCTTCAGCGGGGACCCCAGAGGAGCAGCCCGAGTCCCTCTTCCATTCGGGCAGAGATGCCGCCCTGTTCCCACGGGCCCGGCCCCGCAGGCCCCTCGGGCTCCCGGGGTTTCCCAGCCCCAGGATTCCAGGCCGAGCATGCGGTGTGGACCAAGCAAAACGAGGCTGCTTTGTCAGGCAGGCCCCTGGTCACGGGCGTTCTCTTCAGCGGGGACCCCAGAGGAGCAGCCCGAGTCCCTCTTCCATTCGGGCAGAGATGCCGCCCTGTTCCCACGGGCGATGACTTCCCGGAAAGCACGGCTTTCAGGTCTCAGCGAGCGACATTCCGGTCGACGCTGTTCTTCCTGCAACAGGCTCGCCTCAGAGGCACGGACATCAAGAGGTTGGCGCGGCGAGGACCGCGAAGGCTGTGGCAGCCGCGATGCGTGTCAGTTGATGCACAGGGCGTCCCGGAGCGCAAGCAGAGCTGCCACGTCCTCGCTGACCCCTGTCGTCCACTTTCACGACAGAGAGGCATGTGAGCGTGCACCGCGATGCCCGCGGTGAGCAGAGACAGAGCAGACACAGCACACGGCACCAGGCATGCGAGGCCCAGGGCCAGGCGGCCACCTGGGGACAGATCTCCGTGAGACCGCCGTGCCGCATCCTCCGAGCTCAGCTCAGAGGCCCCGTGGGCTCTGCCTGCAGGTGACCCGGCCGACAGGCAGGCAGGCAGGCAGGCACGACCTGCGGGCGAGCACGCACCTGTTGAGGCCCTGGCAGTAGCCGATGTCCGGGTTCCGCCAGGAGAAGGCGAGCAGGACGTTGCGCAGCTTCTGGATGCCTTCGGAGGTGGGGCAGGAGTAGTGCTTGTTGTTGGGCAGCGTCCGCAGCAGGTCCAGCTCGATCTGCTTGGAGGCCGGGTTCTGCTTCTCCAGCGCCCTCTGCAGCAAGGCCTGGAAGTGGCCGGGCTCGGCGCCGTCCCTGAACTTCCGGGCGTGGCGGTCCACGCACCACTTCCACACCTTGGAGCGGTGCTCGTGCGGGATGCCTGCCCGGACCAGGTTCTTCAGCTCCGGCGAGCACGTCATCTCCCGGTTCACCGTGCTGGCGAAGTAGTTTTCCCACTTGACGCCCGTGGACACCTCCTGGCTCTCGGTGAGGTGCAGGCTCTTCAGGTCCAGGGCTCGCACTTTGGCGACTAACTTCTCTTCCTCATCATCCTCGGGGACAGTCCTGAACCCATAAATGTCATACTCGCTGTGGAGAAAAGCAAAGGGACACGTGAACGACGCACTCTCGGCAGAAAGACCAACACGGCGGAAAAGAGAAGCTGGGAACCAGCCCGGGTGTCACCGGCACGTTGCTGCGTGAGCCGGCGTTCCAGCTCCGTGAGGACAGGACGTTCTCCACCAGCGGCGTGGGGGCCATCGGCTACCCACGTGGAAAAAGACTACATCGGATCTTTTTTCGATGCTATCCAGGAAGAGAAAAGGTGGAAAACGCAGAAGAAAATACAAGCGACACCACAAAAAAAGGCTGATAACTTTGGCTATGTTAACACATACACGTCTGTCTTTACGTATCACACAGACACACGAATTTGTTAGAGAGACACCCTCCTAAAAGCAGAAAAGACAGGAAGGAGGATATCTGGGAGACGTGCGGGATGAGGAGGGACGTGGTGGGCGGAACGGCAGCTGCAGAGACGTCCACGCCTAAGCCCTGGGACCTCGGACCACGCTGCGAACAGGACGCGGCGGAGGGACACTGCGGATGGCGTGACAGGTACAGGACCTAAGACAGGCAGTCGTCCCGGGTCACCCGGTGACCTCGCGTCAGCACGGGCGCCTGTGACAGTGGAAGAGGAAGGCAGGTGGCACGTGCACCGTGGCAGGGAGGGCGGGCGCGGCAGACGCGGACGGTGAGAACCGCACGGGAGGCACGTGTCGCGTGGACGGTGAGAACCGCACGGGAGGCACATGTCGCGTGGACGGTTTCGGAAGGGAACGGAAGAGCAGAAAGGGGCACGAACCGGGAAGGTGAGAGCGTGAGGAAGTGCCGCCAGTTAGACATGCTCGCGAAGTGTTAAAAAGTGAAATGTCACGTCCGGATTTGCTCTGCAACCTTCCCGGGGGGCAGTGGGACCAAGGACCGCAAGCACTAAGGACTGCCGAGGCCGGGGCGCGCCGGCAGAGGGCGTGGACTCTGCTCGCTACTCGGCACGTCCGGAATCTTCTGCGATCGGAAGTTACACCAAGTCGCTGAACAGAGTCATTGTTCCACTTCTGCGTAACGGCTGAAAACACACGGCACGAAAAGAGCCCAAGACGCAGGAAAAAGACGACGCGGCACCCCCAGAGCGGGCTGTGCGGGCGGGGGCGTCGCCCTTCCGCTCCGGCTGGGTGACCCTGGGCGGGTCCCTGCGGCGCCCCGGCCCCAGCCTCCGTGTCTGTGGACTGAGGACGAACACACCACGTCGCCGGCCACGGCACGCGAAGCCCCTTGCCGTGGCTCCCGCACACACCTCGGCGGCAGCCCGCACGACGGTGCTGACCGCACCCCGACGGCATGTCAGCTGTCAGCTGTCGTGCAGGTGGCCCAGGCAACGCGGCCACAGCCACGGCAGAGAAGGCGCAGCCTGTGTGCGCCTGAGGCCAGGCTTTGCCTGGGGCCGGCGTGGGGCGGGGCGCAGGGAACCCACAGACCCTCCTCGCTCTAGCAGTTTAGGAAAATCCTTTTTCAGAAACTCGGACGTGAAGGTTCTCAAGCCAAGAACCAGCACAGGCTTCCAGACTGCAATTTTCCGACAACCGCGCATAGTGCCGTGTGTGCGTCCAAGTGCGTGGTGGCGTTAAGTGTGTTCATGGCTGGCGTCAGACTCTCGGCAAGTTCTGAACCAGAGTCAGGTGACCAAAGCGTCCCTCTTACAAGGGGGCCCAGTCCCTGAGTGGGGCCTCCGTGGTTGGAACCCCCCGAGGGTGCGCACGTCTCAGGGGAAGGCTCCTGCCCGCGAGGACTGGCCGCCTGCAGCAGGACCAGAACCAGGGCCACCGTGTGACCTGGCGTGGGACAGGGGAGGAAGGTCTCGGAATCAAAAGCCCCAGCTCCATCACTGGGTCATCACGGCAAGAACGGTGAACTGATCTGTTCTCATGACTGGGCGGGATCGTGAGCATCGCATGCGATGCAGGGCTGTGTAAAGTTCCCCGTGAGCCAATCGCTACTGCTGCTGAGGAGGGGGCGTCAGACACACAGTGGCCGGCACCGTACCTGACAAGACGAGGCTTCACGAACGCCTGCTCCGGCTGCTCCGGGCCCTCGGCCTGCAGCGCGTCCTCCAGCAGCTGGGCTATGACGTCCCGGGCTGGTCCCTGCTCCTCCGAGCAAACCGGTGTCTTCATTTCTTGCAGCAAGATCAAATATTTACTTTCTATCTGGCAGAGCTTGGCTTCTAGGCTGGAATACTGCAGAGAAAGTGGCGGTTACCTCTGTCCAGACGGAGACACAGGAAAAGCAAGCCTGTGCCACGAGCGGTCGATGAACGACGAGCCCAAAACTACTAGGAAGGGAGCCAGAGACACTGCGTCAGAAATGAGAGATTCATTTATGCTGCAGGCCCCTGTCCTGTCTACAGTGGCCCGCCGTTGGCCCCCTTCCTTCTAGGGGGCCTGGCACAGCAGACGTCTGGATGCTGACACGCCAGTTGTGGACAGGGGTGAGGTGAGCAGCAGGAACCAGGCCACGTGCCCATTACTGAGGACAGACTGAGTGTCCTTGGCACATGGGCCATGAGCGGCTACCCCATGCTACTTCGACACCTTCGGAGGGCCGTGACCCAGGACCAGCTCCCCTCTGCCACCTCATCAGACAAATCAAATACACCCCTGGAAAACATGCAGGAAGGAGGTGTGGGGAGACGGGGCGGTTCGGAAGGCAGGTGAGGTCACTGCTAACGTGAGTGTCACTGAACTTCATTCGCTCACTCCAGTGTTTGCGACGTCCACACTTTGCAGCCACAACCACGTCTGACC
The DNA here is from genome assembly GCF_000325575.1 of Pteropus alecto. Classification (NCBI taxonomy): domain Eukaryota; kingdom Metazoa; phylum Chordata; class Mammalia; order Chiroptera; family Pteropodidae; genus Pteropus; species Pteropus alecto. The sequence goes on from NW_006430726.1 coordinate 6,424,000, forward strand.
CTCGCACCAACCCCGTCGGGCTCAGGAGGGACGCACCGTCCTCACCAGCCCTGTTTATACGTGAGAAACAAACTCACGCGGCCCAGCAGCATTCGCCAAAGCCCAAACGGCCCGAACGTGGGGACTTGGAACTGTGTCTCACGTTTTCCCGTGAACCCCGCTCCAGGCGCGGGTGTGGGGAGCCACACACTGGGGCACTTCCGCCTGCCTGCGCCAGACAGGGCGAGACCGGGCAGCTGCTGGGCGCCGTGCATTCCGAGGATGTTTTGGGGTCGCTGACCACACCCCTCCCGCATGTCCGCGGGGGGCGCCCCCGCTGGGACCCACCTTGGCCATGAGATCGCGCTCTCTTCGCTCTGCGTTTCTCCGCAGAGCGGACAGTTCCAAAATTTCCTTATTCAGAAACTTGTTTTGGGTTTTGTACCCCTGTAGATTATCCTGTTGGGGGAAAAAACCATCGATTCACATGGGTTGAACGTTGACTAATTAATTATTGGACAGGATCACTATTTTGCTGCCTCGCCGCACAGCCCTGCCAAGTGGGAGCGGGTCCTGAGGAGCCGAAAGCGGATTGTCAGGCACCTTCCCGTGAACCTCTGGGGCAGGAGAAGTCAGGAGGGACTCCGCCGAGATGATGGGGACTGGGAAGCAGCTTTCTGTAATGGCGGCGGTTTTCCCCGACCTGACCCCTGGGGCCGAGACGCAGCGTCTGCGGGCCGCGCGGAATGACGGAGCCCTAAGGCTGCGTACACGGACCGCTCGGTGTCTCAGAGCCAGAGAGGGGAGCGGGCTGGGAGGGCCGGAGGGATGGCAGCGCCAGGGGACTGCCTTCCACTGCCGAGGGCGCTGCCCAGCAGGCTGGTCACCACGGGACCAGAAGTCCCGTCGGGCACAGCGGCTCCGCTGTCCCGCTATTACCTCCCTGAGGCCGGTCGCCCTGAAGTGACGTCGATGGACAGAGACTGTTCAGAGGGGTTTGAAATTTTCCTGTCCCGGCCGTCGGAGCCCATGGCCCGCTCTCACCTTCAGCCTGTCCAGCTCCAGCTGGTCCCTGCCGGTGGGGGCGGCCACGGGGGAGGTGGGCGCCCAGGTGGGAGAGGACGCGCCGCCCTCGCAGTCGCTGAGCTGCTGCGACAGCTTTATGATGACCTCGTCCTTGGCCTGGATCGTCTCCATCAGCATCCCCAGCCGCTCGTTGAGCTCGCCCACCTTGCTCTTCAGCGTCCTCACTTCCTGCTGCAGACTCTCCTTCTCCAGGCCGAACCTCTCGAGCTGGCTGGCGAGGCCCAGGATCTGGTCATCCTTGTGGTGCAGCAGCTCGAGCGTGTCCTCCGGGACCCCCTCGCACAGCCGGCTGCTCGTGAAGTACTTGTCGTACTGGGACGACCGCACGGTCTGCTGCAGCAGCCGCACCAGCTCCTGGGCCCAAGCGGGACGGGAGGGAGGGCGGGGGAGGGAAGGGAAGCAGAGTGTGACCTCTCGGCAACGAGCGGCCCCTGGGGTTTGAGGAAAGGCAGACACGTTACTGGAAACGTTTTAGTGCCAAACTTCCTCTTGAAGAATCTCAAAAATAAAAAAGAAAAAAAAAAAGTACTCCATGAAGACTGTCCACAGAGAACAGCCGCAGGAAACAGGAAACAAGGAGCACGCACACTCTGCAGTGAGCCATGGCGCTGGGTAAGCGGTCGCCGGGATGAGGACTCTGAGCTGCAGAGCTCATGGGTCCGCCGAGCAGCCAAGGGCAGTCGGGTCCCATCGGCTCAGAAGGGGACTGCTGTTGGAGGCTGTGGAAAGGCACTCGACCCCTGTTCGTGGACTCGGGGCTGAGGCGCACAGGGACCGGGTGTCGGCGGGAGTGGGTGGTGTAGACGACACCCTCCGCTGACCCTCCTTGGGCGTTCGGATGTCTCTGAACAAATGATGGAGCAGAGTGGCAGGGCCCGGGACAGAGGCCATGGCTACACTGACCATAAAACTCTCAGGGGAAAAGGACCCTCTGGGAAAGAAGACTCAGAGATACGCGGGAGCCAGGATGTGCCCCGGCCCGGCCCGGCCCGCCCCGCCTGTGCGGGGGACCAGAGCGGAGGGTGAGGGGGAAAAGGTACCTTCTGACTGGACAGGTCTTTCTTCAGTCGTTCCAGCTCTTCCTGCTGGCTCTGGACCTGCAGCTGCACCTCGGAGGCGGGCTTGCCGGCACCGCCACTGCCCGATGTCCCCTCGGTCGAAGGGTCACCGCTACTGTGACGATTTTTGTACGATCCGATCATGTCTTTCAAAGGGCGCTTTCCTTTGTAAGGAGCACGTCCGAAATCAAAGGGAAATCCCGAGCCAGTCGCTCCTGCGAGAAAACAAAGCTTGTTTTTAAGGGCAGGACCAGTCTTCCTCTTGGGAACTCGGACGAGACACACCTCCGAGCCGCCTGCACTCAGCCCCGGAGACGCTTCTGCATCCGCCACGCTCAAGCGGCCAGGCCGAGCCAGGCACAACCCCGGCCTCCCTGCCAGGTTCTCACGTGGCCACCCTGAAAGCACACGCTGTGGCTGCCCCATCTTCGCCTTAAGACCGACGAAGAATGACAGACGGCCCACCGACGGCGGTGCGGAGCGAGCGACAAAGCCTATCGCTCCCCTGAGATTCTTCGGTCGTGTTAAGTTTATTTTCCGAAACCTATTTCAGAACCTTGGTGCTAAACCCCCACGTTCACACCATCGTTTTCCCCTTTCGGGTACCTTTGGGACGCGGGGCCAAGGAGGGGCGTGGCTGCTGCCTGGGCCACCCTGCGAAGCTGGACGGCACGATGCAGACCCACCAAGGACCCCTGGCTTATCTCTGCTAATCTGTCCATAGTAAGAAAGAAATGAACCAAAAAACCCAAGTGTATGTTTTAGAAATTATAGACACGTGTTTTAAAGTTTGACTGTATTCTCTTCCTTAAAAACGAGTATTTAAAAACATTGAGGGATCTAAATAAAACAGCACGGATGGATTTGAATACATGCAAATTCGAAATACAGAGGGGAGACACGACGAGTACGTGCTAAATAGATCCCATTTACATAAAGTTAGAAAACAGGCCAAACAAATCTGTGCCGTGAGGAGGGGGCCAGTGGTTACCCGAGGGGGTGGCGCCTGGGGGCCGGGGCCTCCCCGCTTCCGACCTGAGTGCCGGCTACACGGGTATTGTCCCTGAGCGACAATCCAGCGAGCTATGACGTGGTCCTGATTTGGGGACTTCTCTGTTATTCTTCAATGAAAATGTTTCCGCAGCAATACAAGGACACCCGAGGAAGGGCGGTCTGCCTCCGAGAACGGCACAGGGGGCGGGCCGGTTCCCGGAGCCGCTGCGGGACAGGCCAGTGCATCCAGCAGATCGGAGCCGGCGACACCTTTGTCCCTCTGTGTCTTCAGCACAGCTCCCCCTCAAAGGGCCAGGCTGCTCCGAGGGACCTGGGGGTCCCCATCCCTCCCCTCACTCCGCCCTCCGAGCCTTCCTCCCAGCCCTGCCCACTTCCGTCCCTTCCCGCAGCCTCCCAGAAGCCGGGGCCCACGCCGCAGTCTCAGGAGCCCCGCTCCGCCTCTCCTGGGTGTGTTCCCACCGCCCTGCCGGGCAGCTGGTAACAAAGCACACTCACCCCATGCCTGTCACACTGTGTCGCACACCCCCATCCTGTGGGACACAGGCGAGCTCCCCCTCCAAGCAAGTCATGGTGGTCCTCTCCCAGGGAACAGGACATTTCCTCAGTAAATGCTCACTCACCCAATAAAGACGCCCCGAAATCCCGCCTCACGCTAGAACCGAGTGTGAGGCAGAACCTCAAAATCGCTTCTCGTCAGTCTACATTTAAAACATCAATATTCCCTGAAGGGATGAACAGATGTAGGGCCGTGAATGGCTGCTAAAAGCATCAGGCACGAGAAAGATGGAGAACTGTTATGAACGGGTCAGGCCAACAACCCTAAACCCTGATCCATCCTCACATGACCGAGTGAGAAAGCCAGACACGGTGCAGCAGGCAACACGCGGCACCCTGTGGGCCCCTCCCGGCCTCTGCTCTGATGACCACACGCAGGAAACGGAGGTGTGGGCGCCGTTAAGCTACCCCACAGAAACGCCGCCAGCAAAGGCCCTGGCACGGAGGCCCCGCTTCCTCAGCAAGCGCAGCAATGGGGGAGGGAGGAGAAAAGAGGCCCGAGCAGACAGCCGCGGACCACGTCTGCAGGCCACAGACGAGGGGATGAGGGAACACTCGGGACTGGCTGCAACTGTTCCCAGGTATAATCATGATTTTGCGGCTACAATTTGTGAAAGAGTCGTCCACGAACAGAGCTGCAGATGCAACGGACTGGTATCTGGCATTTGCTTTCAAACAGGCCAGGCGACGGTGGGGGCAGGCAGAGGCGGGAGGGCAGGGGCGACGTGGAGGAAATGAGGCAGACCGCAAGGTCAGAGCCGTGGACGCTGGTGCCAGGACACCAGAACTTGCGACACTGCGCAGTCTACTCTCGCGTACGAGTTTCTGCAATAACGAGTTTTAAAATCAGTATTTCCTCAGAGAGCACCATTGAGGTTCTAGCTTCTGAAAAAGTTTAAGAGCTACACAGGGATCTGTGTCTTGTAACATCCGATTTTTCAGGCCTTTGTTCGATCGCCCACACAGAGCACGTAAACCCGCCGGGCCTCGCGCCACCGGAAAGGCCTGCTCCGGCGTCCCCAGTGGGAGCCCACGGCAGCGAGGGGACAGGAAGCAGAAGCCGCACCTTTGTTTCCCTCGGGGGTCTGCTTCCTCCTGTCCTCCTGTGCCGAGGACTCCTCCAGGTCCCTCGGGCTCGGGTCCAGAAGCTCCCACCCCTC
>NW_006430726.1:6428900-6433042 GCF_000325575.1 Pteropus alecto
TGTCATGCCCTCTCCCGGGGCGGAAGGAATACATGGAATTTCTATTGGGGAAAACGAACTGCGTTATTATTTTTTTCATTGTAAAACGACGCAATTTCACATGTACAGGTTTGGCAAAAACGAAGAGTTCGGATGGGATCCGGCGTCGGCGGGGACATGGAGAGGGAGCCAGGAGCCTAAGGTACGATGGGAGGTGCCCGCAGCCGCACACGCGCACACAACCCCAACACCCATCGGCAGGAAAACGTAAGCAAACCGAAGCCTGTTCACACACTCCAACACTGCACGTCGCTGAAGATGGGTGCGTTCACTCGGGAAACACCTCCTGTGTGCCTGCTGTGCTGTGTGGCAGGCACTCCTGCGGGCGTGTAGGGTAAGCCAGCGGGCGAAGCGAAGACTCATCCCTGTGCGACGCACTTTCCAGCTACAGCTACACGCGTGATGTGAATAAATACTTTTTAAATGCTCAATGAAAAGGGAAGAAAATTGAAGAATGACATGTACAAACAGGATCCGATTTCAACCCTTTGAGATGGCACTTCTAATAGGCGTTTATGGACGTACATACATACGTGTACATTTTTAAAGTCTACGCGTGAACGATAATTATCAAATACAGACACTGGTTACCTCTGTGAATGGCAAGAACAGAACAGGATCTTGGAGAAGAGAGGATTCGAACTCTATCTGCGATGTTCTCATTTGTTTTTTAAAAAAAACGACAGAATCACACGGCTGAGGAGCGGCCACCCACATAATCGATCCGCTGTGCTCCACACTTGCCCACTTGCTACAAATATTTCGTTAAAACTTTTAGAACCTAACCTGGGACTTCTGCTTCCAGTGAAGACAGAATACCAGGGACTGGATTTACAGTTCCCGAAACAACTAAAAATTTGACTGAGCGCAGCCAACGCTTCTCAGATGCTGCTGCATGTCAGGTGGCACAGCGATCCCGACCGTGACACGAACGTGGTGAGCCCTCGCTGCCACCTTGCTGCGTGGAGACCGCGGCCAGGCCCGGTGCCCGCCGGGGGCCCGGGCGGAGCTCACAGGGCACAGACCGGGAAGACGGCTGTGCAGAGGCTTCGGAGATCGAAGGGCTCCCCGAGTGCCCAGCGAGGGCTAGCGGGCTGTGTGTAAGCCAGCGGCCCACGGACGGGGAGAGAGCCACCTGAGGCAGGGGACAATCTGAGGGTGCACAGGGCGGGGACAGAGTCTGGTGCAGAGGACCAGGAAACCGCCTCCTCAAACAAACGTCACCAACGTGGCCCCTAACGCTGCTCTCTCCTCCCTCCCAACAAAGCTTAAAAGGGACTTCGAAAGTATCAAGCTGTTTCTGAACAATTAAACCTCCTTCCAGAACCAAATCCAAGAATATTTATAGGAATACAAAATAAAATTCCAGCACCCAGAAAGGTAAACTCATAATATCAGGCATCCCGTCAAAAAATTACCAGGCATGTAAAGAAGTAGGAAAATATGACTCACTGAGGAGAAAAGTCAGCAACAGAAACAGACTCAGAAGTGATAAAGGATAAAACCAGTAGATGAGGACTTTAAAAGTTATTGTAACGACTTCCCCGTGTTTAGGAAGCCAGAAGAAATCCACGAGGCCCAGGACAAACGCACAGATGGGGTCGCATTGGACCAGACCCTGGAGAAGGAAAGATTCGTGAACTTGCTGCTGCTGCGACAGAAACCACCATACTGTGTAATGCCGTTTGCACAAAATGTCCAGAACTGGCAAATCCATCTAGACGGAGGGCGGGGAGGAGGGCTGGGGGAAATGGGAAGTGACTGCTGAGGGGCATGGGGGTGTCTTCTAAGGCTGCTCATGGCGATGTCTGTACAGCTCTGCGTACACATTAAAAACCACTGAACTGTACGTTTTAAATGGGTGAACTGGATGGGATGTGAATTATATCTCAATAAAGTGCTTCTCGAAAACAAAACCAACCCACCTCCGCTCTCACTAGCCCACGTACACGCAGAGGGTGGGGTCCGGGCAGCCTGGGGTCCTGGAAAAGGGGCTGGGCCCTAGGGATAAGAAGCTGGTTCTGTCACGTGGGAGGCTCGTGAACTTGGACGAGGACTTTTCCTGGGCCGGTTTCTGTCTCTGCAAAAGGCCAAGCACAGGGCCTGCCTCCCAGAGTAGGCGGCTACGTTAAAACACAAGCGTGAAAGCCTGGGCCCGGCCTCAGGCATGTGACAGGCACTCTATACAAGCATCTTGTAAGTGACAAAGACCAGCACAAAGGTAGGCTGGTTTTATGACTCCACATAGAAAACTGTAACATGTATTATCAGAAGTCACCCACTTCAGTGTCACGTGTGGCTCCCAAAGACTCACTTGAGCTCGGTGCCCCACTGCTTCAGAGAGAAATTGATGGAATTCGGGTGCCCCGGGGCCGGCTGACTTGCGGCCTGCTCTCCCACTAGCTCTCCTGGGGCAGTTTCCACGGCTAGGACATTTCTGGCTTTTTCTGCAGAAGGATTTGGGTGTGGGGAAGTGAAATCTGAAAGAGAGGCAGACACAGGTCACTCGGCTTGCACACGGAGCTCGACATCCTCCGTGAAACACTGACCGACACGCCACGTAAAAATCTATATACACACATCATGGCGTATTTTTAATGTACGTCACGTAAAAACACCATCCCTGGTGGCTTGGGTGTCTCGTAACCGTTTTGTGATCTAACACAGATCCACGTTTCTCAAAGGCAGGCTGCGATGTGCTTCACACTGCCAAGTGCTAACAGCCTCGGCCCAGGGACCAGGAGGCTGCGTTCTCCCGCGTCGTGTGGCTCCTAAACTGATAAGGAGCCACTTCCGGGAGAAGCTGCTGTACAACGAGCAAAGTGCAGATCAGATTCCACGACACTCCCTCTTCTCTAAGAAAGTGGGGGAGCACGAACTCATACAGAGTTGCTAATACTTGCAAACAGTGACGCTGGAAAAGTGTGTATTTCACAGAAGACTAGCTTGGTGACGTCACAGGCACAGGCGTCGGCACAGAAGCATGACACGCTTCACACCCAAACGCTCTAAAAGGTGAGCTCTTGGAACGCCGAAGGCTGACATGAGATAAAGCCCTAGATTTGTTTCAAAATAACAGTATTTTGTTACTTAAGAAATAATATTTGCTTCAAATAACATGTTATTTGCTTCAAAGTAACAAAATTAAGTGGGCGAGCGCACCAATGAAACCAGATGGATGGTGAATAGCTGAACCTACCCGACAACCGTGAGGGTGATACTATGTTACCTTTTCTTTGCAGATGTTTCAAATTTCCCATAATAAAAACTAATTTTAAAAGTTTAGACAACAACGTATCCAACTGCACATACTTGGTATTCTTCCAAGTGATCTTCCGTCCTGGACCGGGCCGTTTGTAAGCAGAACACATTGTTTCAAACCAGCGAAGGACGGCCACGTCCACCTCCCTCCGGCAGAGTCCCTACTCTCCACGTGGCAATGCCAACCAGAACGGAACTGCTGAACACTGACGTCCAAGAAAAAATGACTTTCTAATTACATGACGCAATCCGCATCGCCTGGGGCGGGCGTCTGTGCGGAGGACGCAAAGCTCCAGGAACCCTGGGTGGCAGGGCCCTGGCAATCTGAGTCCAAATAGGGCGTCTGACGACGGGCTGGCCGCTCACCGCGGTGGTGTGGGAAGGGCTCTGACCACACACCGGGAAACGAGTCCCAGTGTGACATGAAAAGGTGGCTGCTGTGTTGCTATCAGGGGAACTCGGCTCCGGGCAGCAGAGTCAGCACAGGCCGTGGGGGGGCGGGGGGGGCAGCTCTGGAAGGAAAAGCATGAGGCTGTGCTGGGAGCCGGGAGGGCCCCGGCTGCGAATGCGGGACGAGCGCGAGTCGAGGCGGCTGGAAGTGACACACGGCCACGACTCCCAACTCCTGGGTCGAGTCACCCTCACGGAAGCAGAGGTGCTGCGGGTGCAACGGGGAGACGCGGCTGTGGCCCTGGGGGGCGCATCTAGGAGAGAGACGCCGGGTGACAAAATGTCAAGCCAGGCACACAGATGCGTGGAGTCCGGGCGTCCGGACCCCTCCTGGGAGGGGGCGCTCCAGGAGATGCCCGGGACTGTTCGAGGGAGGGGAGGGAGGGGAGGGA
>NW_006430726.1:6433140-6435403 GCF_000325575.1 Pteropus alecto
GGAGGGAGGGCTCCCACCCTCGGCGGCACCCACGGTGGCGCCCCCTTCTACGCTTTGACATGTCAGTGCTCCCCTCGGATTTCATATGGAAATAAAGTGCCAGGGAGGAAACAGAAAACGAGTTTGAACACCGCTGAGAGGGGCGCTGTCCTCCACCTGCTCCGCTCGTCAGGACCCGCGAGCCGGGCGAGGGCCGGGAGGCGGCCACCTGCCCTGCGGTGGACCCGCGCCACGCGGGCGCAGCGGCCGTACCTTTCGGACGGGGGCGCCCTGCACTGGGGGGTGCGTGTGCCAGCAGCCGGCGGGCGAGGAGGCGGCAGGAGGGTGAAGTGGCCCACGGCTGCCCGCGCCGGGTCCTTCCCGGTGGCCCTTGCAGGCAAAGCGCCTCAGTTCTAAGCCAAGCCAGGAAGCAAACACCAGGAACCGCACAGCCGACTGCAGCCTCTCTTCCTGTGTGGGCTGGCGGCAGGGGGATGGCCCCTCGGGGGCAGACTGCCGAATGCTTTGTGTGACAAAGGCAACGCGACCTGCACCTGTCCTCAGGCCACACCGGAAATGCTTCCTGGCGAAGTCGGGGCCCTGGGGCTGGGGGGAGGGAAAAGACGGGAGGCCAGGGAGGCTGTCGGGGAAAAAGATCCTCTGGTGAAGTCATTATGTGCTGTGGAAAAGCAGCTTGTCCTAGGTTTTGCTATTATTGTTATATTTGTCTGGTTTGGGGTTTTTAAAAGACCAGGTGAGATTTGCTTAGTTACGAGTGGAGCCACTGGCCTCCCCTCAGCACACGCCCGCACATCGGCATCCGAACGCAGCCTGCACTCTAGGGTGGGACCCGGACCCGGACCCGGACCACGGACCACGGACCACGCCCCAGCCTGCAGCTGCCGTGGGGGAGAAGCCTGCGCCCGAAGGCTTCGCTGGAACACGCCCTCTGCTCCTGCTGGAGTTTCCAAATGCCTGCCGGGCAACTCCCAGCGAGCTCCAGACTCCAGTGTGCATTTCCCAGGCTCTGATGCCGGCCGGCCCGGCCCGTCAGTCCCAGCTCCCCAGATCCACAGGCACTGCCCCACAGCACAGCGCGCTAACCCAGGGCCTGCGGGGCGGCCTGCGGGGCATCGGGGGGGGCCACCCCCGTCCCGTCTCCCACTGCTAGTTGCTGCCCCAGTAGAGCTGAGTGCTGTGGGAGGGAGCCCACCAAGCCAAACCCAGGACGCAGTGCCACCCGGGGGAGGTGCACAGGGCGCAGGGGGAGACCATTCCCACATCTGTCGAGAACACTCCAAAGGCAGCCTGGAGGTCACCACCGGAGGTGGAGCGCAGAACGGGGTTCATCTGAAGCTGCTTTTTCCCTCTTTCTCGAACGCGTTTAATCCAGACAGCGAAGGAGGAGGTGGGAGTAGTTAGAGATACCTCCCCAGTGAGGGCACGGGGGGACTGAGCCTCAAAGGACAGGTGGCGAGCCGCAGGCTCCAAGAGCCCCAGGAGGCCAGTCCGCGGGTCTCGCTGATCACTTGTCCACCTGCTCTCCCACACCCGCTGCCAAGGACATAAATCCTGGGAGAACCGGACACTGGTCTCGCTTGTTGACAGCTGCACAGCCCACGCCCAGCAGGCAGGAGGGACTCGGCAAACAGGAGCAGAGCTCGGTGAAGAGGCGGAGACGGTGGGGCACCCCCTAACGTGGCCCCACGGGGGTGCCTTCTCTGGGCTCCGGGGATGAGTCAGGAGACTGCAGTCTCTAATGGACATGTGCTCATCTGCCTCCTGGCCTCTGAGAGACCCCTGAATTGGGGGTGCAGGTGCACCCCTGACTCCACGGCTGCCTCTGTGGCCTCTCACGCCTCCCTGCTCCCCTGCGAGCCGGCTCCGCTTGTCCCCGCTGGCACCAAACCCCAGCCCGTCGTGCAGTGTCCTTTCAGATCTGCTCCAGGAGGCTGGACCCGAACCCCGCTCATCCCCGCCCCCCATGGTGTGACGTCAGAATCACAGGAGGAGCCCCAAGAGCAGCTCGCAGATGAGGAAGCGGTGTCGGCCCCAGCGTGGAGACACACGTGGTCTCCATCCCGACAGGACGCTGCCGATGACCACGACTTCTGCACTTTCGAAGGACACCTGGCACGGTGCGGGACTTCACGAATGGGACTACACAGAGTCACAGCCTCTGTGACCGCTTTGCGGGATCCCGCCGTGATCACGGAATTCCCGCGGCTTTGCCAGTGCGTCCCGCCCTGCGGTTTTCCGCCCGCCGCTCCGGGCGCCTGCACGC
>NW_006430726.1:6435418-6453852 GCF_000325575.1 Pteropus alecto
GCATGCGCACACCGCGGCCGCGGCAGCGGCAGCCCCTTCCCCACCGCCTGCCGCACCGGCTGCAGACACACGACAGCCCCCAACCGTCTTCACGACGCCCGATTCTGCAAGACACGCCTTCCGCACGCACACAGGCGCTTCGGCACTCATGCCTCCCGGGGACAGTGAGGGCTCCCGTTGTCCCAAAGTCTCAAGTCTTAAAAAACAAAACTCTCGCTACTCCTGGCTCGTTTGCTCATGAGTGAGAAATGAGTAAACAAATGTGCTGGACGCGCATCCTGAAATGAGGTCATTAGCTTTTTACGGACGCCTCCTTTGGCTTCTGGCTACCTCATTCCCTACAGCAAGGTCTGGGACCTTCATTTGCAAAGATAACTTTGCAAATTATTCATCTGTATTGAAACTAGGCCTTTCCGCAAACACAGAAGAGCAGAGTGGCTGGTGTCCGAGGCGTGGCCGACCTCAGAGACCTTCAGAGGCCGGGCTGAGGAAAGGCAGGTCCACAGAGCAGATAAACAGAGGACAAAGTCACCCCACTCTCTGATCGCTGATTTAACAGAAAGCAGCAGATCCCAATCACTCTGACCACGTGGCTCTGGCAGCTATGACAGGGCGGGCTGCACACCCAGTGCTGTTCCAAGTCCTCCTTCTCCACAGACCCGGTGCTGAGGGTGCCTCCCCGGCAGCTGCGACGCTCGCCTCCCTTTGCGAACTCCCCGCTAGCCGGGGTGGCCGTGGAACCTGGCTTGAGCTCCTGAGCACGGCCAAGGCTTCCTGGTTGTGGGGGCCAGCCCCAGAGGCAGCTGGCCGAGGAGAAAAGCTAACACACTAGGGATGGGGGACAGAGTGGGTCCCTCAACGGCACCGATGAGCAGCTTCGCCAGCCACGAACCGCCTGTCACGAGACAAGTCCCCCTAAATCCCCATTCGTCAGGTTTCCCATTCGCTGCGGCTGGACAGCACCCTGACTCGAAATGGTAACCTACACGTACACACACGCGTACGCACACGCGTGCCCTACGCTCAGCAACGCGGTTTCCCACGTGACCCTCACGGCCCAACTCTGGGGGCGGGGAGTGGGGAGCAGACGAGGTCGCCGTTACTACCCCGATACCAAGTGGCCGACGCCACCCCGTGCGCTCCATCTCCCTCAACTCTAACCCCCCCTCTACACCCTCCAGGTCCCAGCACGTGAGCTCTGGATCTGCTCACTCCCTGCCGTCCGCCTGGCTCGGCCCAGGTCGAGGCTGCTGGAGTTTCCAGCCAGGACACCCGAGAGCCTCTCACTACCCGGAACCCGTCCCTGCCCCTCGGCCAGGGGTCCTCGCCTCCCGTGCCCATCCGCCCCTGTCACTCGCCACGCCTTCCACGTCCGGCCCTGGATCGCCCATCCGGCTTTCTCTGGGGCCACTCCCGCCTGCCCACTCTCCCTTCCAGCTAGGCACCTGGTCTCTCGGGCCTCCAGCCTTTCCGCTCTTGCTTCACGTGGCGGCTCTTACTTGACCTTGAGGACTCGGTTCAGCTGTCACCAAGGCCAGGAAATGCTCTAACACCCCAAGAGCAGGTAAGGCTCCTGCGCGCACCTCTGGCCCTGTGCTTCTGGCTGCACCTGCAGCGCCAGGCGACGCGCCTACAAGTGGGTGATGCTCTATCCCAATAAACTTCATCTCCACAGGCCATCGTTCTTATTAGAAGAAAAACTTAGGGTCTGACAAGCAGTAGATGCGAGAGCTGAGGCTCGACCCGGGCCCGCGGGGCTTCTCCCCCGAGACTGCGCTGCCTGTGGACACACTGCTACCGGCAGAAAACTGTCCTCCTCCTCTCTCCCCGTACTGGCCTTGGGCACTGGGAGTGTGCCGGTGGGTGACGCCCGTTAGACAACTGGAAATGTTACCAAACTGGGAAAGAGGTGAAGACACTAGAGGTTTGTTTTTCACATAAATCAGAGTCAGAAAAGCATTCTTCTTCGATCCTAGCTGGCGGCAGCGTGGTTAGGCCGGGCTGGGCGGGGAACGGCCAGCATGGCTCCAGAAACACCACAGCCACATCCACGTGTTGTTTTTCAACCAATTTTTACCTCTGATGATAAAACAAAAGAGGCTAAAACGCAGTCTTTCTTCTCGACTGCCTTCCCCAGGCTTTCTGACTCCCTGAAGAACTACAGTCTCGTAAACTGCCCGGTGGTCCAAAGCTGCAGTATTTGCCCTTATAAGCCATCTAACACTCCAACGCTCTCAGGACAGAGTCCAAAATCCCACGCCCAGACATCGAGACTCCGTCCGCTCTGGCCTGAGTGGCCTCTAGCTCAGCTCACCCACTGCTCCCTCCCTAGGGCCATGTGGCCTCCTCTCAGCCCCAGAAGGCACCGGGCTCCAGCCCTCTACCCTGAAACTCCTCCCTCTCTACTAGCTAAGCCCTGGTCACCGGTCAGGTCTCAGCTCAGCTGCCACCTGCTCAGAGAGGCCCCCTCGCTGTGCTCACCCACTCCTGGGCCTCCGTCCCCTGAAAGTCCCTCTCACACTCACGTCATGTGTCCTTCACACCTGCTCAACCACAGACGCTGTGAGGGGCGGGGTCAAGCCCAGGACGGGCGCCCACTGTGCGGAAGGATGAGTCAATGTCAGCGGTGCGCACTCCACGTTCCCACACGAAGGGTCCCCGAACCGAGTGAACAGAACCGAATGGGCTCCCGATACGGCTCTGGCTCCCCAGCGGCAGCATCTGGGCTTGAAGAGGGAAGGACGTGTGCCACACAGACTGCGTGGCTGGTGCCACCTCTCTGCCCCTTTCAGCGAGCCACCGCCGAGCCTCTGCTGGAGAAGCGCTGTGTCCTCAAAATAAAGGGACCGAGGCAAACCGGGACCTTCCGTGCCTGGGCAGGAGCCGCCATCGCGACTCCCGCCAGCTCCCCTGCAGCTCCCATGTGTTCCCGGTGGCTCCAATGCCGACTCGCTGAGCTTTTGATCAAAGGCACGAGAAGACTGGCTTTAAAAAGACTCTGTCAACACTGAGTAGGACAGTGAACCAAACACAGAGGGGTTCAGGCTTGAATATGGAGGCGGCGCCTTGGCCCGCAGGGTCCGGAGCTAAGACGTCGGTGAAAATGACCGAGCGCGCCGAGAGCTGTCACAGGACATGTCGGCAGGTACGAAGCGGAGACAGGGTTGCTCACTGACCAGAGGGCTCGCCTGCTGACAAATACTGTGGCCGCTAAAACGCAGTAGGCGGCAAAACCGCACTCTGGAGGAAAAAGATAATTAAAAGCCCGAGAAGGCACGCGCTTCTAAAACAAGCTGGCCGCACACGTGCCCACAGCGCTGGCTCCCGGGACCTGGGACGCGTGGCCGTGTCTCGCTGCAGGTGTGAGCGCCAGCCCGTGCCGGCCTGGATGTCGGCAGGCACCCCCTGATCCCCGAGAAGGGCCAGCGTAGGGCCTGGCCCCTGCACGCCTGACCAGGGCTCAGGGGCCTGCCCTTCCCGCCGCCTGTCTTCTCCCTGTATGAAGAGTGGGGGCCATGACACAGCCCCGCCCCACAGTCTTCGCAGGGAGTGGGCTGGTCAGCAGGGAACTGGTCCTGCTCGTCTATGGAACAGGGCTCCCCGCAAGCAGTCACGAGATCACGGGGTTTAATTGTCGACATTCACGTTATTTATCTCTACAGTGCAGGTGGCCAGGGATTCCCACGAGCTGTGGAAATGCCGCACACTCAGAAAGGAACGGAATCGGTGTTGGACAGTGCGTCTTCCTTAGAAGCATCACCAGGTCACACGTCACTGCTTTGAAGACACTTTCCGTGTCCACGAGCATCTGCAAACTCCGGCAACTCTGGCCAAGAGTGCAGGTGCGGGTGTGGGGACTCTGCCTTCGGGCAGGGACAGCGAGCCGGCCCTGGGGTCACACGGGAGTCACCCCAGCACATGCACCACTTGTCGACTCAGCCTACCATCTCTTTGGGGGCTTGGCGCTGGCCTCGCCTGCCCCCCCGGTCGTCACAGGTTTAAACGCGCTCGTGGACCTGGACGCTCAGTGACTGTGGAAAGCCGCCCGTCCACAAGGGACCATGACCGTGATTCCCGCCCTAACCTGCCCCACCAGGCCGGCCCGCTGCGTGGGACGGCGCCACGCAGAGAGCGGGCACGGGCGCCTCCCGACTCACCTGCGCTGTCTCTGGCTACGAGGCCCTTAGCGAAGTCCCCGGGAGTGGGGGGGGCCCGGCTGTCGCACTTGACCATGTCCAGACCGTTGCAATACTCCCATCTCTTCTGCTGAAGCTCCTGCAGCCAGTAGGTCATCAGCTGACGATTCGGAGCCTGAAAAGGGAGGGCGGGGGGAGGTGGAAAGTGTCACGGCCGCCAAGAAGCCGAAGGGCTTAAATGTGTGATGTTTTGTGAGGGCAGACCGTACTCCTTCCCACCTGAAAGGGAGCGTCGACGAGCCAAAGAAATCTAAATTTCAAGATTAGCAGCTTTCGCCCACAAACTGATCAAGCAAATAGCAATTTTAACATAAAGCATTTTACTCTCAGAAGAAATCTTTCTGAATTTTAAAATTACGGAATGATAAAATACAACATTTTCCTCGAGAGGTTTTAAGAAGGCCTGATATTCCCGCTGCCCTTTCACTGAGAGCCCGTAAATTCGATCTTAAGAAACCAGATCTCACATAGGCAGGGATGACATCCTTGCCAAACCAAATGAAATAATGGCGCTTAAACTCCGCCAGCACCTGGGACAGTGTGCCGGGGACGATGCAAACCGAAGACGAGACTGCACGCTCATCACGATGGCTAAAATTGTTCAAGCTGACATTTTTAAAGAGCACGTAGACCACTCATTCGTTGCCGGTGGGGACGCAGGCGGCAGTGTGTCTGGAACGCAGCTCGGCAGCTGCTCATAAACATACTTCCCGAGCGGCCCGGCAACCCCACTCCTAGGCACGCCCCAGAGGAATAAAAACGCACTTACACAAAAACCTGCACGCAAATGTTCAGAGGCTTTCCTCATAATCGGCAAAAACTGAAAACAAGCCGAACGGGCATCATCTGCTGAGCGGACGAACGGCAGCTCATCCACACTGGGACGCCACCCGGCGACAGGACCGAGCACGGATCCACGCCGCGTGAGGCATGTTAAACGCACATGGAAAGCGGCCAGACCCGAAGGGCTACGAACCGCAGGACTCCACGGAGGTGACATTCCCAAACATGCAGAACGGTAAGGGCAGAAAACCAACCTGCGGTTGCCAGGGCTTGGGGTGAGGGCAGTGGCTGACGGCACGTGGGGGTCTGGGCTGATGGAGCTGTCTGCATTCTGCCTGTGATGGCGACCGGTGAGTTTGTGTGTCTGTCCAAACTCAAACTACACACCTGAAAGAGTGGATTTCACTATGTGTATGTTTTAAAGAAACCAACCAAGATGCAGAGGGCCAGATGGCAGGTGTGGGCCCCACAGGGGAGCCCCGGGAAGGGGCCCCACGGCACATTTACGGGACCTCAGCAACACCGGCAGCCAGCGAGGTGAGCAGACACCGACTGGTCCCACGCGCAGAGGCAATCTGGAAAACTGCTTCGCAGGCTTGACAGCAAGCGACAGACCTGGAGACCAAACCACCGCTGTCCACGAGCCTGGGACAGCCTCCAGAGCTCCTGCTGCCGCCGCCTGGGTGCTCCCAACGACGCTTGTGCACAGAGTCCCAGGGAAGGACCACCACCCACTACAGGATCTCCGGATGTTGCACAGGAAGTTCCTGCAGCTATCAGCTGAGTGATCATTTCAGCCACCCATTCGACCAACATCTACTATCTGGAAGAACAGATACTTGGAATCAGGAGAGACAGGAAAACAAGCCAGTAGCTTTGGGAGTGTGTCGCGTGCAGACCGAGGCCGCGGGGGTGAGGCGGGCTGCTCCGACCGCCGAGCGCCAAGCAAAGACGTCTAACCACACAGAGGGGCTGCGA
This sequence comes from Pteropus alecto, assembly GCF_000325575.1. Classification (NCBI taxonomy): domain Eukaryota; kingdom Metazoa; phylum Chordata; class Mammalia; order Chiroptera; family Pteropodidae; genus Pteropus; species Pteropus alecto. Next base: position 6,441,376 of record NW_006430726.1, read on the forward strand.
CGGGGGCCGTGACACTCGAAATCTGGGAGGCCAGCCCCCCGCAGAAGCGAAAGGCTCGCAGTGCTGACTTAATGTCTGTCTGCTCTGATAAAGGCAAACCCCAAGATGTCCTCATTCTTCTAGCATCTAGCTCAGTGCCACAAACAGCAGGTCCGTATCTGCCGAATAAATAAGAAAGGAATGAACAGGTAACCGTGAACGGACGCAGGAGCCTGGTGCAGAGAGGAAGCGGGCAGAAGCACAGGCGGAGGAGAGAGTGTGGGCAAAGGCCAGAGGCAGGAGAGCACGGCGAGGGGGCGCAGAGGGGGCCCGGGGGAGCGGGGCTGGAACGCCAGGGACAGGCCCGAAGGGACCCTGGTACCTTCCTGGATTCTTAGCAAGGCAAGGACATGACGAGATAACGCCACTGCATCAAAAAGGGGGAGAAGGTTCCGGTCCGGGCCACAGGGAGGATGATGGAAGGGGCTCAGCCTGGCTCTGGGGCCGAAGAAGGGGACCCAGCCCTCGTAGAGGATGGAGAGGCAGAAGCTGGGACACAGCCACGGCCGGCACCAGGGCCCGAAGCCCCCTCACCCCCTCCTCCTTTCCCAGAGCCCCTACTGAGCCCCGAGCCTCCCGACCCCCAGCGTAGAGTGTGTTGGGGGGCGTGTGCGCACGCGCATGCGTCTGGTCCTCCCACCAGCCCCCCAGCCGGGCCCCCGCCCAGGCAGAAGACCGCCAGGGGCTGCAGGACTCTTGCTCCGTCTCCTCCGCCCACACAGCTCCCGTGTCTCTTGGTGCTCAGGAGACTGGGCGCACACTCGTTGGGTGAGACCCTTCACTAACCTCTCCGGCTGTCTCCAGCAATGCAGGCACCACGAAAAATCTTTTTACGAGAAAACCTTCTTCCTTTAAATCTCCGAGTATTAACTCTAACTGGGAACAATTAGTCACCTCTTAATCATCTCTCACTAAATTCCTGGGGCGAAAAACCTTTCAGATCACATGCTTTCAATGTCTGACATATTATTCATGTCACAGAAATCTGGTCTATGAGGCAGGCAAAACTACCTCGAGACAATGATTAACGGTTGTTTCCTTTAAAAAAATCTCAAACTCACTGAAAGCATCTGACTTCGATCCCAGGCAGCTCTGTGTGCACGAGGCTCTGGGGCGGGTGCCAGCAGCGGGGGAGGCAGGAAGGGCCTCCCCACAGGAAGCCGAAAGCCAACACTCAGACGCACGTAGCCACAGGACGGGGCAGGACCACACGTGAAATCGCAGAAATCCAGAAGGCCTCTGCGTGATCCACCCGGGGTCTCTGCCGCACGCCGATTCGAAATTCAGCCTTGCTCAGTCCTGTCAGATGCAAAATCCGAAACTAGTCTCTTCGCCGCCTCAGTCTTGGTTCGACAAGTAAAGCCGGTCTACGGTCACCCCGACATGGTGACCACAGCTGCACGTGGCTGCGGAGCGGGGGAGGCACGGCCGGCACCGCATGGTGAAACGTTCTGGATACGCTGGGCCGAGTGACACGTATTTATCACAATCAACCGTCTGTTTAATGTGGGTATCCAAAACTTCCGAGTATCTCTCACGGCTCAGGTTGTATTTGTACTGAACAGGCTGGTCTGGGGCATGATGGCAAATACGCTCCATTCTGAGCCAAGGTTGGTGAGAAACCCAGAGGGTGGGAAACGGCCTGGGGGTGCACACGCAGGCCAAGGGTACGGGGTTTTTGGGGAGCAGTCAATGCTGCCCCCTCCCCTAAGACTTCATGACGGAAGACGGCTTCCTTCTTAAACCAGGAGCCTCAGGCGGCTCACATCCACGGAGATGCCAACATTCTGTAGGTTCCCCCAAAATGGGTCTGGTGGACTGGCTCACAGCCTCACGACCTTTGCTGACCCCTCCCAAAATGCGGCAAGTAGGACCCCTGAATGGTCTGGGAGTCCCCCCCCACTTACCGACCACTTGGCTGGTGGCAGACGACCCGGTCAGTGCCGAGGTTGCCTCCCCCGCCCTACATTCACCAAGCACCCACCGCAGAGGGGGCCACGAGCAGGGCCGGCGAGAACCAGTACCTGGCCCGCCCCATCCGCAGTGACTATTTGCAGCACCCACGTCCTGGTTCCTGGAGAGCCACACAGGTCCAGTCGTGCTGGGAGGGGCAGAGGCGAGGCCGGGCTCCACCGCTCGGCAGTGAGGGCCGAGGCCAGGCCAGCAGCCCGCAGGAGCCTGGGATCGGCATCTGTCCGGAGGCTCAGGGTCACACCCTGGTCTCCCATGACACCCGCGTCTCCAGCTCCTACTCGGCCCTCAGAGCCCAAAGCAGACGCCCCCTCCAGAGGAGGCCGCCCTGACCCGCGCCTCAGGCCCGCTGCCCCCTGGACGGGGAGGTCACAGGCGCCACCCCAGCGTGGGGGCACGCTCCGTGTGCGCCTCACCCACCTACGCTCCCGAAGACACAGGCCAGACCCGCTGGCCTTGCAGGGCCCCAGATGCCTAGCAGGGTGCCCCGAATACAGCAAGACACTCCCAGGCCCGACGCGCCCTGTCCTCACGTTCGTCCCCGGCTGCTGCCTCAAGGCGGCTAAAATCCCGGTTCACACTGGCGCCGACCCCCGCGTGGGATCCCACTGCAAAGCCACTTTGACTGTCCCCCTACGCAGCTGCGAGGAGGTCCGGGGAAGGGCAGGCACAGCTCTGCGATGACAGACGGCGGCTACGTCAGGTGCCACGAGGCGCCCGTTCAGAAACGTAGCCAGGCCACACGCACGCGGCTTCCAGTCCCTGGTGTAATTCAGTCCCTGACAGTTGGTGAGAACCACGTGATGCCCCAGCTGCTCCCAGGAGCCTCTGTCCCCACAGCCCAGGAGCCCACTCCTGGGGAGACAGACCCCAGCCACCTGTCTCTTCTGTTGGACCCCAGGGACGTTTTCCCCCCAAGCTCAGCTCTCTCTTTGGTGCCTAGAAAGTCCCACAGTAAAGACATCTGATCGCGCACTCATTCATTTGCATACACACTTATCAAGGGCCCAGTAGGCAGGTCAGTGCATTACGGGGTGGGGGTGGGGGGTGGAGCACACACGGGAACCAGGGCTCGTCCCCTAACTGCACCCTCACTACGCACCCGGTCTAAGCTCTTACTCCCTGGGGCTCTGGCGCTTTGGTGAAGGGTCACCTGTCAAAACCCAGCACCTCTCAGAAGCTGTAACTATGCTCATCCCCTGCGACCCACGACCCCGTTCCTGGGCATCTTCTAAAACAACCCAAAAGAAGAGAGACAGAAAAACACCACGTTCGTGAAATGTCTGCTCACTCACTCGGCAAATACTGACTCAGTGTGACCTCAGGCCAGCGGCAGGGAACACCTGGCACATGGGGCTGGGCGGTACCCGGCGGCTCCTGCCTCCGAGATGCTCCCAGTGAGCAGGCGGCCCCCTCGCGCCAGCCGCCGGCCATGAGAAGCATGCCCACAGTTACGACCACGACACAGACACCTAGGGACCGTTTAAGAACTCCTCCGCATCGCGGAGACCTAAAAGGAAAATCCAGTCAAGATGCTAAAAGTTCCTCAAAGCACGGCAAAGAGAACACGAAATTCACCTACGGTTTAACCTTTTCAGATTTCTGAAAAAATAGATACAGCAAGAGGCTTTGCCCCGCCACACCGGTGAGCGTGTCATAAAGCCACGACGATTCACCCGCGCTGTGCGGCCAGAGAATCCAAACGCAGGCCGGAGCGAGCGTAAAACGTCCACGCGACATTTCGAGGGTCACGAATCATAACCTAGGTCGCAATACAGAAGAAGATAAATTCAGCCCTGATGCTCGGCTACCTTGGAGGACAGTGTGACGCGCTGGCCGAGGATCGTGGGCCACCACCCGGGGTCGAACGCAGCTCTGCCACTTGCTGTGGCTGCCCCGTGAGCAGGCAGGGCCCACTGCCCGTGCCGCCGTGAGAGGCAGGGCGCTCACGCCAGGTGGAAGAGTGCCCAGCACAGTGGCTGCTGCTGTGACCGCACGGTGGCCGCACCGAGAGCTCACATGGGCACAGCCAAAGTTCAAGCCGTCCGTGGCCCCTGCTATGCGGGCGGCAGAAGTGCATGTCCCGCACAAAACCCATCACAGAACCCATCCGCAGGGGTCGGAAGCTCCTGAGGCTGTTCTCAAACTCAAGTCCGGGCCCCCCAGCCACAGCCAAGTTCAACTGGAAACCCTGCAAGCGGCTGGCTTCACAGGCCACGGCCACGCCCACGTCAGAGGCCGGCCCCTCGGTGTGGGAGGTCGTCTGCTCACCAGAGGGGGCTGGCTCCACTGAAAGCGGAGCCACGGCTCTGCTCCAGGACAGTCCTGACAACGGCAGGGCTGAGACCGTGCGTGCCAGGCCTGGAGGAGGGACACCACCTCCAGCGTCCGAGAGCCGCCAGGCCTCAAAGCCAGAGAGCCCCACCCCGTCCGGTGACTCGGGCCCCTGCAGCGGCGCCCTCGCTAGTCTTGCTGTCCTCAGGCCCCTCCAAGCCTTCTTCTGACGCCTTGCCGTCCAGTCCTACGTGTCCCATGCTCGGACTCTCTGGTGGCTTCCCAGGACTAAGCAGCCAGGCGTGGTGCTCCGGCCCAGGGACGGCAGCCTGTGGCGGACACGGCAGGCGCACAGCAGCCGGCGCCCCGTGACCCCTGCCCCTCTGCACCAACACCGGCCGGGAAACTTCTAGCTGTGCCTCAAGACCCCACGGACCGCCCGCCTGCGAGGGCATCCGAGGTCACCGCAGAACCACTCACTCACCCCTCCGACGTGCTACGTGTCATGACAGCACCTCCGTCACCACTTAGGGTGTGAATTCTGGGCTCCTCCCCAAGGAGGTGGGGCGACCAAGTTCACGAGCCAGGACGGGACAGCGTGAGCCAGGAGCTTCGTGAAGGAGCATCCACATCTAGACGGGGGTCCGGCAGCCCATGGGAAGCAGTCTGAGCCGCAGGACGGTGGCTCACCCGCATGGCGTCACCAGGCAGGAATAAAAAGCAAGCAATAGAAAGCACGAGAATATCGTAAGCAGCCTGATGATACAAAACAAAACTCGGGTGAGACGCAGGCTACAGCCCCAAATTGGTAAATAGCTTTAGGTTCCAACTTTTCATTTGAATGTTTCAAAATCACAAGCCTGGAAACCACCTTCAGGGATCTGGCCCAGAACCAACAGAAAATGAAAATGTGGCTTTTCCCTGGGAAGACCTCAGCCTCTTGTCTCGTCTCAGCCCCGCGGTGGACGCCGAGGGGGTGGTGACACAGGGTCCCCGGCTCCTCGGAGGGACAGGCGCAGCGGCACAAACGTCCTTCCTGCAGGGGCCCGGGCAAGCTGTCGTCCGGTCTGCTTAAACCGCGGTGGCCACGTGCTCCCCTTGCTGAAACGATGGCACAGATTCCAGGCCAAACCCTTTCCAAGGCTGAGAAAGAACCTGGACCCCACAGTCATTTTCTAGGACAGCTGGAGTCGGAGGGGGCGGCCTTTCCCCGCAAGGTGCCTGCCCCTCGTGCGTGCGGGGGGCGGCGGGGGGGAGGGGGGCTGGCCTGAGGTTAGCATCCTCCTCTCAAAAGCAGACACCTTGAGAGAAAGGCAGTTCCTTGGACCCACCTCCAGTTAACGCCTTTGCTCAGCCTTAACGATCTCCCAGGGATGAGCGACCAGGGTCAGACTAGGAGCAGAGAGCCCGCAAACAGCGGAGACAAGCCAGCGCTTGCTCCAGGGGAGGGGCGACGAGAGAACTGGGCTCGTGGGGCGCCCGGCCTCGGCAAAGCCACCTGGGTGACAGACTGCGCCGAGGCAAGGCCAAGGCCAAGGCCGCTCTCTGGGCCTGTCCTTCCTGCAGGAAACGTGGGCGCCCGTCCAAATGCTTTTTGTGTTGAAGGGGAGCACGTGGCCTCCCAGTGACCACAGGCTGCACTCCCATGGCTCCCCATCAGCTCTGCGTTGCACAATAAGAGGGAACCAGGGTTCAGGAGCTCCGGCCACTGCAGCCCCTGCAGCCGTGGCCAGGCCAGCAGCTGTGGACGCCCCACCCACCTCCGCCCGGGACGGTGCCCACACGCCACACGGCACTGCGCTCGCTCGTTTTTAGAGTGGGCACAGAAACGACTGACTCAACCTGAAGTTTCAGGAACTGGGTCTGGGAGGGGCCGGCTCCGACTCCGCCCAGAAGAGAAGTGGGGTGCAGGGCCCGGCCCCCGCAATCCCCCGCCTGTCCGTGAGTTTACAGGCGTGTGTGGGAAGTGCGCGGGCTTCTAGCAATCGTCGTCAGCAGAGCTGTGTCTCAGGAGAGTGTCGGGGTCCCCCCACACCCTTACGTTACTGCCCCCTGGGCGGGCAGTCGGGGGCTTGAACGTCCTGCCAGCTGCTCGGTGGGCGACAATCACTAACACTCGCTCCCCCAGAGACACCCGTGCCCTCCAGCTCCCTCTCTGGAAGGCCCCGAGGGACCCGAGCACGTGGCGGTGTGCCGGTGACCAAGTGACAGAAGTCTCGGGGCCACCGGGGAAACGTGAGAAGGGGGTGACAGGCCCTAGACCATGGCCCTGGAGCGCAGGGACTCAGAACGCAAAGCGGCAGCGCAGGGAGGGCCCGCGAGGCCGCCTGAGGATGCGGGCCCTGCCTCCGGCTCACGGTCCGGTTCCGTCGGCCCACTGGGCTTCAGGGCCAAAGGGGCCCCGTGTGTCATGATCGGGAGGGAAGTGGTGCTCCTCCGAGGGAGGGCCGCAGAGGGCCGCAGCCGAGGGGTTGGGACGACGCACAGGAATGCAGATCCTGAGGCCCGCGCTGGTGTGCCACCCCGACCAGGAACCCCCCGATCTGTATTCTAGCAGGACCCCAGGAGGCGTCTTCCCCACAGCAAGGACGAGAAGCACGTCACTGCCCTTTCAACGGTGGGATGGAAAAGGCCTTGCTGGCGTGTTGCTCGGGGTCGGGGACGTGTGGCAGAATGCACGCTGAGCGCGGAAAACGCCGGCTCGTGGCTCAGGCCGGGGCGAGGAGGACCTGCCCGGCCCCCGCGAGCGCCTCCCAGGAGGACCCCGACAGGGACCCACAGGCCTCGGCTGCGCCACGCTCACTGCCAAAGTGGCCCCTGGAGGCTCAGCACCTCACTGTTCACTCCCAGCCTCAGCGGTCCGCACGGTCTGAGTCTACACCTCCACGCAGCAGAGCTACACGGACGACTTAAGCATCCGCGTGCCACAGATAAAGCCGAGCAAGCCTGATCTCCCGCGCACGGATTGAGATGGAGATTCGAACCGCGCACCATCCGACTGCGAGGTTCGCCACGGTGAAAGGCTGTTCGCGTCTCCGGGCAGGGCCTGGAGCCGGAGCTGCCGTTCCCTAGCCATGGGACTCAGTTTCCTCCCTGTCACGGGTGGAGGCAGGGAAGTTCTGACTCACAGTGACCCTTGGAGTCATCCCAGCTCTCAGAGCCACTTAATGACAATGTCCTGATCGCACCCCAGAACGGAACAGGACAAGCCCCCGAGGCCGCGGGCAACACGCCCTACTACGTGTGGGTGGGGTGAGGTGAATGGCTGGCTGGCTGCATCACGTTCCTAAAGCCACGCCACTGACCGTCTCTGCCAGCCCTGCCTCCCTGGAAACCAGAGGGCTGGAACGGGAAATAAAAACTTGGTTTGCCGCCAAAAAACAACTCTTACACTCCAAGATCAACATCTCTGGAAACACTGGCCTGCCCACCTCCCCTCCAACCAAGGCCAGGCCTGCGTCCACACACCAGAGGGCAGAGCTAAGAGTCTGCTCCTTCTGTTAAGGCCAGCCCCGCACACGGCCAGAGGCAGAGAAGCCCCAAGCTCCCAGCTCTGGGCCGCCCCTTTGCCTCCACAGCCCAGTTCTCATACGATCAGCCTGAAAAAGCCACTGTCCAGAGCATGCAAACTCAGGGAAGGATGCTGACTCCGTCAGATGGGACACAGACCCAAGAACCAAACCTCTGAGCAGCTCCGCGATTTTCCGCGAACCTGACCAACTCCTCGGCCCGCCTTGTCCAGGAAGCGCTTCTTGGTAATCAGTCACACGAATCTCCGCGAGTCTGCGATGCCCACAGAAATGATGACGTGAGCACAGACTTCTGACTCTAGGCCATATCCAAATCAGGACCCCCCCCTCCGCCTGTCCACCGTGGAATGAGGCCAGACCTCCCTCAGCATCGGAAACCGGCAGACATTTGATGTTTACTCCCGACGCTGAATGCTACAGGCAAATACGGTTTCTCTCAAAGTTTTTTTTCCAGAGCTCTTGCAAGTCTTTGACGATATCAAATGCTAATCTATTTTTAAAATCTTAACACTGCAGTTTTTAAACGGATGGAAAATTTTCACTGCTGTATCTGCAGAAAAAGCATAATGCTTATGACACGACAGATGCTCAAAAATGTTTGCTAGATGAATAAATGGACACTGCAAACCTCCCTCTGACCATGCGACGAGAGTGTAGCACTCACCGCGCACGGAGACACGGGCGTATCCGTCCCTCTGACACGCGCCTGACACTCCTGCAGCATCAGATCAGGGATGCGGCGAACCCCAGACAGATCTCTGCCCGCGGGGAGCTTGTGCCCTAGCGGGACACAGACGCTCCGATACTGGCGCAGGACTACACCCTCTCTGGGGGCGACCCCACCCTGAATCTCTAGCCGGTTCAGCGTTTCCTGTGCTGCCCGGTGAGCTTCTACTTTTCGGGCAATCACAAAACCTGCAGCCTCCCCAGGGACCAGCTCAGCGTGGTGCTGCCCACAGGGCCTGGCCGTGCAGGCAGCCAGCACGTTCCCATCGCTGAGCTTCCCAGGGAAGCAGGCCACTCAGCGGGCACGAGCGAGAGGCATCGCTACTGCCCCGTTCACCATTCATTACCGCATGCGCCCTGCGAAAGCTGACGACGGGGCCTGACAGCACGTGGGGGAACGCTCGCTCGAGTGCCCTGAGGACCCACTACGTAAATCCCCAAGAGAACTGAAAATTCCTAATCAAAGCCGCTCCCCCACACACACACTCTGAGAGCCATTTCCTCAACGACAAGGTTCTTCTCTCTGGGGGCAGGTTATTGTGTGTGTTTCGGTCCAACCTGAAGGCTGTCACCCAGTGACCCATGGGTAAAGGCGCCTGACCAAGGAGACCTGTCCACCCTCAGAAGCCCCATTGAGGCCACATCCAGCCCACTGCCTGCTTTTACGCACCCACGAGCCAAGAACGGTTTTCACATTTTCAAATGCTTGGAAAAAAAATCAATATTTTGTGTCAATATTTCATGACACAAAACTTACATGAAATTTCAGAGCTACGGAACGCAGCTACACTCACTGCAGGCTGTTTCTGTGCCACCACGGCAGGGCAGGGCAGGGCAGTCACGGATGGCCCTTTACGTAAAGCATCTGCTCTATGCGTCCTCAGAGTCCAGACTGAGGCCGAACGTGCAGGACTAACTGGAAATCTGGGTGGCCCGTCCCTCGTGGATCCCCGATGCTATTACATTCCCTGAATGTCACGAGACGAGCACGTCATCTAATACGTTTGCTCGCTTCTAACGAGTCAGAGTTCACACTGAAACCACCGCCTGCTGGGTGACCACCTGCTGTTCATTCGCTCTACAAACGCCTACCTGGGCGCCTACTTGGTGCCAGGCACTGTTCTGGGAGGTGCGGACACAATCAGCGGTCCTCGGGGGGCAGGACACGGCTGGAGACTACACCGTGACGGGGACCGTGTGACAGGCGGTGGGAGGTGGAAAGGCACTGTGATATTTCACACACGACACTGTATGGGCCTTTAACGAATGGATGAATCAGAAACCATGACAACCTAGGAAAAGTGAAATCTCCATAAAAGCCTTAGTCCAGCCAGACCCCAGCAGATGTCAGGACTGATGGCTTCGCGGCACCCTCAGCCGAGAAGGCAGACTCGGCCCGCACACCTGGCGCTGAACACACACCGGGACACCCAAACTAGCACACGCAACGTCTGTAGCTACGCTGAGCGGCTGCATTCTTCCTACGGAAGGGGGCTGACAATAGGGACGCATGACTGATGGCTTGTGGGGGACTCGGAGACCGACACGCACTTCACTGGGGCGCCAAACGCCTTCAGGGAAGGGAGCGAGGCGGCGGGAGCTCAGCCTCGGACGGCGTGATGGTGCTCCCTGTGCCGGGGACTGCAGGCGTCTGGCAGAGCAGGCCCGCTCGGCGTCACCCCCGTCAGCCGCACGCTGTCCGTCCCTAAGCGCCGGCTCACCCACAACTGTCTCCCGTGCCTCGGATCCCAGGAAAGCCCAGCAAGCAGCCTCCAGCACCCCTACCGCCCCCCACAGACACACACACAGGGAGCATCGGCCTCCGCCTGACCACTGTGGCGGTTCCTACACGTCTAGTACCGGGCCCTACACATCCCGGGAAAAAGTCGGTTGCTCAAACCGGCCTGATGCTTCTTTGCTGCTTCAGGAGAACAGAGGTCAAGCGCAGCAGAGGGAGATCCACTACGCCCTGTCCAGCCCAGGCCACTGACTTCCAAAGTCAGAAAGGCAGCCCTGTCGGAACGCGCGGTGCCTCCAGACACTCCACTTCTGGGGCACTCACTGGTCCCAAAGGCTCCACCTCCAAGGAGTCTGGCTTCATGGCCGCAGGCAAAACACATCCCCTCACCGGCGGCCACTCAACACCGGGCCAGATCCCGGCGTTCAGACAGAGAAGTTCACCAAGAAATGCCAGCATCAGCTTTCATCAGGACTCGAGCAGTGGAACGCGCTGTGGAAGCCCAACGAAACCACAGCTTCTCCGGAGAAGGCGGAGAGACGCTTCAAATAAGAAACACATGCTAACACAATAAGCAACATGCTGATTTTTCTTTTCCTTTCTTTTTAACCCACTGTCGAAAGGAATGGTATCTGTAAAATCAAATACGACTAGTTGAAGTTTGAGTGGGGCTCCTCCCCGCTAACCCACAACGTCCCTCGAAAATCAGGGTCCCCCCCTGTGACCCAGCAGCCCTAAAGCGAAGGATTAACACTTACGGGAATCAGTCCTCGGACCTGAAAAGTGAAAAGGAAGATGAATTGCTAACTTCCACTTTTAACACCAGAAACTTTTGACTCTCACGGCTCAAAAGAAAAGACTGCACTAAAAATCCCTACTGGAAACCCTACGTCTGGATGCCCCGCCTCTGAAGGGCCTTGCTGTGCTTCCGTTCCCAGCTTTCTACAGAGCAGGCCCCCGCTGGGCACTGTCTTATTTAACTGTGCCTAATTCAACTCTTCGTACCAAAACAGTCCTGCAGAGTCAGTAACCCCCCTGGAAATCAATTTCTTTTTTTTTTTTAAGGAACGTTCTGAACATACGAAGATGGACAGAATTACATGACGCGAGGACAGAATTACGTAATGTAATTCAGCCAGAGGAGAGGCCCCTGAGCACAGGACCAGGACCGCTGACTCTGCCCAGGCTCCTGCACCGTCCCAGCAAACACACTCCTCCTGCGCTAGATTTAGGAAGCCTCCGAGCGCGAGGCGGAGCGGGCAGAAGCAACCCTGTCCCACCTCTCCAGCCAAAATAAGGAGCAGGAAAGCAGGCTCTGCCACTTCCTGGCTGTGTGACCTCAGCGGGGGCCATCCCTGCCCACTCCGGAGGGAACTGCTGGATGCTCTGTGAGGGCCCTGGCCTCTCGGACTCTGTCAACGGGCACAGTAACCACCACTGAGCAGTTTAGAATACAATTCGCTTAATCCCAACCCCCCTGGAGGCAGACCCCACTGCTGTGTCCCTGTCACAGAAGAGGCCAGCGAAGCCGAGAGAGGTTAAATAACTTAGCCAAGGCCAACAAGCTTACATCATGAACCCCTGGGAGCCCTGCACAGAACACTCCCAGGACAGGGGAGCCCAGCCAGGGAGGAGGGTGACACCTGGTAAGGGGACTGAGTAGCCTGCATCCACTCTGACCTAAACCCAGGAGAAAGGCACGAGATGGGGACACAGGGACAGGGTATGAAGAAGTGGGGAAAGGAACATAGCCGGGACCAGAGAAAGGAGGTGGAAGGGCAGTGTCCGATGGGCTGACCTAGGCTGGGCAGGGTCAGGGCGGGTCCTGCGGTGCCAGCTGAGGGAAGCGGGCGGGCTGAGGGGTGCGGGCTGAGGGACGTGAGCGGGCAGGTCTTGGGGTGCGGGCTAAGGGCGAGGGCAGGTCCTGGGGTGCGTGCTGAGGGGTGTGGGCTGAGGGACGTAGGAGGGCTCTGGGGTGCGGGCTGAGGGGTGTGGGCGGGGAGGTGCTGGGGTGCGGGCTGAGGGCGAGGGCAGGTCCCGGGGTGCGGGCTCCCACCTTGAGCACCGTGACGGCGCCCGCGCTGTGCACCTCGAAGTGCGCGGGCGGCTCGGCGCCGGGCTCGGCCGCGTCGTCGGGGCCCTGGTAGCTGAAGCAGGCGTCGGCGATGTCCAGGTGGCCGAGCGGCAGCGCGTCCTGCT
>NW_006430726.1:6454315-6469003 GCF_000325575.1 Pteropus alecto
CCGCCGCTTTGTGTGCGCACCGTCGTGCGTCGTTATCCGGGAGTGCGCAGGCCTCGAAACCCACCCGAGTGTCCCCCGAACGCCCTGGGTCCCAGCTCGGCAGGAGACGGTGTGCCAAGCCTCTGGCCCGCACTGCACGAGAGAGAGAGCCCGCTGCCCCGCGCCGAGCGGGCGCGCGGTCAGTGTCTGCAGAGGGCGGGGATGAAAGCCAGGCCCCCGGCCCGCCTCTTCACACCTCAGTCCTGCACCGACTTCAACGAACACGCGCTCCCTGGCCCTGCCAGCTCTCTCAAGGCCACTCTGGGGTGCTGATGGCTTCGTAAACAAACCCTGCACTGTCTCGCCCCTCTTTCCTGGGACCATGAGCTGGAGGGATGGTCCAGGATGGGGCTTTATCTCCTCTCCTTAGCCCCTCCCACCGTCTTCAATTTTTATAGTTAGATAAAATTCTAAACAAGTGGAACTTTAGTTCCCGCCCTTTTTAAATCAGATCACCCTATCAAGGCTCTCCTACATGGAAATTTGGGGGCTGCCTCTGGTGGCTCTAAATTCCTTGGAACCCTTCTGAGATGACTTGCTGACATTTTGCAGTTCCCAAAGTCTCTTAGGTGAAATGTCTCCGTGCTGTGATCAGGGATCAGCTTTACACGGACCCCGTGTCCCTCCCTTGTGTCCAGTGCAGGCTCGCTTGGTGCAGGGGGCCTGCCCTGTGTGCCCATGTGAGTCCCTGCCCCCTCAAGCCTCTCTGGAACCCAGTGACCAGGAGGAAGTGGCCGACCCAAGAGGAAGTAGCTGCTGTTTACGGAAAGGGGGAATTTTGGGCAGTGAACTTGCTTTCCACACTTCCTGCCCTGATGGGGCAGGAGGAATGGACTGGGCCCTGGAGGCCAAGAGAGAGTTCCAAAATCAGGGAGGGGCTTTGCGACATTGGGTGGATCACCCAGCCGCCCTGTGCCTCAGGTTCCCCATCCGTAGAACGAGCATAATAATAGCAATTACCTCCTAGAGCTGCCGTGAGGCTTAAATGAGGTAGTAAGTGCAAAGCGCCCAGCACAGCACCTGAAGCGTGGAAGACCTCAGTCTGGTAGCTAATTCATTCAACAAACAGCCCAGCCCTGGCTCTTTGCCTCCACCTGCTGCCGTGATGCTGAGACTCAGAAAAGCATTACACCTGGTCGGCTCCCGCTGCAGGCAGCTCTCAGCCCCGGCACGGGGGAGCCAGCTTCCAGGAGGCCTCATTTCCCTACCAAACTGGCAGGCAAATCTACACGCCTCGTGCTTCTCTTTCGTAGGAGGAGGGCATCTGAGGTGCTGGCCGGCAGGCCAGGGCCGGGACAGGTAGGGGCCTGGGCACCCTCCGGGCTGCTGACGGTGGGAGGTTGGCAGGGCAGTTTCCCTGTACACTGGGTGATCCTCGTGAGATAAGACCATGTGACCTCCGAACCGTGTTCAGACAGGATGGAACTTTTATAAACACCAGACGAAGCTGACGCAGTGTTGTTGTGTAGACATTTACCGATACGTTCGTTCGTTGTGAGTTTGCGCTTTGCTTATTTTAGATTTTGGAGCCAATGCTGGCGTGCGTTTTTATTTCTTGTTTTGTTTTCAGGTCTCAGATATTTCTATAGGTCCTCGTCGAATCCCCACTACCTGCGAATAAGACAGAACAGGCTGCGTTTCGTGGGGAGGGTGGCTGGAAGGGGTGTCTCTGGGTGCCACCTCCCGCCCCAGCAGCTCCACAGATGACAGGACTAGCTCGCTCAGTGACATGGAGCGGCCGAAAGAGTCACAGCAGCGTCGGTGACTTTCTGGACCCACATCGGACCCCTGCCCCACTTTTTCTTGCAGAACGACTCGGCAGGAAAATATCATCCATTCATCTAGTCATTCACTTAATATTTAATGACATTTTCTATCAAAATTCCCAATGCAAATATCCTTGTAACGGTGCAGTCCCGCTTCGGGAATGTGTCCTGTGGGTGTACTCACTCTCATGCTTTGTCAAATCTGCACGAGGTGACCCAGTGCTGGAAATGAAAATACCCTGGAAACAGCCCAAATGATCATCGACAGGGGACCGGTTACAAAAATCATAGCGCGGCCATCCGGCGGAAGATTATGCAGCCGTAAAGGAAAGGGTATAGACTGGCACCCCCAGTCTATACTCTTATGGAAGAGGCTACAAAATAGCTCAGTGTGTTTTACCAAGCAAGGTACAGAGCACTGCGTAGTGTGCCACCTTAACATAAGAAAGAGAGGAAGAAAAGAACATATATATTTCCTTGGATATGCATACACACACACCCCCTTTGTTCGCCTGACCTAGACCTTCGCCCCTGGCAGGAGCTGTCCTAGGTCCTGGCCCTCTCCTACACAGAGCCTTTGTTTTCTTATGCAAACGCCCAGGTTCCGCTCCTAAAATTATCCAGGCGAGCAGGTCTCGAGAGGACGCCTCATGGAAAATTACAGAAACACATTTCTTTGTATTTGAATACTTCCAGGACGTTACGCTGGCAGCAGCCGGACTCCGGGGGAGACCTCGGCTTCCTCAGCCTCCTCGTGCTGGGAACCGCTTGGGTGCCTGGTGACGCCAGGCACTTCTCAGAATAGAGTTTTTAAATACACAAGATAAAATGCCTGGAATCGCAGTGGAAATCAATTATGTTGAAACGGACTTAATAAAATGTTTCTGAAGTTACTCCAAACTTCTTTATTTGCAAGTTAAATAACAAGATCCAGCACTGGGTCTAATTACTGTAATTTTGAGGGGAGGCTGAGAAAAATGATGTCTCAAGATGTCTGCAACCACTGTAACATGACTTGGAAATCTGTGTGATTTCTGTTAATGACAGAGCCACAGGACATGCTGAGTATCAGAGGTCAGGGGAGACAGAGATGCAATCCGCTGCCCGCCCATCCGCCCCCACATAGAAAATTCTAGTCCTTGTCAGCTTCAGGCTGGGCTTTCTATTCCGACCTCAGCATATCCCTGGCTTATATCTGTGGTGGGAAGACCAACTAGCAATTACGAGCACGGTGGATCTCTTCCATGTCCCCTGGCTGGAGTGGACACCCCACTTCCAAGGCTGGAAATTGTTTATAAAAGTGAGGTTCCCAGTGGCTGACCCCCCAGAAACACTTGCCACGCGCATGACCCTGAGCAGAGAGCGGGGACTGCCGTACTTCACTCCCTCCCCACGTGGGGCCCGTGGGCACCCCAGATGGGGAAGGAGCTGACCAGCTTGAGGTCACGGGCTGGCCTCAGGCCCTTCCCGTTCCTCTAAATCACATGTACCCCACAGCCGCCCTCAGCGTTTTTATCTCGATTGGAGGTGGCCACGATGAAGTCGGAGCAGCAGTCATAACAGAAACGGTTGTTAGGCCAGCACCCTCGGTGCCATCATCGCCAAGGCGACGGCTGAGCCTGACCGCTTGTGTAATTTCAGACACTGCCTAAGGACTTAACACCTTCCTAACGACAGCCGTTTTGATTGTCCCTGCTTCAGAGATGAAGACACCGAAGCCCAGAAAAGTTGTCGTCATTTGCTAGAGGCGACGTAGCTCGTCAGCCGGAATTGGAACCAAGGAAATATGGCTGTAGCCACATCCCATGAGTGCAGAGCTCCGCGAGCTCTCACGAAGCAAACGCGCTCATGTAGCCCGCCGTCCAGACCAAAAACTAGACGCCGGCAGCCCCGGTCACCATTCCCTGCCCAGGCGACCACCGCCTGACGGGTATCGCCCTCTTGGATTCACATAGACCTCCCCTCATCTTAACCACGATGCTATCGCATTTGTCCTCGCAGTGACCTAGAGACTAGGACATACGTCCCGAAGGGAAGGAGGGGTTAATCGGCACAGAACGTCGCCAGATTGTAAGTGGCCTCGGGGAGGGAGCGCACGTGGAATCCGGGTCCCTCGCCTTGCTGACGGCGGCATCACTGTGGGCTTCGCCAAGGCTGGTCTTAGCCGTGAAAAGCACAGCAGCTTGGGGAGAAAGGCCAGTCCAGGGGGCAGCTCATCTGCTGGTTGGAGGTCATTTGCTAGAGGTGACATAGCAAGGTGACCCTGCCCGCAGTGTCTCCAGTCAGCCAAGGTGCCACCCCAAAAGCGTGATAGTAGTGAACCAGCCACCGGCCCGGAGGCGACAATGGGGCTTCTGTGTGCTGCCAGCAGTCGGGGCGGGCGTGGGCTCAGGCAAATGAGCAGGGCCACACAGATATAGGGGCGAGGGGCCTGGGCTCTGCTTCCCCTCCAGAGCCGGCCAGATGGAGGGCAGCCCGAGGCAGCTCAGCCTGGGGAGGGGGCTCGAGGGGGCGGCGGACGGCCAGGCCCTGGCCAAGCTGCAGGAGCTGGCCCTGAGGTGGTTCATGGAGACGCAGGCCCCCCTCATTCTGCAGGACGGAGCCCTGCCCCCCTGGTTCCACGGATTCATCACCCGCAAGTAAGGCTGGCCCTGTCCACATGCTCAGCATGGCCCACAGCCCCGAGGCGCCAAGAACACGGTTTGGGGGCTCTGGGACAAGACCAGTTCCTGCCCTCTCCCTGGGCTAGGCAGGGACCCCTGGAGGAGGTGGGGGGAACAGGCCGGCCCCTCCGTGCATAGGCCAGGACTCAGAGGGCCCGTGGGAGCAGGATGCTTTCAGACCAGCTGTGAACAACGTGACAAACCACTAGGGGACAGTGCCGCTTATCATCCAGACCCAGCACCATTCGTGACAGGCTGGAACTGTTTTCAGCAAGGACTCTCCCCGGAAAACCTGGGTGTCCAGTGACACCAGAAATAAAGGCCAAGATGTGGGGGTCGGCTTTCCGATTGGGCTGGATCTCCCAGCTGCCCACGCACTGGATGAAAGACAAATCCAGCTGGTCATTCGGGCCTCCTGGCACAGTGCCTGGCACGGAGCCGGCGTCACAGCTCCGACTCGCGCAGTTGCCCGGGGCCCGCGGCTCTGAAGAGCCTGTTCTTGGTCTCGAGGCATGCCGTCACTCTCCTGAGTCTTGCTGTTCGAGCGAGGGGCTCCACGTTTTCATTTAGTGCGGGGCTCTGCAGATTTTATGGCTGGCCTTGCACACAGGGGGCATCTAGTATTTGGTGAGTAACCAGGTGACGGTGCTGCCAAAGCAGACAGCTGGAATTGCCCAGCATGCCTCCAAAATACTTGGCACCATTTAGAAATATCCACAGCAGCCCAGGGCTGGAGGGCACATGCAGGGGGGTGGGAACCTCCGAGGCGCTATTATGATCAGGCTGCAGACGGGGACACTCATTCAGTGCACACCCTACGCCACCTTGCACGGTGGTCCTGAGCAAGGGCCCCGCAAACCTAAACGCCGCGGCTGTATGGACCTACCACGGCTGCAGAGTGACTCAGGCGGAGATGGGGTGGCCGGGGTCAGTGGCTACTGTGCCTGCTGGTGAGGCTGCGTGGGTGGGGAGGGGGCGGGTACCTGTAGCCTCAGGACGCCAGCCCAGCCCCAGATTGAGTCTTGTGCTGCTCAACTGAGCCCAGGCAGACCACAGACCCACCTAAGGTCTGCGGGAGGCCCCTGTAGAGGCTGGGGGTCTGGCACCCAAGGACATGGCCAGCAGGGACCCCGAGGCTGGTCCAGGTAAGGCTACTCCTGCTGCCGTAACCACACAAGGCGCCAGCTAATGGCACGTCCTCTGCCCAGGCAGACGGAGCAGCTGCTCGGGGACAAAGCTCTTGGCTCCTTCCTCATCCGCCTCAGTGACCGGGCCACCGGCTACATCCTGTCCTACAGGTAAGAGAGGGAGCCCTCTGCGGGGGCCTGGCCGGCTCGGGCTCTTGGAACCGGCCCTGCAGATAAGCCTGGAGGCCCCACCAGCCTAGACGCCCGGCTCTCGCAGGGCCCTGGCTCCCTCTGTCATGCACCCCGTGCCTGCCAGACATTTCCTGAGGGGTGCTGGCCACTTGCTGGGATGGAGACCCAGTTGTCAGAGGGGGTTGCCATGAGAGGCTGGGGCCAGCTTCCCGGAGGGACGCTCCGAGCCCAGCATCGAGGAAGAGCAGCAGCGAACTAGGCAGAGGGGAGGTGCGGCTGGGGTCTGGGGAGCATCCCCGGTAGCGGGGACTGCATGGCCACGGGTGCAGAGGCGCGAGGCCAAGGTGCCAGCGGCTCCTGGGGTGCCCGGCGTGGGTGGGCACGGGAGCTGGACTCCACCTGCCAGCAGTGCGGGGGATCAGGGTGGGCCAGCGAGGCTGCCTCGGGCAAGGGCACGGTTGGGGGGGACCTCACTCTGTATTTATCATCAGCAGCCTCAGGCCACAAGCGCTTGTGTTGCAGGGGGGGTGACCGCTGCCGACACTTCGTCATCACCCAGCTCTCAAACCGGCGCTACCTCGTCTCGGGGGACACCCGCAGCCACGGCAGCCTGGCCGAGCTGGTGCGGCATTACCAGGATGTGCAGTTTGAGCCCTTTGGGGAGACGCTGGCTGCTGCCTGTCCCCGGGTAGGCACGCCTCTTCCCCGGGGCAGGGGTGGCAGGCGGGGGCCACGTGCCTTTTCCTCCCCATCCACTGCCACCCGGGTCACTCACGAAGGGGAGACGAAGGGGAGGCCGTGTGTCCCCCCAGCTCAGGGACCTGGTGGGCGTGTGTCAGTCCCTCGCCAGCCAGCTTGGCGGGCGGGCTCGCCGGCAGGGGGTGTGTGACCACACACCTGCTGTGCCCCTACCGCCCGCAGCCAGAGGACAATGACCTGTACGATGCCATCACGCTGGGCCTTCGCCAGCCCAGCCCAGGCCTGGAAAAGCCACTGGCCACGGCGTCCGCCACGGAGGTCGCAGACAGGGCCGCTGGCCCCTGCCCCCCGCCCAAGCCCCAGGTGTCCTTCCTGCCCACGAGGAAGAACCCGGATGGGCGTCCCAGGAACGTGTCGGGGGAGGAGAGCATGGAGGTGAGGGGACCTGGGCGCCAGACCGGGGTGGCGGGTGCCACGCCGTGCCTCAGGCTGCAGCGGGTGAGCGCCATGCCCAGAGCGGCACCGGCCCAGCCGGGCGGCCAGGTGGCTCGCCTGTGCCCGGCCTGCCGCTGGCCGCTGGATGTGGTCACACCTTGGCTTGGCCTTTCTAGCTGGGTGACTTCAGGTAAGTCCCATTGTCGCTCTGAGCCTCGGTTTACCGTTCCTGTGGTTCCTGCGAGCCGTCAATGACAGAACGGATGCGAAACGCCGGAAATCCCTCCGTAAACTGTAGAGCGGGGGGCCTGTCAGTCAAGGCCTCGCTCTCTTCCACGGCGGCTCCCGGGGTCCGGTCTCTGCGTCGGGGCCTCGCCTGGCCGTTCCCGCCGCCCGCGCGCTCCTCCCAGCCGTGCTTCGCGCTCACAGCACCTCGTTCTCCGCGTCGCTGTCACCTCAGAGGGACACCCGAGCCGCGGACACAGCCCCCTCCCCACCTCCGCTCGGCGCTCAGGCCTGACGGCGCGCTCCCCCGCGACGCGTAACTAGGCAGACTCCAGACATCACCGCGGCCTTGTCACACCGTGGGGCGGAGCGCGGTCGCCGGCTCCCCGTGGCGTGTGGCCCCCCACGGGCCGCTGCGTCCTGCCCCGCGCGCTCGCCCTGTCTCTGCCGGACGGACACGCACGATCGGCTTGGGGGGGCCGTTCTGAGGGCCGCCTCAGAGGCAGCATGGGCTCGGGCGGGGGGACCGCTGGTGACCCTGGACTCGGAATGCCACCGCAAGGCCGTGCTCAGTCCCGCGCGGCCGCTGGCCGTGGCCACCCCGCATGGGACGGTCGGGTAAACCGAGGCCAAGAGGCGGGTCTCGGCTCAGCGGAGCTTCGGTTCACCCGACGACCTCCACGAGGCTCTGTCCCTCTCCCCCCAGGTCCCCATCGGGGTGCCCCCCCTCCCCAAGAGGAGCGCCTCCCTTCTGGACGAGTCTTTCGGAGGCACCAGCAACGTCGTCTACGCGGACCTGAGGAAGCGGAATCAGATGCGCCTGGGGCGGGGTGCGGAGGGGTCCGGCGAGCAGGGGCAGGGGCCGGCGGGCAGCCGGGCCTGCTCCCCAGGCAAGGAGGCCCCGAGGAGCCCCCTCGACGGGGGCCAGAGCGGGCCTGCCCTCGCTGCGGGGGACCCAGGCCGGGGCCCTGCAGTGTCTCCCACCTCCTGGGGCCTCCTCCTGCCCCCCAGTTCTGAGGCTCTGGGACCCTTGGCTGCTACCTGGAGCCAGGGGTCTCCGAAGCTGCGCCACAGGGCCCAGCCCTGCTCCCAGGGCCGTTGTGCAGACACCTACGAACTCGTCCAGACAGCAGCCCCGGAGGAGGCCGGGGATGCGGCCGACCAAGGCGCCTACCAGCAGATCCCAGTCCACTGGGGCGGCTCTGCCCGGCCCCCCTACCCTGGGGCCAGTCTCACATGCAGAGAGCTGTCGAGATCCCCAGACTGTGGCTACGAGGGGACCCCCGAGCTCCCAGAGCCCAGGAACGCTTACGAACAAATCCCAGCAGCCAAGAGCAGAGACGCCGGGCGGACGCAAAAGGTGGGTTCGGGGGGGCTGGGTGCTTGCCAGCCCTGAGGGGACACCTGGCGGTAGAAGGGACACATGGCCTTGGTCACCGCCCCTGCCCCAAGGCACCCAGAACTTCCCAGCCCTGACAGGTGCTTCGAGGCGAGGCGGTGGGAGAGGCTGCCGTAGACGTGGGTGTGAGATGGAGGCTTCCAGGCCCTTCCGAGGTCTTTTTCTGCAGCAGAGCCTGACTCCCTGTCCCTCCCTGTCCCTCCCTCTTGGCTGCTGCAGGGGGTCTTGGCTCCGGGTCTGACCTGTCAGGGCTCAGCCACTCCCGGGCCATGTGGCTTTGGGCAAGACAGTTTCCCTGGCAATTGAAGTATGGCAGATTTAGCAAGATGAAACCCAGGAGCCCAGTTAACTTGAATTCCAGATAAACAACCGGTAATTTTTTTTCAAGCATAAGTATGTCCCAAGTACTGCCATCGTTTTTCAATTATTCGAAAACTCAAAGTTACCTGGGCATTCTGCATTCTTAGGTAGCAACACTGCCCGGGACCTCCAGTCCCTCATCTGTAGAGTGGCTGGTCCTCAAGCTGTGTCCAGGGGCAGCTGCCCGGAGGATGCTGCTGGGCAGCTGCTTGTGCTCAGGACACAGCCCAGGATGGCTCCAGTGAACAGAGCTGTCAGACTGAGGGTTTCTGATAAGGAAGGAGGAGGGGGGAAGTGGGGAGCAGAACGGCGGGCGGGGGGAGGTTGCTCAGCGTTTCCCCTCCTGAGCCCCGAAACCTCTGCCCAGAGCTGGGGCGGATGAGCAGGGAGGGTGCGCCCCACGGGGACAGCCCCAGGCCTCGGCACGTGCGGACCTCTCCGGTCTGAACAGTGAAACCTGCCCCCAGCTAAGGGGACGTCACAGGAAGCTCTGGCAGCTGCCCCTGGGGCCGGGCTGCGCCCACACGCCCGGGACGGGGCGGCCTCCTGGGACTGTGGGCAGTCAGTCCCAGGAACCACAGGAGCCACATCTCGTGTCTGCGTCTGCCCTGGCTGCGAAGCCCCGTCCTGCCTGGTCCCTGGCGGCGCCGTGGACAGCCCCACCCCACTACACCGAGGGCACCCCTGCGTCCCAGGACCTGGCTAGGCAAAGAGCTCTGGGGATTAGGGGGCCCCAGGGCCCTCCAGTGAGGGAAGGGGGCCTGGTGGAAAGCCCACCGGTCCCCCCGCCCCCCCGTGCCGAAGGACCTCCCAGCCCCGGCCACCCTGCCCTGTCCAGGGGCCCTGGCTGCAGCGTCTTGTCCCTCCGTGCAGCCTGACAAGCCCCGGAGGTTCTTCTTTGTGGACAAGAAGCACCGAGCCTGAGGGCCTGGCTTCCAGCAGCCCACAGCCCGGGATTCCGGTCATCCAGCCAGGGACGCCCAGCTCACCGGAAGGTGGCCCCCAGCCCGTCAGACCCCCCAGCCTGCGGCAGAGCCAGACTCAGAGAGCGGCCTTCTGGCTGCCCGCTGCTCGGGCTGCGTCCCATCCCCCAGGGCCTGTCACCCACCGCGGAAGGAGATCAAGGCCGCAGAGGAGCCGACTCACGCCCTCCCCTCCGAGCCCCTGGCCCAGCAGGCAGCCCACCTCCGGAGCCCCAAGGGCCCTGCCCAGCACCAGCTCCGGATGTGGGGACACGCCTGGCCTACGGCCACCATCAGGCCAGGCTGCTCGGCCTGGATCCCCTTCCTCTGTCCCACGGGCCCTCTTCCCCGTGTCCCCACCTCCCTAAGGGGGACAGCTTGCTGCTCCCCGCCCTGCCCCAGGCAGAGCTGGCTCAGTCCCCACGGGCGGGGAGCCCCCCGCCCAGAGGCCTCCGGGGTTGTCAGGACTATGTACGGCGACCAGCCTGGGCCTGACACAGGGCGGGCGCCCACAAACGTTCACGGGAACTAGTGCCGAAAAAAACTCGCCTGACAACAGGCACCGAAAGGTGTGAGGGCCCGAGGCGGGGAGGCGGCACCGGCCCGGAGGTGACGGCGGGCGGTGGGTCCAGGCCCAGGGGGACAGGGACCGGGGAGCGTGTCCTAATGCAGACACACACGGCACGGGGACAGGAAAGGCTTTTACTACCAGGAGTTCACGAGTCTGTGGGCAGCACACACCAGCGAGGGTTGCACGTGGCGGGGAAGGGGGGACAGGGACGGCGAGGCGTGGAGAAAGACTGCGTAGCTCGGTAACCCCGTTGTCTCTCTCGTTTTTCCCCCACGTCGCCTTGGGCGGCCTGGGTGTCTCTAGCACTGTGACAAGTCCGTACGACCCACCCCCGTTAGGTGTTCTTCCTTCCCCTCCCGGGGCCATTGCTGATGGGGAGAGGGCCAGGGGACAGGGAGGTCAGGGGACAGAGGGCGGGGCTGTGGGCCTGGGGAAGCCCCGCCCCTCACCCCCTTCCCTGCTGCAGGATTTTTTGCTGATAGGGCCAAGGAAACGTTCGTGGGTGCAAACCCGGAGGCCGCGGCGCCAGTCCTGGGAGCCTGGAGGTCACGATTAGACAGACAGCAAAGCAGGATGGTGGGCTTCGGGGCCCCTGCGACCTCGGCAGGGTCCTCAGATCCGGATGTGGAAGGTGCTGGAAAGAAAGAGCAGGAGAGCGTGAGAGGCCTGGGCTGGGGCTACAGGGCCTGTCGGGGAAAAGCCAGCCTGGCCCTGCCTGGCCCTGCCCGGCCCCGACAGGTCTGGGGGGCGCAGGACGAAGTCGGCCCACGCCGAGGGAAGGCAGGCTCGTGGACCGGCCGTGCCAAGTCCCACCCCAACATCACCGGAGGCCCCAGGTCTTTGCCCTCGGCCTGCAGGGGACAGGGGACTTCCCTGGCTGCACAGGGCCTGCGGGCACCTCTGTTCTCGTGGGCGGTGACGGCCGGCCTGCGTGGGGTCCCGGGAGGCCAGGACGTGAGCTGCGGCCCCCGTGCTCAGCTTCCCTCCCAAGCCAGCCCCCGGCGGCACCTGAGGAAGTCAGGGGCCTTGGCGATCATGTCCTCGAAGTCGGCGAAGCCCAGCTTGCCGTCACCGTCCAGGTCGGCCTCCTCGATGACCTTGTCACACACGAGCACCACCTCGTCCTCGTCCAGCTCCGACTTGGTGAGCCGGCCCAGCGTCAGCTCCAAGTCCTCCTTGCAGATGAAGTTGTCGGTGTTGAAGTCTGCGGGGCGGGGGGCAGGGACGCTCAGGCCAGGGCTGTGTCACCTCCGAGTGGTCACACGTGTACACCCGGCAGCCTCCCCACACGCGCTCTGGGGACACCGGCTCCTGGGACAGTTCAGCCGTCCAAATCCAAGGCCTCCTGGGAATCTGACCCCGTGTTCCCTCGAGAGCTAAGGAAACCGAGGCGAGAGAGGCCGAGTGGCCGCATCGAGGTCAGAGGGCTGCCTGGGGGACGGTGACCAGGCCTGCGTGATGCTAAGACAATTTTCTCAGCTCTCCCATTTGCTCTGGTCCCAGCCAGACTCGCGGTCGGGGACACACGGGCCCCTCCGTGGGCGGCCCCCACGGCCGGCTTCTGTGCACAGAGCGGGCAGCATGGCTTGGCGCTGCCCCTCGACACAGGCTGGGCACAGCGACCTTACCTTCCTGCTGCCCGCCCGACCCAAGGACCAGGCCGTCACGCAGGAGGGTCCTTCCCATCGACCCGTCCAGCAGACCTCGCTCCTCCTCCCGCTTTGGCTCGACATCCCGTCCTGGTTGCGGGGAGCTTCCTAGACCTACGGGCCTCCGCCCTGAGCACCCCACCCACTGGCCAAACCCCGACGTGACAGCTCAAGTGAGTGTCGCAGGCCCCAGCTCATTTAATTCTCAAAACAAGGCTATTCAGCAGGTGCAACTAGGGTCCCTGCTGCACAGGTGACACGACATTGGAGAGGGCGAGTGACCTGCAGGGGTCATGTCCCTGGTCAGCGGCGCATCCCGGAGCCCAGGCTCCTGGCGGGTGGCCCCCGCCCGTCTGCACTGTGGACGCCCGGGCAGCGTGGGGAGGGTTCATCGGTGTCCTCGGGGTGCCCAGCATGCTCTGGGGGAGACTGCTGGCAGATGGGCTGGCCGGACGCCCGCAGGGCTGGTGACACGGGATCCTGGGCCCACTTTACGTGAGAAGGTGCGGGTTCAGGCCCCCAGCTGTCCTCCCCCACTCCACCCCAGCCAGGCGCGCGAGGGCGCCCAGTCCTCCCATCACGGGCCCCTACGCCCGGCTCCGCATGGCCTTTTCTCTGCAGACAACAGCCCTGCCCAGGAGCAAGGCCACAGGGTCCAGACTAGAGGGGTGATGTGTGGAATTCAGGGTTTTATGGAGCAGCAGGCACGGTTTGTGGTGGGGAGACAGTGCAGGTTCTGTGTCTGAGCTGCAAACACACGTGGGTGCACAGATGAGTCTAAACCAAAGTCCTCTGGAACACACCCGAGAGGCCTGGTGCCTGGCGGTCGACGTGCTGGGGACAGGTGTGTCTGTGGCTCCTCTGGTCAAGGACGGGTCCCCGCCCCTCCCTGGGCCTCAGTGTCCCTGTCTGGGGACTGTCTCAGGACTGGACGCAGCGGGAGTGAAGCCTCTGGTCACTGTAGAACCAGGACTTTGTGGTGCCTGGCGCCCTCTGGTGGCCGGAAAGGGGGAATGGCGGATCCAGGGCCGGGTGAGGTGAGGTGGCCTCACCTCGGCCAGAGTGTGTCCTATGGGGGCCTCAGTGCCTAGCTGAGGCCTCACCTTGTGACCCCAGGACGCCTGCGACCCTTCAAGAGCACAGAGCTGCTCGGCCCCCCTGCAGCCCTGCAGTGGCCCCCCACGGGCATCGCTGTCCCGGGGGCCCTCCTCTTCCATCTGCTCCCAGGACCCCGCAAAATCCCCAGTGTCCTGGTTGTGACCGGCCACCCAGCTGGGCTGACACTCTCGTACTGGGGACGCAGGTGTCCCACTGTCCTCCAGGGCTGAGCCGGCGGGAACCGGATGGCCCGATGGGCCGAGTACCGCCCCCCACAGCGTCCCCGTTACCGTAGATCTTGAAGGCGTAGTTGGCCTTGAGCTCGCGGGGAGCCGACTCGCAGAGCACGGAGAACATGTCCACGAAGTCGTTGAAGGTGAGGTTCCCGTCGCCGTCCTCAGAGAAAGCCTCCACGATCCGCTCCTTGAAGGGGTTCTCCTGCGGAGAGAGCCACAGCGATCGCCGGGGGCCAGGCGGACCGGAGGGCTCCAGGCCGGGCAGCTGGCGGCCTACGTGACGCTGGATGAGTGGCCTCATCCCCCGGCCTCAGCTCCCCCATCTGTAAAATGGAAATAATAACTGCACCCACTTAACCAGGCCGTGAGGGGACGGAGTGAGTTGCCGTAGGGAAGGTGTGATGCCGGCGCCCGCAGGAGCTCTGTGTCAGGTCATGTCACATCGTCACTGAACGAGACAAGTGGCGAGAGTCGGAGAGCCCATCGGACCCCAGGCCAGCAAACGCCCAGCTCCTTCGAATTCTCCTCCGTCGGCCACCGACTCCCTCCCTGACCTCAGGTCACTCAGGGCCATCTCTCCTGTCGCCCTCCACCCCACTCTGTGCCCAGCCTGGGTGGCCCGGGAGGCTCAGAGATGACCACGTGGCTCCTGCCTGAGCGCCCGAGACCTTCCAGGGACCCTGAGCCTGCTCGCAAGCCCCTGTCCAGGCCAGGCTGGCCACTTGCCCAGGGCCGCACCTGGCCTCACTGTCCTTCAGGACTTGAGGCCACAGCCAGGACACAGGCCCCAGGTGGATGGATCCATGAGGTGAACCCAGAGCCACACGTGAGGGCTGTGTGCCAAGTGCCGCGCCACGTGGCGGAGGGCATCTGACGTGTGTCGTGGGTGAGGCACTCGTGAAAGAAGCCTTCACGTCAAACGCACGTGTGCTCTGAGCGCCAGCGGCATCGGGCCCTCCTGGGAGCCTGTTAGGGAACGGTCACGGGCCCCCAGACCTCGGAACCCGAGCCGGCATTTTGACCAGGTCCCCGGGTGACCCCTGTGCACACTGGAGTCGAAGAGGGAAGCCGTGGGCCACCGGGCCATGACAGGCCACGGCCAGACAAGGCGGGACCGAGAGAGGACCCGAGAAAGCAGGCGCCAGGTCTGTCAAGCACGGGGGGCTGGCCATCCGACAAAGGGGCAGGCGGCCAACGCAGGCCCAGGGCGCCGTGGGCAGGACCAGTCACGGCAGCCCCACGCCTTGCCGAGGTGAGGAGGCCGAGG
>NW_006430726.1:6469073-6475720 GCF_000325575.1 Pteropus alecto
CGCCCGCCCTCACCTACCCGGAGCTCCGGCATCTGGATGATGAGGCTCATGGGCACGTGGACGATGGGGCTCTTCCTGTAGTCCATGGGGACGAGGTTGGGAGCCAGCTCGTAGAACCGTGCGTGCAGCCTGCGAAGGGACAGGGGGAACGTGCGTGGGGCGGCGACCCCAGCCTCCAGCAGCCCGCGCCCGCCAGCGGCTAAGAGCCCCACGGGCAGCACCCAGAACGGACTGGCCGCACCGACACACGAGTGCGAAATCTCGTGACACAACACACCGGGACATCAAGGCCAGGGGCACTTGACAGAGTCTGCCCTCGGGACGAAGCGGGATTTATTCCCGCGATGCGAGGGTGGATCAGTGTGGGGAAGTCTGTGACTGCAGAATGTCTCAAGAGGTCAACTTTTCTGATCGACTCTCTAGCTGCAGTTATGACTAGTTGGCTTCACGGACACAGAAAAACCTGTGGAAAGTCATACGCCAAGTATATGCCACACGTTTACAGTGATGGTCCCTGTGAGGCAAGAGTGGACAGGGGTAACTAGAGGTCAACTTCGACTTATTATTACTTCGCCTATTTCCAAGTTGTCTAAAATATTTATCGATAAAAACAAAAAGTATTACTTTTGTCAATAAAAAACAAACTTTACTAAAGCAGAAGCTAAGGACACTCTCTACCGTGAATCAATTCCCCAAATCGTACGTACGTTAAAATACTGGAGACGCCCTCATAAAAGCGAGATGCCTACTATTACCATTACGGGTGAAAGTCGACGTCGTGAGTCAAGAAAATAAACGGTATAGTTAACTATTGGCAAGGAGGAGGCAAATTATTATTTGCTAGAAAAACAAAAGTAATCCATTTGAAAAGTATTTGAATGAGAAAAAGCCCAGCAGCTGTTTTATACTAGTTTTTCTACACGTCGGCATCAGCCTATTCAAAAATATGACATAAAAAGAGATCGAGTCTACGGTCACGCCACCCTGAACACACCCGATCCCGTCTGATCTCGGAAGCCAAGCAGGGTCGGGCCCGGTTAGTACTTCGATGGCAGACAACCTAGGAAGACCAGGCGCTGGAGGAGTTTTAAAAAAAAAGATCTAATTCACAATACATAAAAAAAAAAAAAATCCTAAAATAAACGAAAAAAAAAAACTAAGCATGAAATTAATGTGAAACGTGTAAAGGAAAACCATGACACTGTACCAAAAGGTAGAAAATATTCAGGGAGTTAGGTGACTCACTCTACTCCGGATGGAAAAGGCTGAATCCTGTGACAGTGACGACCCTCACTTCATTTCTCTGTGGAATGAATATGATCCTAATCTAACTCTGCCAAGGATTTATGTGAGAAGCTGCCAACACGACTCAAAAGTTTGTTTGGAAGAATAAATGCAGGAGACTGCGGGACAAACCTCGAAAAAAGGGCATCTGGGGAAACGTTGGTCTGTCAGATGTTAAAACACAGTTTAGATCTATGATGAGTAAAACCGTACGGAGCAGACGCTGGCATAGACAAGGCGGCCCCCGACGGGAATGGGCGTGGGTCCGCGACTAACAGCGTCTGGAAGTGGCGGAGGGGTCAGTGGTCCACATTCATGCCCACCTTTCGTGTAGAGATAATTAAAGTCATAATTTAAAACGCAGTTGCCAACACTTATGAATGAAAAGATTTTACACACGAAACCTGACCCCAGCCAACAACCTGACCCCCAAGGCAAAAACCAACTGGGGGTCAGGACCAGGTGTCCCTGCAGACCCCAGTCCTAACTCCCCTCCCCGCTGTACTGCATGGCTCGTTTGTCTGCAGTGCACCTTGGCCCCTACAGATAGCTGAGTTTGAGACCCTTGGGACATTTAGTAAATGGTTTGGGGACAGAAGACGGGAGCTCATACACGGCTCCCGTAGGTTGGTTCGATACCAATAAAAATCGAAAGCCTTAAAAACATCTATACCTTCCGATCCAGAAGTCTGTGTTGGAAATTTATCCCAAGAAATAATCCCAGAGGTGTGGGTTGTGTGTCACGGTGTCACAGGATATTCACCACTAGGCTAGCATGATGGTGAAACGCGGAAAACCGAAATGTCATGTCAAACTAAATGAATTAGGGGCGTGGTGAGACCGTTTGCTTATCTATACAATCTGCCTAAAGAAAAGAAATTTTAAGAGAGTTAAAAAACAACGAGACCCCAATGTTTTGTAAATGCACACAAACGGGAAGAAACAGTGGCATGATGTATACCGAAATTAGGTTAAATACACCGAAAGGTTAATCGTCGTTATTTCCGGGGAAGAGGAGTAGAGGTCATTTCTCTGTCCTCTCTCGACTGGCTTTATTTTCCTAAATTTTCTACAGTCATCACGTATCCCACGTGGAATAAAAAATTAAGAGTAACTAGAATAGATGATACAAAGTGTTTAAAAGGCAGAGGAAGTTAGAGAGGACAAAGTAACAAAGAAGCAAACGCCAGGCCGCTTGCTGGGTGGGCCTTTCTGGACCCGGCCCACGCGGCAGAGGAGCACAGCCCAACCCTAACCGGGGCCGCAGGGGGTGGAGTAAGGGCGCTGAGCTCTTACCGACACGAAAGAAGTGGGGGGCTGCTCGCTCAGGGTCAGCCGTGGGGGTGCAAGTGCTGGGCCCGAGGGAGCAACTGGACCCACCTAGCGGGCAGAGGGGGCAGAGGGAAGCAGTCCCTGGCGGTTATCTGGGACTCTGAGACTTGGGATCACTGGGCTGGGCCCCAAGCTGCCAAAGAACCTACTGCTCGGCTTTCCTGACAACACCCAGCGGTGCTCAGGGTGCAGCTCATCCAGGGACCCACCTGGGCGGGGCCAGCAGGACTCAGGGGCCCCTCCGTCAAGTCCCAGAGCCTGCTGTCCTGGCCCCTTGGCAGTGACCCGGGGGTGGATGTCACGATCCCCACCCATCCATTTTATACAAGAACCAGAGGCCGGGGAGGCTCTGAGCTTGGCCAAGGGCCCGGGGATGCCGATGCCCAGGCCGAGGGGCTCTGCCCCTCACCCTGCCCCTCCAGGTGGTGGAAGTGGGGTGTCCCTGCCCACCCAGGTGACAGGGAGGAAGAGCAGCCCGGGCAGAGACGGAGGCCGAGGGACACTGCCTGCCCCGGCACAGTGCTCAGGGCAGTGACCGCCCAGCCCTCGTGGGAAGCTGCGACAGGCTCTCGCCCCAGCCCGCCCAGCGGCCTCCGGGGAAAGTGATCCCGAGACCTGCGGCTCTCGGAGCCACCTGATAGCCTGAGCAGCCCCCAGGTTTCCTACTCACCATCTGGCCCTGGGCGCTCAGGCTGCCAACCCCTCCCCTTCCCATCAAGGCCCCCCCCCATACGGGAGTTGTCTTGGGAAGGGTGAGGGCCTGGTGGACGGCCCCAGGCAGTCAGGCGCTGCACGCCACGCCCCTGTCTTTCGGACCTCCCAGAAGCAGGGGGACATCCGAACTGGAACCGGAAGGCGCTGAGGGACCCCCGGTCCAACCATCAGGGACCCCTCCTCTGACAGGTCCCAGGGTGCACAGAACTAGCAAGGGGGCTGGAGTCAGGGGCCAGGGCTTCAGTCCCTGGCTGTGGCACTGGCCCGACTAAGTCCCATCAGTAAAGTGGGGGTGAAATTAGATTCTCCCGTCAGAAGGGGACACTGAGGGTTAAATGGAAATGTGCTCGAGACCACCCAGCACAGCCAGGCCCCTGGCAGAGGGATGTGGGCCTGGGGGGTGTGGGGTGGTTCTGAGTGCACGCAGCAGCCTGCACGTGGCTCCTGACACAGAGAGTGCTCCTCCCCAGCCACCACGAGGGGGCCCCGGCCCCCAGCCTCCGCCCACCCCGCCCTGCCCGCTCCAAGGGATGAACGGAAGCCGCACCTACTTGAGGATGTCTTTCTTATTGAAGAACGTACAGTCCTGCGGAGGAAAACGCACAGTCAGTGGTGGTGTGGGCCGGCTCCTCCTTCCACAGACCCGCGTGGGGGGCGGCGTGTGCGGGGAGCAGCCCTGGACGGTGCTGGGGGCGGAGGAGTCACGACCACCCTCCCTGCCCCACGCCCCTGGGGACGGCTGTCCAGTGGGTCGAGGAATCATCTCCTAAAACTTTAGGCCTGGCCCAGGGGGCTGAGTGCAGACGTGGGAGCTGGGAGGGGGCAGAGCTGGCTGCTTCTGATCTGAGGGGCCAGTGGGGTGTCCCGTGGGGTCACCAGGGCTGTGGCTGGGAAACAACTCAGGAGTGAGGAAGAATACTTCATCCCCTGAGAAGAGAGCCTCATGGAGCCGTGTCAGTGAGTCTGAGTGGCCGCGGGCAGCAGCCTCGTGCTCAGAGACCGAGCTCCGGGCACACAGGATGGGGAAGATCAGCATCTACCCAGTGTCTGAAGCCACAGGAATGAACGAGTCACACTGGGAAGGCAGTGGAGAGACTGTGGGGAGGGACTGGTGCCATCTGGACAGGGGCAAGGGCGTCAGCCGTTTTCAAAGCCACTCTGGTCCTTGCTAGGTGCAGCCCAAGCTGCAAACCACACCCACTGCCCACGATGGCCACAGGCCTGGTCCAGGGGCTCTGCATATCCAATGTCGTTTAATCGTCCTCGCTAGCCTATGGGGACAGGCACTGTCTCCTCAGCGTATAGATGGGGAAACTGAGCAGCAAACTGAAACTCTTTGTCCATGAAAAAAGCTGCGATGCGAATTGTGTCTGTTGGAAGAGAGAGAGGGGAAGGAGGGGAGGGGCCGAAGGGAGGGGCGGAGTGAGCAAACTCAGGGACTGTGGCAGGTGTGGCCGACGGGAGGGGCCGGCAAGGGAGTATCAGACCACCAGTCGGCAGGAGACAGGTCTGGCCAGGGCCCTGGCTGTGGAGACAGAGGAGGGGTCCCTGGGGGAGGCCGAGTTACAGGACTTGTCCTTCAGTGGATGCGTGGCCACTGGACAGCAGCTGAGGGGTCTGGGAAACCTGAACCTTCGGAATCACTGGCCCCTGCGGCGGGGAGGGGGACACGAAATGCTGCCGTCACTCGGGTAACTTGGGGTTATCCGCAGACGCCCCGGCGGCCCAGCGGGCTGGACGGAGGGAGGGAGAGGTGAGGCTCTCGGGTTTCACGGTTCTCATTTCTCTTACCCGGCAGGGCCGGCGGGGGCCAGCTGGGCTCTGGCCAAGGCTCAGAGCCCATCACAGGCTCCGAAGGGGAACCCAAGGCCGGCTGGTCTAAGTGGGCACCAGGCTCCTCGCCCCCTCACAGCTACTCCTCACTCAGCAAGGTCTGCCTGCTCCCTGCGCCCACCTGCGAGCCTCGCCCACGCTGTGCCCCACGTGGAACGCCGCCTGCCGGCCCATCTGGGCCTGCGTTGTTCCTGAACCTTCTCGGCAAAGCAAGAGCCCCTTCCCTCCTGGTCTCCCACTCCTTCCGCCAGCACACCGTTCACTCGCTGCCTGCCCCTCACGAGACCACACTGGGGGCGAGAAGCACACGCAGCACCCCCAGACATAAAGACTGAGCCTCAGATTCGTGATTCAAATGCTCGGGTGAGCCTGACAGGGCAGGGTCCTGAACGGCCTCTGTTTACCCTTCTGTAAAATGGCGCCAACGATCTAGCTCACGGTGATGTCTCAGGAGTCGACGGTCAGGACATGAGTCACAGCACCCAGCACGCTTGCTAGATGTGGCTCCACACTCCTTGGGGCCTCCCGTGGGGCTGAGGACTCTGTAGTTGACGACCAGGGCTTCCAAGAGGAGCGGGGCCTTCCTTTCCCCTCTGCCCACATCACAGGCCCCACGCTTCGAGCCCGACACCCCAACGACACGCATGCGACTATGGAGACCCTATTGGTGTCATCCCTCCCACAGCACACTCCACACAGGTGACAACAGCCTGGCCCTCTGCCTGGGGGAGCGGGAAGGAGGCATTGGAGTGGGGCCTGGAAGGATGTGGCCATCTGGAGGGGAGACATCCCACGGCAGAGACGAAGCGGGGGTTCTGGCCTGTGGGAGGACTGCGCACCATGGTGGGTGGCGGGCAGGCTGGCCAGGCTCGGGGGACAAGCCCTGGCTGGGCTTCATCTGCAACCTCGGGAGTTGCGCAGGGGCGGGAGGGCATTGGGGTCTCATCTGGGCAGCTTGCTGGCTCCTGAGGAAGAGGACCTAGAAGGGTCTGAGGGGTGGCTGCTGGGGACCCGAGGGAGCTGGGAGAGGTGACCGTGAAGACTAGTGCCTGGCTGGCCTCTTTGCTCCGAGTACTTCCAGGCTGGAGCCAGAGGGAGAGACCCCAACGGATAAACAAGAGGCTCCCAACTTAAAACCGCGTTGCGGGGCTCACTCCCAAGCCAGGCGGGACCCCAGCTCCGTTCTCCTTTACAGAAGGGGGCTCTCCTGGGCCGCTTCCCGGGATGTGGGGGTCTCCCCTGCAGCGAAGACTCTGAGGAGTCGCGGCCCAAGGTCACGCTCGGAGTGAAGGCAGAGGCCGGTGTGACCCCGGGAGCCGGCTTTCGGGGGGTAGGGGGAGAGGCAGCGGCCGAAAGCCGAGGGGAGGGGCGCGGGCTCACCTGGTAGTTGTCCAGCTGCTCCTCGGTGAAGATGGTCTGCTTGTTCCCCATGGTGCGCGCGGCCGCCCCGCCCCGCGCGCATCCCGCGGCACCTCCCACGGTGG
>NW_006430726.1:6477383-6479643 GCF_000325575.1 Pteropus alecto
ACAGGGTTTGCTCGCCTAGGCTTTGAGTCCTTGGACGCAGACGGGAAACTTCAGATGATTTAAAGGACTTACTGTGCCCAGAGACTGTGACAAAGGCCGGGATCTTTTCTAAGGCTTTTAAGCAAATGTAATCGCCAAGAGGTCCAGCGCACATGTGTTATTTCCAACCCAAGGACAGCCAATTCTACAGGCGTATCTCCATCTCACAGATGAGGTCACTGAGGCTGCGGTGGTGCAGCGACTTGCCTGGGGGCCCACAGCTGGGAAGCGGCAGAACCCGGCTGGCCCCAGGCACTTGTCAGCCCCCACCATTCCGGACCGAAGAGGAGGCCGGGACTTTATGTTTTAAAACAGGTAGGTGGTTTGTCGCCTTCACCACTCGGGAGGCTCCACCTCTAGTTTCTGGATTTACTAGGTCTGGGGTGGCCAAGAATGTGGGCATCTACAAGTTCACAGGTGGTGTGGACGCTGCCGCCCCGGCCCCGGAGACTCAGGCCGGCTACCCATCCCTCGTTTATACAGGCCTTGTGGAACAGGGGCCTCAGCCGTGGGAAAGAAGTCAGGATATGTGAACAGAAATTAAGAGAATGTGGAATTTTAGAGCAGAAACGGGCTTTCGTAAGACTGTCCCCATCTGCATTTCCCCTTTCTCCCATATTAGAGTTGGGGAAACTGAAGCCTTTCCAAACCTCACAGTCACTGTCACAAAAGTTCTCCCTCTTCCCATCTTAGATCCCGCATGCTCATGCACGGCCAGCGTTCAGATGCTGTGCTGCCACACCCCCTCACGATCGCTCATCCCTGTGCACTGGCGTTCCAGCCGCTCCGGGCAGAGAAGCCAGAATCTCTGCAGAGGATGTTTTCAGTCCCCGGAGTCCCCTCCTCCCATAGGTGACAAATAGAAGCACCCACCTGACTAGAAAACTCCTGTAACAAATCCTTTCTGATGGCTATTGCCAGTGTCCTGAACGAGGCCCTCTCTCCCCAACTATTACCACGATGCTGTGAGGAAGGTCAAAAGGTACAGTTCCCACGCTACAGATTAGAAGCCCTGGGCTCAGGCAGAGTGACTTGCCTAGTGCCGCCCAGCTGGAAAGTGGCAAAGCAAGGCTCAGCCTCATCCTCCGATCCCAAATCACGTGCCTCCCCGGCTCCCAGATGTTGGATGTGGGCCCTGAGGACAGCGTGTGTGTTTGTTTGCAGGGAGGGTGGACGGAGGGGGTGCACGGAAACGTCGATTCCCTGCACTGTGCCCATTTACTGAATATGGTTATTCCATGAACGTCTCTTAAGTCTGTTGATTTGGTGTCATTATCCCATTCACAGATGAAGAAATAACCTCAGAGAAGGTGACTCGCCCAAGGTTACGCAGCCGGTAATGAGTAGATTTATACTGGGCCCTGTCTAGGGCAGGGGGACATGTAGTTACCGCTTCTATAGGCTTCTATAGGCATCGAGAACATACCACAACAAAAATCCTGTCCTCCTGGAATTTATCCCCGGGGAGAGGAGACAAACAGGAAATCAACAAGTGAAATATGCATAGTATGTCAGGAGGTGAGATAAATGCTACGGAAAAATAAAGCAGGGAAGGGAGATAGACCTTAGGGAGGAGGGATTGCCATTTAAAATGGAGTGGTCAAGACAGTAGCCTTCAGGAAAATGAAAATCGAAACCGAAAGGAGACACCACTTCACCCCCTCTACGACGGCCGCAATAAAAAAGGCAGTCAATAACAAGCGCCTCGCATGTAGGATGCGCGCAGTCAGGGTCCTATCTAAACGGTGGGTCAATGAATGGAGGAGGAGCCGGGGCAGTCCGCGGGGGAGATCCGAACCTGCAGCTTCCGGGTCGTGGCTGAGTACGTCACCGGGAGACGAGCCCGGCGATTGGCCAGCGGAGGCGGCGCCTGTCCCAGTGGGCGGGCTCCGGAGCGGGGCTTCTTGGGGGCGTGGCCCCGCGCGGGCTGCGCGGCTGCGCACTCCGGCAGCGCTGTCGCCGCGGTGAGAGGGACGCGATGGCGGGACCCGCGTGGATGTCCAAGGTGAGCGCGGGGCGGACGGGTGGCGATCGCGTGGATCGGGCGGGCCGGACGGGGAGGCGGCCTTGTGGCGTGTGGGCAGCGCGAGCCCAGACGGCCGCGCCCGAGGGGGATGGCGTCAAGGTCGAGGGGGGCGCGGCCCTGCTCCCGGCGGCACCCCAGGCCCAAGCCCAGGCCCGGCACCGAGCCGCACGGTCCGAGGCCGGGCCCGCTCCGTGC
>NW_006430726.1:6479695-6483002 GCF_000325575.1 Pteropus alecto
CCGCTCGCGGACCGCCGGCGCTGGGCGGACAGGGTCCCGTGGCGGACCTCAGACCGCTTCCTGCCAGGACCCGCATCCCAGCTCCCCGGGCTGCCCTCGTGGCTGCGTCCCCTCCAAAGGACACGGGCGCTCTACACCGCGAGTTGCCCCCTGAACCCTCGGAGAGGGAGGCCAGCAGCTCCTTTACCTCGTTGGTGAGAATCTGCCATCTGGAGAGCTGCTGCCTTCTGACAGCTGCGATGCCCGGGCTGGAGAGGGCTCAGACCATCTCTGAGGCTCCTCGGTTCCTGGGTGGCGCGCCTCGCTTGAGAGGTCATTCTCAAGGTCACACAGGAAGTCGGTATCAGAACGGGAGAGGAAACCAGGCCGTCTGGGTGTTCCCAGTTCTTAGTCCCATTCTGCCTGCTCTGGGCCAAGGTCACAGCACAGATTCTAGGTGCAGGGAAAAAGAGGCCCCCACACCTCCTGGTACCGGTGAAGAACCACGCCTAGAAATGTACCATAAGCAACTTAATTTTTTCCGTAGAATTTGATACTCTCCTTCTCCTTCGTTCGCATTTAAAACGAGGTCCCCATGTACTGTTATTTAGTGATAAGGCTCTACCCTGAAGCGTAGGCGTCTCCAGTTTCAATCCTGGAGTGCTACCGACTGGTTCTGTGACCCTGAGCAATTTACTTAACATCTCTGAACCTTAATATGCCCATCTGTAAAACATCTATACTTGCTTCACAGAGTTGTCTGATGATTGAATATGAGAGCACCTAGCACCTGCAGAAGGAACACACACCTGAAGCTTTTTTAGTTATCGACACATTTATCCAAATGAGTCACCAAACAGATGGTGGCTCTTGGGCATCAGTAGCTATGTAACTTCCATGTCATTGTCTAACCCGAAGCCAGTCCCTTAATCACTGAGTTTACACTTAAGACCTAATCTGCGGCAGGTACACGAAGCCTTCAGAATAAGAGACTAAAGCGGCACTTTTGATAATCAACGTGCTAGTCGATCTGTCTTGCTTTTATTGTGGCCTACAAGAAAAAAAATAAACCACATAGATATTGAGAAAGTATTGGGTTGTGGACTCAGAAGACAAGGTTCTCCTCTGACACGGACTCCCTGTGTGACCTTTGACAGTCATTTGACCTCTGTGGGGCCAGTTTTTCCCTTCAGGGATTGGAATAGAAGGTGCCTCAGAGACAGGTCATCTGAGGAAAATCCAATGTCTGAGCTAAAAAAGTATAGTTTCATTTTACCTTCGACATCTTTGACAGCTTTTAGTCATGAAATCGACTTTAAAAGTATACTGTACTTAAGTTCTCCAAGCAAAGGTAAACTGAGTGTTCAGGTTTTCAGATCTGAGGTAGCTTGCCACATTGAGCTAATATATGAGAAAATATTCCTAGGAGGTTCCCGCATATCTCTGCAAACGTGCAGCATTAGCAGCCGTCAGAAGTGGCTTCGCCTCTGCCTCTTGCTGCGTGTGGTTTAATTCTGTGCATGGCATTTCTCTGTTAATATTAATATAGGTCTCTCGGCTGCTAGGGGCGTTCCACAACCCAAAACAGGTGACCAGAGGTTTTGCTGGTGGTGTGAGTATAATTACCTTTTTTATTTTTTCCTTTTAGAAGTTTCTCAAGAAAGATGCTCTAACACATTTGTTAGATAGCCCTTGATCTCCATTTATTTAAAATGAGAGAAAATTGGCCATACTTATACTGTATATTAATACTGTCGGCTAACATGTATGAACCTATCAGGCCACGTTTAAAAGAATTATATTACAGCTGGCTATGTAAGCCTGTCGCATTAATATCTCGTTAAGGAGCCTTGTTAAAAATAGATCGAAATTTCCCTTGAGCCTGTGCCTTTTTTTTCACAGTCTCGTCTTGGTAAGACAGTTTTCTTCAAACCCACTACGAGTTGAGAAAAATTGTTGAGAAGCTTCAAAACCTGCTTTGCATTTTTATTTTGTGAGCTTCCCTAAAAACAGTAGATTGGTCGCCCATTCGGAGTGCCTCAGACGTCCGCGAGGCCCGTAGGCTTGTGCTCTCCCTACGCAGTCTTAGAGACTGTCCGGTTAGTGGAGCATCTATTTCTCATCGACTCTGCTGCTTTTAGAATTCCCGGCATTGGAGTTCTGTGCTTTAAAAGCTGATAACCACATTTTTAGAGCATTCTAAGACTGTGGGTCAGTGACTTTCTACGCGGTTTTATTTTACGTCTTCCTACAGAACCTGATTTGTGTTTCATGCTTCTTATACTCCCATATGACATCTTACTCCATGAGGGATTTGTAAGAGCATAGTACTTTTTTCCATTCATGTTCTATACCGTGGAATAAAGTCGATTTTTCTGGTGGCCTGATGACATTGATTGAGACTACTTGGGAGAACAAGAAGAAGCCAGAAGGTTCTGGGCTCTGCTCATACAAAGATGCAGAATATGGCTGCACTTACAGGCTCAAGGACGGCGAAGCGTTTTAAACACATTCTGAAAGCTAATGAGATCATCATTGCGCGCTGCTATTATTTAATTTTTAGGCTGTCCGTTAAAAAATTGTTTTAGCCTGGCAGGGAAGGGGCTATATTTGAAAGAAAGAAAAGGAAAAACTAATTTTTAAAAAGATTTCTTCAATGTACAGAAAAATTCAGAAATAATTAGTCTACCTGTTCAGGGAGTATCACCGGAGGGCGAGACCAGGGAAACGAATCAATGATTTAAGGAAGCGTAGTTGCAGGCAGCTGGGATAGACCATCGTCTAGACCAAACCTCCACGTGGGAGACTGTCCCCAAATCGTGATGTATCATTTCCAAATGGAGAGAGAGAGGGTCTGAATATCATCTCAAGTCACTTGAATCCTCTCATTATTCCTCTTTGCACATTTTTATTTCTGTGTTTGCAACGCTAGCTTCGTTTTGTTTGAAGCCTTTGAAATAAATGGCTGATGTTACATTATAAATACTCTGTCACTCTAAGTGTAACTCAGACTTTGCAGGTTTGATCACGTGCTGTTCTTACTGGTTACATGTTAACTTTGCTGAGCTAATTTCAGTTACATGTGTCATTAAGGAGACAGTTTTATGGAGGAACTCAGAAAGATGGAGACCCTTTCTTGATGGTGAAGTCCCATCTTCTCCGAGTGCCAAAACGGGCAATGTTTCGTGGGGAACAAAACTTGCCATGGAGGGGAAAGCACATGCCTTCGTGACGAACCCTCTGAATGTCAGCGAGAGGGCACTATCAAGATTTTTGCTTCCTTTGGTTTTACGGACTTGAATTAATGGGACCCTTTGTAGCTTTTCTG
>NW_006430726.1:6483042-6487934 GCF_000325575.1 Pteropus alecto
TATATATATCTCAATTGGGAATTCCACTTCGTAGTTTAGTTTTATCTAAAGAGTATCACTTGAGTTCTTTTTACTACCTGAACTCAGGTGAAGAGTAGCATGGTGGAGTATCTCGATTCTCACCTCCACTCCGATGAGCCCTTGGGAGGTCGGTCTGTTTTCTCAATGGCATTTGGGTTTTCCTGAGATCCCCCATAGACTGGATTTCCTTGTCAATGATATTCTTTTTCGAACCTTCAAAAATCAATGCTTACCGTCTTCTTTGATGATTTCTTACGTTCAGGTTCAGACGGTAACTTTAATTCCAGGAGATGGCATCGGCCCCGAAATTTCAGCTGCAGTTATGAAGATTTTTGACGCTGCCAAAGTACGTGGGCTTGACACACACCTTCGACGATAACTCGTAGGAACGTTTTCTCGCCCGTCCGAGTCTGTGAACTCTTAGGGTGACCTGCGCACGTTCGCATGGGGTCGGAAAGGCCTGTGCTTAATCCTCACAGTCTTGAACAGTGGTGTCCCCTGCTGTCGACTGGCAATGGTGTCCGCCACCGCACTGCCGTCAGTCTCGAGGAAAGCAGTGCCACAGCATTCGTGGGTTTGGGGCCTCCCAGACCTGCTCAGTCACCTCTCTGCCTCGCTCTGCCTTCTGCCGAAGAGGAGAATACAACTGATATTTCAAAATACTGTATAGGCGATGCTGAAAGATTTTTTTTTTTTAAGTTTCTGATGTGGTATTATCATTCCAACGGCCTAGCCCTCGATGCATGTAGATATTTTTAAATCCTCTTGACTTGGGAATTTCGGAGACTTAGACTTTGTTTGATCTGATGCTTTATTATCGCTATTTATAGCTGCCAGGTGATATAACGCGTAAGATTAAATCGGGTTGTTATGGCGCTGACAGGTATAGGTCGAAGAACAAAACTTATTTATCTAAACTATACGTAGATTGTTTTTCCTACGTGAGTTTCTTATGGAAACTCCTGCAGAAGAAATGACGGGATCCGGTCGCTCCTGAGCCGTGAGCACCCTGGGGACGAGGACCACGTCAACCTGCCCTGTTCCTAGTGCACGTTCAGCGTGCCGGCTGCCACGTGGGTGGACAGAAAGGATGACACGGTGGTTTATTCACATTCACATTCTATACAACTCACCCGTTTAAAACGCACCGCTCAATAGTTTTTGTACATTCACAGAGCTGTGCAGCTGTCACCATGGTCTAATTTTAGAGTGTTTTCATCACCCAGAAGAAACCTCATACTCATCGGCAGTCCCTCCCTGTTCCCCCTGCGGCTCTCGCCCCGCCCCACACCAGCCCCAGGGACCCCCCCGACCTGCTCCCTGCCCCGTAGGTCTGCCCGCTCCGGGCGTTTCACATGAAGTCTCATGATGTGCGGTCCTCTATGGCCGGTTCCTTTTGCTTAGCGCGATGCCTTCATCCGTGAGTCGCGCTATGGAAGGTTCCTGGGAGCTCCATTTCCCCTCCCGATGATGCCCTAATTATAGCCTTGTTAAGAGCTGTGATGAAAGGAGTGGGCAGGTGGAAGCTAGGAGTCTGAGCAGACAGGGACTGGGCACGCTAGACAACGACACCTGCTGGGCGCCAGTCACGTTCGGGCTTTGCAGCTCACTGTGCTCTGGTGTGGCATCTAGGCGCCCATCCAGTGGGAGGAGCGGAACGTCACCGCCATTCAAGGGCCCGGAGGGAAGTGGATGATCCCTGCAGAGGCCAAGGAGTCCATGGACAAGAACAAGATGGGCCTCAAAGGTACTCTGAAGTGGCCGTGACGGCACCGCGGGTCTCCACTGCCAGTGCTAGACTTTTGAAAGTTATGCATTTAAGCTGAATAAGGCCAGCCTTCTACGGAGCAGCTCACCCATAGTGAGATGCTTTGTTTTTCGTGTGGGGACGTATTTTCCCCAGTGAAAACATTCAGTATTATTGGCCAATGTCGAATGAAAGTTCATAGCTATCTTCATCTAGATTTATCTTTTGCATAATTTTTACATTTTATTGGAATCAGTACATACTTAAGGTCACGGTTCAGAATAGTGGCGTGTGACAGGTTTAGATTCTTGCCCTCTTCCTTGCCCTCTGCTGGCCGGGCAGCCAGCCACGACGGGCTGGTTCACCGTGCGGAGAGCATCAGACTCAGAAACAGCACCTGTCTGTCCTTTCAGGTGACTCCTGCCCTGCGGCGCAGGTGTCCCTGGGTCGTGAGGCACACGCGTTAGGTCACACCGCCACCTCACGCCCAGGGAAAGGGCCCTGGCACAGCTCTGATGGAGAAATGAGAGAGAATTTTCTAGTCAACACCGTGTGCTCGTGTTTACGGGAGGGGGGCCTCCTGCCATCTGTGTGATCTTCTTTATTACAGGCCCTTTAAAGACCCCAATAGCGGCTGGCCACCCATCCATGAATTTGTTGCTGCGTAAAACGTTCGACCTCTATGCAAATGTCCGGCCGTGTGTCTCGATCGAAGGCTATAAGACCCCTTACCACGACGTGGATATTGTCACCATCCGAGAGAACACGGAAGGGGAGTACAGTGGGATCGAGCACGTGGTATGTGCGTTCGGATCCGCTTTGTCCTTGGTCGGGCTGCTTCCTGTGCACTGGGCAGGCTTTTGGGTTCCCAGCTGGACACACCCCCAGAGGCGGTGCGCCTGGGCCTCTGTGAGGCGTGCGCGTCCGTCCCGGTCCCGGGTGTCCGGCCCGTGGTGCTCACGGGATGCGGGAGGAATGGGGCCTGGGCCTGGGGACACGCCCTTCGCTTGAACGTGGAAGCCGCGGTCACAGGCGCGTTCCATCGTGTGGCTCAGATTTCCTCGTCTGTGTGGTGGGCGTCCAGCACCTGCCTCATAGGGCTGGGCCAGCAGGAACCCCACTGACTCGCGCGCGCCACCGGCGCCGCCGTCCGGGGCCCACCCGTGGGCACGGCCTTTGCAGGGGGTGGGACCGCCTGTCTTCCAGATCGTGGACGGGGTCGTGCAGAGCATCAAGCTCATCACCGAGGAGGCGAGCAGGCGCATCGCCGAGTTCGCCTTCGAGTACGCCCGGAACAACCACCGGAGCAACGTCACCGCCGTGCACAAAGCCAACATCATGTGAGTCCCTGCGGGGCGACGGCAGGCTTTCCTTCCGCGCTCCGGCCTGCCCCCCGATTCCGGTGTCTAAAAGACACCGGGTCAGGTGCACCCGTCTTCGCGACGTCCCGCGTAACGGGCCTCGCCGCTCTGAGGGGCGCAGCTGGGGGTTCTGGTCCTGGGAGGCGGGACGGGCCCAGAAGGTCAGAGAAGGGAGCTGTGGGCCCCGGAGCCCCCGACTGGCCGGGCAGCCTTCTGAGTGGAATGGTGGGCGTGCTGGGGCGCTGCCACCACGGGGAACCTAGCGCTTTAGAGCCTCGTGGCCAGTCTGCTCAAGGCCATCCCCGAATGTCTAAAGAAACGGCTATCCTCGCCTAGGAAAAGCGCTGGACACGTAAAGTAGTAAAACCATTTATATAACTCAGTGAGTTAGCCTTTTAAAGCGACTTTGCCGTTTTCTTACTAATAGGTTATTTGGTAATTATTGCTGGATAACATGGCTG
The DNA here is from genome assembly GCF_000325575.1 of Pteropus alecto. Taxonomy (NCBI): domain Eukaryota; kingdom Metazoa; phylum Chordata; class Mammalia; order Chiroptera; family Pteropodidae; genus Pteropus; species Pteropus alecto. Next base: position 6,486,633 of record NW_006430726.1, read on the forward strand.
CCTAAAAAAACAATTTCGCTCTAATTGAAATCAGATACTCTGGCTTCTAGAACCGAAATTTCTTGAATTTACTTCTCCAATGCTTTTCTTTCTGCAAGTTTTTGCTTTCAACGATTTTTATTTGATTAAATACAGGCGGATGTCAGATGGGCTTTTTCTGCAAAAATGCAGGGAAGTTGCAGAAAACTGTAAAGACATTAAATTTAACGAGATGTACCTGGATACGGTGTGTTTGAACGTAAGTGTCGCCCCCGGCCGCCGGCTCCTTTCGGGCTGCGTGCCGTGTCCCTGCGCCCCTGACTGAACGCACGGACGCGTTTCTTGTAGATGGTCCAGGACCCGTCCCAGTTCGACGTGCTCGTTATGCCGAACTTGTATGGCGACATCCTGAGGTGAGGAATCTATACGTGTCTGAAAATAAATTGCAGTTTAAAAATCTCCGTCAAGGATTATAAAATAGCACGTGCTGTGAGGTATGAGTTCTCGCCGTTGAGGTGGCTGCAGTAGTCACCTGTGGGTGGGCCATTCCCTCATTTCTGTGTCCTGTCAGCTCTGGGCTATTGATCCCCGGTCGTTAGTTCCTTCGGATTTTTCAGATGTTGTACCGGTTGGTTGGGTAATTGAGTTCCTATGGCTAGGAAGGTGGGTGTTCGTTTTTTACAGACATTTTGGTAACCTTTGACATAATTTCAGACTAACAGAAAAGTAACATTTTCCCACACTCATCGTATTAGTCCCTCTCTCCTTTTTTCTACGCCCACACACACACAGACGACATTGGCCACACGGTGATTTTCCGAGTTCACTGTCTCTTCTGCATTCGTTAGTTGGCGTTCTGTAAGGACAAGCATTTTCTTGTCTCGTGTGTATCTGTTGTTCATTTGTACCCATTAGGACTCACAGTTTCCCTTTTATGCAGTGGTTATGTCTGTCACTATCATTCATATGATGCTCTGGTTGTCAGCCGGGGGGCGTCCCTGGGAGCCGTCATCAGCTTTCTGGCACAGTCCGATGCTCCAGGCTCATCCCGTATCTTCCAGTGTCTCCAAGGAGCACTGGTCCCTTTTTCTGGACGATGGTGTTTTACAGCTAAAGTCTGCGAGCTGGGTGACATGTTCTTTTTCAACCCAACACCCCTGACGTGCTTTCTGCCCCCAGTGACCTGTGTGCGGGACTGATTGGAGGTCTCGGCGTGACACCGAGCGGCAACATTGGCGCCAACGGGGTCGCGATCTTCGAGTCGGTGAGGTCCCTGCTGACGCCCGAGGCAGAATTTAAGTCAGGGAGGCCTGAGGACTGGGG
>NW_006430726.1:6488034-6493319 GCF_000325575.1 Pteropus alecto
TCGGGACTTTCCAGCTGTCAAAAGAAAATAATGCCTCCTCGTTCAGGTTTTTTAGATCGGTTTGCTTTATTTGTTGTCCCTCTTATTTATTGTGTATCCTTATTATTTATCCTTTCTCAGTTAAAATATTTTACCAGGAGTTGACCAAAAGATGGTTAGTCCGTAGTTTGGCAGTTTTTAGAAATTCCTTCCGCTGCTTCTCCACGGCTTTCCGTGTAGACGGGGGTGTGGCGAGCCGGGCTCCGGCCTCCGTGCTGACGGCTGTGCTTCCCCGAGGCAGGTTCACGGCACGGCCCCAGACATCGCGGGCACGGACATGGCCAACCCCACGGCCCTGCTGCTCAGCGCGGTGATGATGCTGCGCCACATGGGGCTGGTCAGCCACGCCGCGAAGATCGAGGCAGCCTGCTTCGCCACCATCAAGGATGGGAAGGTACCGCGGCCTCACAGGCTGGCCCCTGACCCGTGGCAAAACAGACACGATGCAAAGTGCACCTTTTTGATCCTTCCGACACGTTCGGGTCAGTGCTGTTAAGCACTGTCACACTGCTGTGTGACCGCCATCACCGCCCATCTCCAGCCCTTTCCTCATTTTCCTGAACGGAAACCGTCTTCACTAAGCACTGACTCCCCATCTCCTGCCGTCCGTCCCCCCAACACCGCCACACACCCTTTGCTTCATTTATGACTTTGACTCCTCTAGGGACCTCGTGTAAGTGGGGTCATAGATTTGTCATCTTGTGGCTGGATTTCACGTGGCATAGTGTCTTCAAGGTTGGGTCCTTTTTAGAAAATTCTGTAGTTCGAAATGATTTCTTACAGCCAAAACAAAAAATCCGAGCTTGTTTTTGATAGCCTGGTAGCCACGCTGAAGGGCAAGTGATCGTGTTAGTTCTTTATTCCAACGCCGTTTGTGAAGTTACGGAGCCGGTGGACGGCGCCTGCGTCAGGCGTCACCCGCAGCCCTCTGGTAGTTGTGCGGCGTGCGGCGTGCGGGGTGCGGGAGAGCGAGGGGCAGTGTGGCTGTTTGGGGTCCAGGAGGGGGAGCTGCCAGAAACGGGGGGCCGCAGAGAGCCTCTCACTTGAAGAGGAAGTTTCAGAGCTGGTAACTTTGAACATCGCCCAACATTTAAAGTAGGGCAGAACGTCATAAGCTTTTAAACTTGAGGGACCCTAGGGGTTTATGAAACCTCCTGTCTGGTCTGCTCTCGTTAAACGTCCACACCGCAGATGTTCTCTTCAGGTCTGTTGCGGGGACAAAGGCCTTTCCCAGGCCTCCTGGGGCAGGCGGGCGCACCCCTCGAAAAGAGGGGCTCATGCAGGACAGCAGCCCAGTAACCGCCTAGTGGCCTCCTCACCAGGGGTTTTAAATTTGACTGTTGCTCTTTCCTTTCAGAGTTTAACGAAAGATTTGGGAGGCAGTGCGAAATGCTCCGACTTCACAGAAGAAATCTGTCGCCGAGTGAAAGACTTAGATTAAGGCTTCTGCAGGAGCTGTCCACACCAGTCACTCTGGACAGACCCACATGGCCGTGTTAGGACACACACCCCGTTCCGCGTGCGCTTGGCTTGCTTGTTTCCTGCCCGACTACACGCTAGATCTGGCCTTTCCGTAAAAATCTGTGCAAAGGATGCAGATGATGTCCCTTGGCCTCCTTTCAAAGGACTTTTTCCAAATGCTCGTTTTATTTGTTAAATGTCTATTTGGTTATTTGGTATACATTTTTTGTAAACTCTAAGCAGACTGTATTGTTTGCCATTGTGAACCATTTTACACTTCAGTTAAAAGTTTTTCCTTCGCTGTAAATACGATACAGAATTAATAAGAGAAAACTTCTAACTTTTTAAAGAGAAAGTTTTCCTTGGTTTACGAAAAATATAATAGACATAGAACGGTATTGATATAATAGCACCGATGACATTCTTATCAGTGGACGGGCACGAGAGAAGTTTCCTAGGAAAAGGCTCACACTCAAAACGGAGTACAGCCTATTTCTTAGTGACATGGAAAATTAAGACAGATTTGTCCTTTATATGAATTACTGAATATGAATAAAGACTCCAGATCAAAGAAATCTGTAATGAGATGTAATTTTTGTTACTAAGATACAGGTAACATATTGGCCACAAAGACACAAATGCATTGTTTGACTGTTACCTTGAGATTTGCTGTTCCCTTGGGGGGGGGCGCTTCCTTGTCACCCGATGCTGTCGAGCACCATGCGTGACACAGCCGGGGAGCCCCAGGACTGGCCCGGTCAACGTGGGAGCTGACCACCATGCGTGGTGACGCTCCTGCAGCATGCGTAATCACACTCCAGCTGACCCTGCTAACAGGCCTGACCCCAGGGCTGTCGATTTTGTCCCTTGGCACCAGGCCCAGCAGACTCTGCCCTGGGGAGGCGAGGCTCGGCATTGACCTTTGGGTACCTTGCCCCACCCCCGCCCATAGCATGATTTTTCTACATCTTCAGACACTGAGTCTCTCTCTATTATATTGAACACTCATCCTTTGGCCCTAAACCAAAGGCAACTCATGACCTCCCTTGCCCCTTGTGTAATGTCACAGACCCGTGGCTTTGCATAACGTGCCCGGGTCATGGAGATTTCTTAAGGACAAATATCCCTGTCTGGGTGCCGCTCTAGGCTCGTAACCAGACTTACAACCTTACGTGTACTGTGCTCTGTGCAAGCTGCCGCTTCCTCTGTTTTATGGGATTGTGCTAATTATTTTGGGGCTCGCTAATAAAGAATTCCAAAACTGACCGAGACACATGCTTTCTCTCCCTGTTTCCGTCAGATGCCTCGGGTCGGTGTGGCTCGGCTTGTACTGTGAATGGCAGCGTCAGGTGTCAGGGCAGGGGTGGCAAGGTGGCGGCACCTGCAGAGCCGGCCGCTTGCCTGGAGTGCTCCACCTGACCCTTTGGCGCCTTCGCTCACGCCAGGCGCCAGTGGTCACCCACATGCCTGTCGCGCACAGCCCTGTGGGTTAAACACCCAGCGCTCCCTGGACGGGTTCCACCTGCTTGACAAAAAAAAAATCAGGTCCTTGCCGACAATTCTGTTAAGGAGTTTAACATCCAAATGACACGTGAAATGTAAGCAGCAGGTCTAGGAAGCATCGCGTCAGCTGGCGTGCGTGTGGAGGAAAGCCCAGGAAAGGAGCGGCAGGTCAGCGGATCCCAACCGGGCCCCAGAAGGGGCGAGTGAGTGACAACCGTTGGCTTTCCCGCAGCACACGTGGCAACACGAGCCGACTTCCCCTCCTCCCCACACCGCCTACCCGGTGAGCCAGCAGCCATAAAATCTACCTGGAACTAAGGCCAAAATCTGTCAGCTGTTTAGGTCTGGAAGGAGAACTGGTCTCCTGTCACCTGAACAAAAAGCAACTCTTAAAACTAGACACACGCAGCTTCGGAATCGTCAGCTGTCGTGGGCACGAGACCTAGTGAGTGCACGAGACCTAGCAAGTGCAGACTCCGGTGCCGCAACGGGCCAGGGGGGCCTAGGAGACCCGCCGGGAGTCTGCGTGCCCTGACCCAAGAGGACGCGGGCTCGGGAACACGCCCCCGCCGCCTTCGTGAGACGCCGGGGGACCCGGTCACTTGCCGTGCTCTTGGTAGAAGGAGTCGATGACGGCTTTGTGCTTCTCCAAGACCGTGAACCGTTTCAGTTTCATCGTGGGACCTAAAGGAGCGATTAGAAGAACTGAGTGAGGCCTGGGCTCCGAGACACCCGAGAAGGTACGAGGTAAAGACCTCGCCACTGGCGTGGAGCAGCCAGCCCGAGACGGCCCTCAGCCGTCCGTGCTCCCGCCGGTCACCCCCCCGCCCCCCATGGCACAGCGGCCTTGGTCTGGGTGGCAGTCTGTCACTTCCGAGAACAGTCACGAGAGGCTGCAGCTCCTCTCACATACACAGTGAAGTGTGAGCCGCGTCCACCTCACCCTCTACCCGCGCCCGCTTCTGATCCTCAGCGCATTTGTCGATCTGTCCTTTGAAGGAGCAGAGGATTCGAGCCACCCAGACAGCGAAAGACGAGTTGGTCCAGGCTGCTCAGACCATCCTCCCTGGGGCTGCAGCTGCTGCGTTGTGGGGACACAGAGAGGCCTGTGCAGGGGTCCACTGGTTTGGCCGACAGCCCTCCCGCTCCAGCTGACATTCGCTGTAACCACGGGAGAGGCCCTGCAGGCCGCCCAGCTAAGCGGCTGGGTTTCTGGCCCACAGAAACTAACACCAAGTGCTTACTGCCGGGTCACCTGCTACGATAACGAATACGCAAATCCGTCTGCATCTCCGTTGAGAGTTCACACGATGCTGGGCACCCTGCTTTGACCGCCCCGAGGACGGGGTAGGGGGGGGTGCCCTGGCTGGGGTCGGCTCTGCCACGGTCTCCGTGAGAGGGTGTCCCCGAACCACCTTTCTTGGCCTTGGTCCCCCCTCGAAAGCAACGGTGAAAGGGCTCCGATTTGAGGTTGCGGGCGGCTGAAAGCCCATTTCGTGGGAGCTGACTCTCGGCCGTGGAACTGGGGACCTGGGCATCGTTTCTGTGAATGGCTTAGCGAGGGCATGACCGTCCGGCTGACCGGCACTCCACGTTACAGCAGATGGCCAGACTCACTCGGCACTCTGGACAGTGTGTCAGCATGCGGCCTCGATGGGCTCAAGGGAACCTCGTGAGGACACCGTTTCCGCACCCTGCCCGCCCCCCAGCCGTGGACACCCGGGCACTCTGTCTACCTGGCTGATGCTGCACCAGAGGCCTTGGCTGGTTCTGCGGACCGCGGACCACTGCCCATAGGGGGCTTCACTCCCTTACCTGTCATGGGAGCTGACTTTACAGATTATGGTGGTCTCACTCCCTAGAACCAGGTGACTCCAGCCCAAACATTAACGTGACTTTGGTGCCTGCCTGGTGGTCCCACAGTGATTCCGGGGGACAGTGGTTCCACAGTCAAAGCAAAGTCAAATGTTGTATGTTCAAATTAACGAGTTCCAGCACATGTCCCATAATGTGGCAGGCCCTCACAACCGAGCCCACGCACTGAGCAGTGAATGTCCCCCACGGGGAGGACGTGGGTGTTCATCACCCCAAGTACCCTCAGGGACCTTCCTGCAGGCACCTCGCAGGCTCCGCCACGGCCTCCGCCTTCCCACAGCGCCTGGCAGAGTCGAAGCTGAAGCCCACCTACCCAGCTCTCCACCCGAGACGGAGAAGTCCCTCTCGAGAACAGCTCACTTCTGGATGCGGTAGGGCTGGGCCATCGCATTCCTGTTGACCCTCTG
>NW_006430726.1:6496072-6497896 GCF_000325575.1 Pteropus alecto
GACTTTGGAGCCTGCCTGGTGGTCCCACAGTGTTTCCGGGGGACAGTGGTTCCACAGTCAAAGCAAAGTCAAATGTTGTTATGTTCAAATTAACGAGTTCCAGCACATGTCCCATAATGTGGCAGGCCCTCACAACCGAGCCCACGCACTGAGCAGTGAATGTCCCCCACGGGGAAGGACGTGGGGTTCATCACCCCAAGTACCCTCGGGGACCTTCCTGCAGGCACCTCGCAGGCTCCGCCACGGCCTCCGCCTTCCCACACAGCGCCTGGCAGAGTCGAAGCTGAAGCCCACCTACCCAGCTCTCCACCCGAGATGGAGAAGTCCCTCTCGAGAACAGCTCACTTCTGGATGCGGTAGGGCTGGGCCATCGCATTCCTGTTGACCCTCTGGATGCCCTCTTCAATGGCCCGGTACACAGCCTCATCCTTCGTCCCCACGATCTCGGACACTGTGGTGGCTGTGCTGCCCACCCGCTGGCAGAACTCCACGGCCTGCTCGGCCAGGTGGTCAGTCGGGTCCGACGTGTCCGGGTCCAGAACGCACTGAAAAGCAGACCGGGTCAGGGCCGAGCTGGTCACGCTGCTGGTGTCGTGGTGGGGTGTCACCGTGAGCTCCAGATCTAGCGGGACAAGGCTGTGGCCCCATCGTGCTGAGCCCGGGGTGCTGGACGGGGCAGTGGTCCGAGACAGAAGACCTCAGACAACAAAATCGCAGGTGGGACAGAGACCGTGCCCCCGGCGGCTCCTCCCCGGAGGCCAAGCACCCGCTGAGCTAAGAAAAGCAGCAGCACTTCGTGACTCGGCTACGCCGGGACCCGTGCCGCCGACCGCACCCCCAGGGGCAGGAGGGCCTACCTGGGCGCCAGGGGCACCTCGGCCATGCCAGATATGTCCTGGCTGTGCGTGGCTTCCTCTTGGGCCAGGCCCCAGACACACCTTCAGGGTGAGCAGCATGGACAGGAACTTCCTCTGGTCCCCAATCAGCATGGCGCAGCTGACGATGGGCAGCTCCTTCCTCACGGCGTCCTCAATGGGTTTCGGGGCCACGTTCTCCCCGCCGGATGTGATGATGAGTTCTGGGAGGCAAGGCCAGGCCCCGCTGAGCCTGGAGCGGGCCTCGGCCGGCACCCCTGGCACGAGCCGCAGCAGCACTGTGGGACACTCAGGGAGGCCCAGAGGAGCAGCATCCCCGGAACCCCTCACTCCTGCTGGGGGTGGCACTCCCAGAGGACAAACACTCATCCGGGGCTCCCCCACCCCGCTCATCCCCCAAGACTCGCCCGCTCACACGTCCCGGCCGCCAGGCCTCAGCAGACCTCCTACCTCACCCCTCAGGTCCCCATGTCGCCCCTCCCAGCCTCTGCTGAGTGACCACCACCCGTCGCCTACAGAGCACTGACCACATGTGGGCACCGTGCCAAGTGCTGTGCGCATGGTAAGTCATTCAACCCTCACCACAGGCCTGTGACACGGCATCCTTCTCGTTTTACAGATAAGGGGCCCAAGGCACAGAGAGGTCAAGGGGCTTGTCCAGGGTCACGGGGCAGAGCTAAGGGTAGTGCGGTCCCGCAGTCCGTGCGCCTCCCCACCTTGCTGGAGGCCTGTCAGCTTGCTCACTCCTTCCCGCCGGGACACCCTCCCCTTCGCCCTGTCAACAGATGGCCTATTCTTCAGGACCGGCTCGGCCACTTCCTTCACGAAGCGTGTCCAGCTCTGCCCGGCCACACCCGCTCTGCCTCCTCCGAGCCATGCTCACAGTGCCCTTCCCTTGGTCTACTCTTCCATTCAAATTTGCACTGGGTGTGTCTGGGCCCTCGACGCT
>NW_006430726.1:6497941-6506400 GCF_000325575.1 Pteropus alecto
ACGCTCTTTGAATGACGGCCATTGGATAAACACTCCGTGAGTGATTTCAGCTGGATTGTGCTCCGGTCCCCAGTTCTGCCTAACTCCATGGAAGTGAGTGGGTCCCGTTCCGTGCACAGGTCCTGTGTTGACATGAGGTACAGAACAGGACGAGACAGTCCGTGGCTGCGAGGAGCCCACATTATAGGGGGCAGTGTGACAGGGAGGCACCTGGCCGGTGGCCGTCACGTCCACTTGGGCAAGGCCAGCAAAGCCCCCTTCCTACAGACGAGCCCCCAGCTTCTTCCTCTGGGAAAGCCAAATTCTTCAGGAGGAATTTCTCTGAGGTCTCGTGTTTTATTTTGAATCCTGTATCCAATCTGTGTTCTACTCTACATCATATCTGTGTTTGCATATAAAAACGTACTATTTATGCCTCCAATATTTGGGGGAGACTGCCTCGTGTCTCTAGGGAGTCCAAATCCCAGCTCCCCCATTTACCGCTGGGTGACTCTGGACAAGCTGCTTAACCTCTCTGGACATCGTCATCGTAAGTCAGGGTGACAGCAGTATCTACCCCACAGGAGACGAGACCAAAGCGACGTCTCTCGAGGTGGTGGCACCCAGGGGCCCACTGCTCATGGCGCGTGTAAACGGTGGCGGCGGTGTCCCGTGCGCCCGCTGCAACGCGCACCTTTGAGACGCCCGGTGATGTAGAGAAAGCCGTGGGCGTCCAGGCGGCCGATGTCACCGGTGTGCAGCCAGCCGTCAGCGTCGATGGCCTCACGCGTCTTGTCCTCCTTGTTCAGGTAACCCATGAAGATGTCACGGCCCCACAGGCAGATCTTGCCGGTGCCATCTGCGTCCTGGTTCGTCAGCTTTACCTGGCAGCCGGGCACTCACTTGCCAGAGCTGGGGGGAGGGGGCCCGAGGAATGGTTGGAGGGAGCTGGTTCCTCCAAGCCCCCGCGCAGCGCCCACCAGGAGACCTGGGGTCTCTAACCTCTCTGTCTTCACCAATGGGCAGAAGGTGTTCCCTCCCAGGAATTTGGTATTTTAACAGGGACCTAGTGCTCAATTCAGGGCCCATGAAAGGTTCTAGGGTGAAGGAACGAATGAATGAATGAAATCCTAATGAATGAAAACTCGAAGCACTGGGATAGGCGGGCAGAGACAGGAGGTACTGATTCTGCGACTCGCCCCCTCGACTGACCGGCCTCCCTGCCCCCCGCAGGGCTGGCTCTGGCCCCCAACTCCCACCCCAAGTGGAGTCTGAGCCATCGGCAATGCTGGGACGCCCTCTAACACACCTCCATCCTGGATGGGGACAAAGGGAGACTCTCCAACAGAACTCTGTCCAGGGGTCCCGGGGCCGTTATGCTGCCTTCAACCACAGACTCGGGTGACGCCGGCAGAGACGGCCTCCATGAGACTGAGGCCTGGCCGGGGAACTAGGCCCAAGACGGAACTGCTGGCATTCGGGGACCCATTCAGCAGGTGGGCACCAAGGGGCACGGGCAAGGGTGGGGCCATACCTGTACAGCCGGTAGTTGTTGGGGCTGGATACGAAGTGGGAGCCCGAGGCCTCGCTGAGGCCGTAGCCTGAGTACAAGCGGAGGTTGAGGCCCAGGAAGACGCGCTCAGCCTCCACAGTCATGGGGGCAGCTCCACAGAAGCACAACTGGCACCTGGCAAAGCCCAGCGCCTGGCGGACCTTGGCCAGCACCAGGTAATCCACCAGCCTGGCTTTGACGGGCTTCCGGTCACTGGCGGGAGAGGAAGAATGGGCTACAGAAGGACAAGGACACGCGCGTACCACACTCGCGCGAAAGGGTGGGCGCGCACTGGCCTGGCCAGTTATCTGTTCCGACTGGTTGGTGCCAATGCTGGACCCATTTCTAAATCTTTTGAAAACTGGTGCCGGCTATGAACGTGCACGTGCACACGGTGTGCGTGCGTGTAGTTGTGTGCAAACACGTCCCGAGCCAGGAAGTGAGACCAGCAGATTCGGCTATATACAGACACGCAGGCGACAACACAGATGCACGCAAGTTTGCACACACAGTAATACACACGTGCAGAAACTTGAAACACATGTGCATGCACACACATGGACACACGTGAGGCCGTGTGGAGCCCGTGACTGGGTCAGCCATATCCGTTCACTTTTCAGGTCCGTGCCAGAGAAGTGTGGGTGCAGACACGTGTACACGGCTCAGGAGGCACGATGCGGTTTCAGACACGAGTTGTGGAAAATAATTCCAAATCGGAACAGGCCAGATTTATGTCACTCCCACGGCACTGTGTGGGAGTTTAAAAGGCAACCAAGGCCGCCAGAGATGCACGTGGCCACTCGGGAAAGGCTGGGAAAGCCACATCTCTGGGGCCCCTTCTCAGCCACCCAACACTGAGGTCAGGAGCCGCTACGTGGTGATGAATGCCCCTTGGAGGGAGCAAGTCAGTCCTTAGTTAGAGCCCAAGGACGGTGACTCCTGTGGGGGCTGGGAAGAGGCCCGGGTCTCAAGCGCAGCCATCGTTGGGGCCTCTGCACAGGGTCCTCAGAGCTGACAGGCCGGTCGGGCTGGGACAAGTTGGCCTAGTGGATCCCCGGTTATGTACTGGGGTTGGGACCCAGCCCTGCTGCTTCCCCAGGCCTCCCGCCCTCCGCACCTGCCCAGGCAGGTGAGGTTCTGCTCCAGCATCACCGACATGGCCCACAGCAGCATCCTGCGCCGGATGAAGCCCAACCTGGCCATCACCTCCTGGATGCGCTCCATGATCTTCTCCCACATCCGAGGCACCGCGAGGTATATCGTAGGCTCCACCTCCCGCAGCGTGTCCACAATGCTCCCCTGCTCACCGCCAGAGAGACACATGCCTGCTGGTCCAGGGCCAGCCAGGGGCCGGCGGCCCTGTCACCAGTCAGCGCGCACACGACGCGGCATCCTGCACACAGGTGCGCGGACGGAAGCACACGCACCTCGGCACACACTGTCGGCTGCGACCCAACAGCCATCTGCTCTCTGCTTCTCTGCCCACAGAACCCTGACGCCATTCAGATGCTTCAGAAGCACCTCAGTCCCCAGTCCCGGGTGGTGACCCCTCCTCGGTCTAACTTAACCGTGATATCCTGTCCCCCTGAGCAGTGACTGGCTTAGGAGTGAACATGTGACCCCACTTGGGCCACTGAGAGGCCACGTGGGGGAAAGTGGGCTGTGGGGGAGCATCTGGAAAGTTCTAGTTAGAATAAGAGCCCAAAGAACAGGCGTAGTTGATGAGAGGGGTCGGAGGGCGGGGTGGCGGCCAGCTGTGGCGTTACTTCGAGGATGCCCATCCTCGATGGCAGTGGCCCCGGGACACTATGCTGCCTTGACTTTCCTCTAGGCATCGTCGTCAGCTTCCCTTCCTGTCCAGCCACTAAGGCTGTGCCGGCTGCAGCAGGAAGGGTTCTGACACCGGCACCCCCCAGGAGCGCCTGCAGGGCCCCGAGCACACGCGTGCACGCGCAGCGGCCCGGCTCCCAGACGCGGCACGCGCACGGGCAGAGCGCAGACTGACCTTCAGGGCGTTGGGTTCAGCAAAGCAGATCTTCATCCCCCAGTACATGCCTGTCCACAGGTCGTACATCTGGGCGGTGATGTGGCTGAGGGGCAGGTAGCTGACCGTCGCTTCCCGTTTGGCTTGTGAATGAAAGGCGCTGCTGCTCTGGATGCCGTACCGTGCCATCCACGTGATCTGGGGAGGGGAGAGCCAGGGGGAGGAGCACCCCTCACTGTTCAGGCCAGCTCACGTCTGTGGCTGCCCAGGGGCTTGGCTATGTCTTTGGGGGACCCCCAGGGTGTTCACTTTCCTAGGAAGCTCCCAGGGACAGTCCTCTGCTACCCGTGCTGGGCTGTCTGGACCACAGACCGAGGGCATGTCCAACCCGTGCCAGCTCCCTCGGCGGAGGGGCGGAGGAGTGTCCCCAGGGGCTGCCGGCCCCGGCCCACCCACAGTCCACTGCACCCACACCTGGGCACCGGCCCTACATTGTCCTGACTCAGCATCACGCCCTTCGGCGGTCCGGTGGTCCCAGACGTGTAGATCAGCACACAGCACTGGTTGGGCCGCTGCATGTCGATGACGGTGTCCAGGTCTTCCTCAGGCACCTGGGCCCCCAGCTCCAGGACTTCTTCCATCTGGGGCCAGCGGAAGAGAGCGAGCCGTGCAGGTCAGCCGGGCGGGCCAGGAAGGCCTGGCAGACGCCCCGGGCCCCGTGTCCATACCGTGTACATGTTGGCCATCTTCTCTGGAGGAGATTCTCGATAAATCACCACTGCCTTCAGGTGGGGCAGGGTTTTCCATATCTGTGTCAACAGGAAAAATAAACGGGGTTCATTCCAAAAAAAACAAAAAACAAACAAAAAAAACGGTCACCCGAGAAGAGTCCCATCTCTAGGTGTCCCTCTGCCAACAGGCACTTTGTGGCAAGGTTGCTGGCACCCCGGAGCTGACTTTTGACCCAGCAGGACATTAGCCTTCGTGCACGGCTTTCTCATGAGGACTTTGGAGCAGTAAAGAGGGACAAGTGGGGGTCAGGTAATGGCTCTCTGTTAGAGGACGATGAGGCGACTGGGGTCCGGCCCAACACCGACTCAGCCTGCGGGTGTGTGGGGGCAAACGGAACTCCGCGGTCCCACCGATTCGGGAGGACAGATCAGAGTTCAGGAAAGCCGAGGTGGCCGAAATCTGTGGGACAGACGCTGGGGAGGGGAGAACCAGGGGGAGGAGCACCCCAGAACTCTCTTTAGGGAACCTCTTCGGTCTTTGGCTGAAGAGCAAGCTGCACAAGCACGGGGCGAAGCTCGGGAAGTGCAAAGAAGGGCGACCACGGAGCCAGTGACGGACCAGGGCTCCTGCTCTGACACAGCGCAGCTGGGCCGTGCCAGGCATCGGGCAGAGACCCCGAGGGTCAGGTCTCAGTGGGGGAGCTAAATTAGCCTTAGAGTGAAGGCTGTCAAAACCTGCCCCCAAATGCATCCAACACGAGGAGAAGGCGTCTCACCCTCTGGCACCCACAGTGTCTCTCTTTATTGTCGCCCACACGCTGCCTGTGGCACCGTCTCTCGAGTGTCTTAATTCAGAACAAAGCCCCAGCTTTTGATCCTCCAGCCACAGACCCGTGTGGTCCCCACCGGCAGCATCGGTGTCCCCAGGGAGTCTGTTAGAAAAGCAGACCCTCGGGCCCCAGACACGGGGCACCGGAAAGGAAGTGTGGGCTCCCTGGTGAAAAAGCTTCAAACTGAAGTTCAGAGAGAAAAAAAAAAAACCAGAAGAACAGTGACATGTGGGATAATGCCAACAAGCCTATCGGACATGTAATTTTCGCTTAATTAAATTTCCCCAGAAATTTTTGTTTAATTGAAAAAAAAAAATGAGAAATTTCCAAATTTGATTATAACTATAAATCTACCAGTCAAAACTCCTGATGAATCCCGAGCAGGGTAATCTCAGGGAAAACCACACCAAGACACAACAACATGATCAAATTGCTGGAAACCAGTGAAAAGAAAAAAAAATCTTAGGAGCTGTCAGAGAAACGAGGTAGACCACACGGAGAGGAAGAAAGATAAGAAACCAGACTCGTCAGAAACTAGGTAAAGGCTCGACCGTGGCGTGGAAGCTTTAAAGTGCTGAAAGAAAAATCAGAAATCTTGGCAACCCAGAATTTGAAACCAAAAGAGAGTATCTTGCGAAAAACGAAGGCACAAATAAACACGTTTTCAGACAAAGAGAAGCTGAGGGAACGTGTCGCCATCCGGCCTGCGCCGTAAGAAACGAGCCTGAAGAAAATTCTTAAGGCAGGAGGAAGAACCATACGAGAACTTGGACCCACATCAAAGAACCGAGAATGCCAGAAATGACAAATACGTGGCTCGGTGTCAAAGACACCCCCACCCCCGCCTTTAAACGATATTCGACCTTTGAAAAAACAACGCGTTTAGGATTTATAACCTATAACACTACGGGTTATAACGGTAAAACGGATGACAGAGGATGGGAGGAGGAGGCCGAAGGGTTCCGGCCCGAGACTCCTCGGTCACGTGTAAAGCAGTGTAACGTCAGAACGTGACCCGGGAGTAGACCGTGGTAAGTGAGAAATGCGCACTGGAAACCCGGGAGCGAACGCGAAAGGGGCTGCTCCTTAGCGGGGGGAGAGAGAATGGGGCACCAAACGCCCACTGCGGACGGAGTCAGGAAAGAGGAGGGAAGCGTCGGAGAACAGATGGGACAAAGAGGACACAGCCAGCTGGCAGATTTCTAGTCAATTCTGCCGGGCCGGATGAAACAGCGAGGCCCAAGGACACGCCGCCTACAAGCAACTTGCTTTAAGGACCCGGGTAGGTTAAAAGTAAAACGATGCAAAGATGTGTCCCCCGCAACCATGAATCCCGGGAGATCTGCAGGCGCTGTGTTACCTTGAGACAAAGTCGCTCCGGAACGAGAACCACTACCAGAGCTACAGAGGGACGCTGACGACAAAGGGGTCCATTCCTCAAGAGGACGGAATCTAAGGGTGAGTGTGCATGACGGACTTCACAATACAGGAGGCGAAACCCGAAACCCGACAGAACAGAGAGGAGGAACAGGGAAGTCCGCGACGGGGACGGGAGATGCCGGGAACGCCCCCTCTCAGTGTCTGACAGGACCGGGAGACAGAAAACCAACAGGGATGCGGGGGGCTCAAAGGACAGTATGACGCTCTCGGCCAACCCGACACGAACATCAGAGGACACCGCGCCCCCAACTGCCGGACGCACGTTCTTACGGATACGCGTGGCACACTCGCCAGGACACGGGCGGACCCCGGAGACATGGGGATTCCGGTCCCGACCAGCGCGGCAAAGCGAGTCGCCACCTTTTTGCTGGCGGAGGTCCCGCCTTCAACTTGCCAAAAACGTGACGTCGGTGAGGCGTAATACAGCGAAAACGAGGCGTGCCTGGGGACCGTTATTCTGACTACCACACCTGCTCTGTAGCAAACCGTGCTTCAGGTAGCAGAGAGCCCCAGGTGCTGCTGATGATCGGAGAAGCAACACTTTGCAGCTGCTCACAATTAATTAAGTCCGGCAAAGGGTCGTCAGTGGGGAAGGGCCGATGGGGGACGTCACGGTGCATGAGCACGCGGCCACCTAAACCCATTGATGAGTTTCAGCATGATGAGTACAGGTGGCCCCCCTGACAGCATTATGCCAGGGAGATGCAATAGCAAGTCAACAGCGCCACCTACAGGGTGTCCTTGCTCCCCACTTGATCTTTTACCCCCAAAACGTTTCATTTGAAATATGTGAAGCTGCTGACAACAGGAAGTGCAGAGGTTGGAGGAACAGGCTGGACCACAGCAGCGAGAGGAAGCCGGCAGATAAACCCCGGGTGTGGGAGGCTGTTCAGGAGGCCGAACCTAGTTTCTGGAGGTTCTCACACTCGAGCCTGTGTCACAATCACCGGCGGGCGGGGGGAGCATGTTAAATGCGTGGGGGCCCACACTTCCTTTCCGGTGCCCCGTGTCTGGGGCCCGAGGGTCTGCTTTTCTAACAGACTCCCTGGGGACACCAATGCTGCCGGTGGGGACCACACGGGTCTGTGGCTGGAGGATCAAAAGCTGGGGCTTTGTTCTGAATTAAGACACTCGAGAGACGGTGCCACAGGCAGCGTGTGGGCGACAATAAAGAGAGACACTGTGGGTGCCAGAGGGTGAGACGCCTTCTCCTCGTGTTGGATGCGACCAAGTCACTGTGATCATTTAAGGAAAAATGTCCTGTTTTTTCAAGGCGCATATCGCAATTTTCCAGGGATGGAAATGGTGATGTCAGACAGTTGCCTTCAAATACTTCAGCAAAATGATGACGCGACGAATGAGCGTGATGAAAAATCATGGGCGATCATTAAACCTGGGCGATCGCTGTATCGCGGTCCATTCTGTCTCTATTTTCGTTTGTTCGGAAACTTTCATAACACAAATTTAATTAGCGTAATTACCTAGCGTGGACATTTCCTAACTCTGGGCCTCGGTTTCTTCAGTTGCCAGTTGGCGGGGGGAATGGGGTGGCATTCCTTGTAAAATTCTTAATCTTTTAGCAGGAAATGAAATGGGACATCTCTCGCAGAGTTAATCTTTTCAGTAAACTTAGTTAACTGTTCTTCCCTTCTTTCTTTGGAAAAAAGGCCCTCTTCCTCAAATCCTGATAATTGCCCCAAACTGGTGACTCAGATCCTCTGGCTCTTGATAAAAGTCATCAGCCCATTGTTAGCAGAAATGGTGTTAAGTCAGACGGGGCCCTTAGAGTCCCAGGGGAGGGGAGGGAACTTTAGGCCAAAGGTCTTTTTCACTCTTTAAGAAATATATTAACCGACTGTTTCCCTTTACTCACTAAATAGGAAAATCGATAATAGAAACTAATAGATATATGATTTACATAACCAGTTTGTATCTTTTCTTTG
>NW_006430726.1:6506544-6511704 GCF_000325575.1 Pteropus alecto
GCCCTCAACATCCACAGTAATAATAAGGGGGTTCATGGTTCTTAGAAAAGAGTTAGGCAGGAAAATTAGGGGGTTTCGGGTCTGCCTGCAAAGACACTGAGCTCATCCTATCCCAGAAGGGGGGCAGCAGTGTGGCTGGGCGCTCCCTAATCCGCCCACAATTAAGCAAGCCAGAAGGCATTTTTTTTTTTACTCTCACAAAGAAACAAGTAGGCAGAGAATTAGGTACCAGTTTAAGCCACTCACTCGCACCTGCACAATGAAGAGCCTAACGACCTTCAACTCACCTGAGCCTCATTACAGCATCATTATAACATGATGCCCAGAAGTTCATCAATATCGTTATAACAGACTGAATTCTGGGAACAAACGTGTGCAGAAAGCAAAATGAGGAATCACTGAGCCCTGTCAGCCACCAGGCCTTCGAGCCAGGCTTCTCTCGCTCAGGCCCCGTCCACGTCTGGAAGTGGACTTTCCCTTCTAATAAAACTTTTCTACTGTGTTTCGGTGTCTTGCTCAATTCTTTGTTCGAGATATCAAGAACCCGGACAACACGCTGGGAGAGGACCCCGCTCTCTGGTAACAGATCAAATCAACATCCGTGGGGAGCAGCTGTCTCCCCGAGGGACAGGACAAATCCCGCTGGGGGCTTTCCACAGCCCTGCCCCGTTTCTGGCGCTGGGGGCACAGTGCTGAGGGGTGGGGCTGCTCCGGCGGGGCAGGGCCTACGAAGCTGCCACCCCCGGTGAACCCTGCAGACCACCGACGGAGCCCGGCAAGCCAGGCCCCTGCCGCTACCCTCGAGGAATCTCTGAATCCCGTCACGAATTTCACTGCCGGCTTCTGGGATTATACGTCATTTAATCATTTTCTTCACCTCACTTTTAAAATTAAATATTGACACGAGCTTCACCGTAAGCAGTCAGGTATGTAAAAGCACAAACCGAAGGGCTCGTGGTATGTGCACACACAGATGCAGATCTCCCAATGCGTGTTAAAATTAATAGAGAACCATTCTTAAGTGTTTGTCCATGGGCCACCTGTGATTGATCATAGGACACTTCTGGAGTCCGTGATAGAAAAAGCTGGGCGATTTTAATTTCGAGTTCCTTAAAGAACGTAAATGTCATTCGTGACTCTGAAGTTCAGGGCCGCAGACGGAGGGCGGGTGAGAGGGTCCCTCCCGTCTCACTCTGAGGGCTGGGGAGGGGAGCGACGCTGCGCTGTGTGACCGCAGGTGTAGATACAGGGCGACGCGGTAGAGATCCGTGGTCGGGGTGGGGCTGAGCATGGTGAGCCGAGCGCGGTGTCGCGGTGTCGCTGATGGCTGACAGACCGACATCTAGGTGTCCGTGTGCTTTAAACCTATGAAAACCTCTCAGGAAAGGTATTAAGAATAGAACTATCGGGGAAAAAAGGTGCCTCACGGCAGGGCGATCAGGCAGAACTGCTGTACGTTTTCAGCATCGGTTTCTGGACTACTTTTTTGTTACCATGTATTACTACGATGTAATTTTCATTTTTACTTTTTTTAATTTCGAAATGCTGCAGGCTGGGGCTCCAGCTCCGGGCTTCCCGGTCCAGGCCCAGGGCCGAGAGGGCGGAAGTGCGGGCTCTGCTGTCCCCTGCTGGCCACAGTGCCTCCCACCACCTGCCCACATTCTCGGTGAAAGTTCCCAAGCATCTTGCCATCACAGCCTCTACCACCAGACATCCTGTCTCCAGGACACCTCCCAGCCGTGGCAGTGCAGGGTGCCTGGGTCATCTGGTACCAAGGCCCGGCTGTGAGACCCCTGTGCCCCAAGGGAGCTGTGGCCCTGGGCTGCAACGAAGCCTTGGGGCATGAGCTTTCCCATGGGTGCTGTTTGTTAGGGAAACCTGGAATAAGACAGCCGCTTACAAGCTGTGTGACCTTGGATACGTTACTTAACCTCTCTGTGCTTCGGTGTTCTCATCCGTAAAATGGAGTTGTAATAACTCCTATCTCCTAGGGCTTCCGTGAGCTAAACATACAGAAGGCACTGGAGCCGTGTGGACACGGTTGGGGTTTGCTCTCTGCATTGCTGGGCCCGAGACAGCGCTGGATGGGGACACGGGCAGGTTGTCGTGAGAATGTCCAGGGCTCTCATCAGGACAGAGGCTGGGGGCTGAGGACACTGCTGCTGCCCAGGCTGCCCACCCCCGCCCCCAGGCTGGCTGCCCCAGGAACTGGAGAGTGGTGATCAAATGGACACCCATTTCTCAGGAGACTCACCTGGGCAGGGGTTAAGGGAGCTCCACAAGCTCACCCGACCAGAAACCCAGGGAGCACGCACCCCTCTGAGGTCCATGGGTGTCAGCCCCGAAGGACCTCCAGCCCAGTGCCTGACAGGCTCGTGGCACTGGACAGGGACACAGGGGTGTCCTGGGGGTGTGGGCATGCAAGCCCTTCTCTCTCCGAGTGGCGGGTCTGGCCTGGGAATACTTTCCTCTGGTACAGACCCCCATCCCAGGGAGCCCGAGGGGGGTCTGCTGTGAGTCTGGGGACCCTCCAGCTTCTGTGTGGGCCATCTGCATCCATGACCTCCCCTGGGGATGTAGGAATGGGGTGCATGGACACCAGCCAAGGCCTCGAAGCACTGACGAGTGGCCCCGGCAGAGGAGCCAGGGCGGAGGCAGGCTGGGGCGAGTCAGTGCGCTCACGTTGGAAGCTGCACATCCCAGCGTGGTGAAACTGCCCCCTGCTCGAACCCTGTGTCCTACTTAATGACAAACCTGTAAGGCCAGGCAGTGGGGGGCGCAGCGGGGACACCTGCAGCCAAGCCAGGTTCCAGGGGAGCTGCTCCTCTCCAGCCTCTGCTCCTTGGTGACCAGATGGCACTAGCTGGGAAGAAACAAGTGCCCAGATAAGTTTGCACTCAGATACAAGAGGCCACGGTCTGGCTCGATGGTGCTGGGAGCCTGGCCTTTAAACACAAGGACGGGAGGGGGGTCCCTCTGAGGCAGAGCCCAGACAGAACTTGACCCCGCACTCCCCCAGGAAGGAGAGGAAGCGGATTCTCCTCCTGGAGCCTGCAGGGGGAATGCCAACCACGCCTCGACTGTAGCCCAGTGAGACCATCCTGCATTTCTAACCTCCAGGATAGGAAAGGAGTAAATAAATGCGTGTTGTTTTAAGCCACCGAGTCTGTGGCGTTTTGTTACCGCCGTCACAGGAAACGAATTCAGGGCTCCAGGCAAGCGCACCGTGGGGTGCTGTGGTTTGGGAAGCTCGTCCCACGGGCATTTTAGATGGCTGCAGTCAACCCCACGCGTATTTACCAAGCACCTTGCAGGCGGCGCACTGGGCCACGGGGAGACAGAGATGAGCCTGCCGCAGGGGGAGCTCCCGCGTTCTTGGAGGTCGCCCCAACCCACACTGGGTTTCAGCTGGTGCGAGATGAGACTATTTCTACCCAGCAGCCCCAACACAGCAGCTCCGAAGGGCAGCTGCAGGGCCCCCCTTTACCGGAAAGGGGCGTTATCGGGACGGCTGTGAGGAGGCTCTGCGGCGAGTCCGTGCCCGCCGCTGCCCGCCGCCCTTTCTCTGCAGAGGAGCCTGAGGGGCTCATCGGGCATGGGGCTGGGGGGAGGCTCCAGGGGGGTTCTCAAAGCACCATGGGCGGCTCTGTGGTGAAGGGAGTGGGCTGCGGGAAGGCAAGAGAGCAAGCCACCCCCGACCCACCCAGCGATTCCACTCTGGGGGCGTATCCAGCGGAAGTGTGAACAGACGTGAGCCCGAAGACACACACTGGAAAGCTCACGGCAGCACGACGACAGCCCCTGGAAACCACCCAGATGCCCACCAACGGCAGCCTGAACGCCCAAGTGTGGCAGATTCACACAGCGGAGCCCCAAGCAGCAAGGATGACGGAGCCGTCGCTAGAGCCAGCAGCACTGTGATGCTCACCAGCTTAACGCCGAGCAAAGCGACACCTGTTGCACGACTCCATCTACGCAATATTCACGAAGGGGCGCAATGACCGCTTTAAGAGTCAGAACGGGGGTCCCCTGAGGGGAGCATAGAGGTTGGGAGATGGCACGGGGGCCCTCTGGGATGCTGGTGATGCTCTAGCCATGGACGGGGGGGCGGGGTACGTAGACAGGAGTGTTCACTTTGTGATCACAGCGAGCTGTACACATGTGGTTTGCAGATCTGCCACGTGCACGTTATATTGCAATGACAAGTTTATTTTTTTAAAAGTATTCATGAGCACATGACAGTGACTGGAGTATCTTGGCGGCTATGTGATATAGGGGACATCGACTGGGAGTTTGAAGGCCCAGGTTCTACCCTTAAACTGCCTGGACGAAGAGACTGTGTGACCCTGGACAAGCTGCGTGACGCTTTGTGGGTGTCAGCTTCCTTACCCCCACATTGGGAAGGTGCGGATGTGAATTCCACTGTTTCTGCAGAAACTCAGTGAGGGGACCGAACTGTGGCTAACCTGACTCGTCGTATAAAAAAGAATTCAACTGTGCCACACCGGAAGTGCCACCTGTCTCCTCGTTGAGGTGGTCGCGCAAGGAAGTGGCCCCGCTGCCAGTGTCCCGGCCTGTGGCTTTGGCTAGGGGGACCATGGGGACTCTGGGAGCACTCAGTCTGGGCTGGGGTTCCGGCAAGGTCCCCATCTTGGTAGCGTGAGAACCCACAAGCTGCCTCACCTCTTGGAGCCTGTCCCCACGCAGAATGAGGATGGTGCTGTCTATGGGGCAGGTGACACGGTGACGTGGAAAGTGCCCAGCGGTCCCTAAGTCAGGTGGGACCCCTGCCCGGGCCAGGCCAGGCCACAGACGTCGCTGGCCATTCTGCCCACCTGCTGCCCCAAAGCAAGCAAAGGAAGCCGTGAGCGCAGCGGCCCTTGGCGGTGGCCCAGGGACCCCTCCGGGGGGACTCAGGCCTGTCCCTGGCAGGGCGCCCCTCCGCTGGGGTTCCGGGCTCACGGCAGAGCAGGGCACAGGCTGGGGTCCTGCTGACAGTGTGGAGCCCCGGGAGGGGTCCGGGGGTCCCCGTTTTGCTAATCCCGTGGGCCTTCTCCGCGAGGACTGCTGTGTCCTCAGACCGTGGTCTGGAGGGAGGTAGCAGGGGATGGGGACTTCCAGGTCCCCGAGGGCGGCCCGACCCGCACGGCGCGCGGCGGC
>NW_006430726.1:6512693-6532382 GCF_000325575.1 Pteropus alecto
AGCAGGGACGCGGAGGTCCCTAATGTCGCCCAGCATTTTGGACCAACGGGCCGAGCTTTCGGTGCCGAATGACCCGCGGCTGAACCCAACTAGCAGCAATGCTGATGGACGGCCCGCGGGAGAGCGAGCCCAGGGAGCCGGTCCCCCTGTCCCTGCCGGCCACTGGCCCCCAGGGAGGCTGCCGCCCACCTGAACAGAGCACTGCCCCCTGTGAGAGCCGCCGGCCCGCCCGCCCCAACTTTCACTTCGTGCCCTTTTCTTCGAAAACTTTGGGCGTCCCGGATAGTTTGGGGGTCGGTGGGGGCTTTTGTAGTAGCTGATCCCTGGGCCCAGGGAGCCGGTCCCCCTGTCCCTGCCGGCCACTGGCCCCCAGGGAGGCTGCCGCCCACCTGAACAGAGCACTGCCCCCTGTGAGAGCCGCCGGCCCGCCCGCCCCAACTTTCACTTCGTGCCCTTTTCTTCGAAAACTTTGGGCGTCCCGGATAGTTTGGGGGTCGGTGGGGGCTTTTGTAGTAGCTGATCCCTGGGGCCACTTTCGAAGTCACAGATCACCCGCCTGGCACTCAGACCCCCGGGGAACCACGCTGGGATGAAAATCCCCGTCTGCGTCCGCCATCCCCAGCTGGAGAAAGCTGCTTGCGGAGGGCTGGCTGGGCCGCGGCAGTGACAGAAGAGTTATATTTAGGCACAGGTGCCGAATGTGGCTGTCACAGGTCTAAAATGCTTTTCTGTCTTTACTCGCTGGCGTGCCTTCCCATCTATATTTAGGTGGCTTACTGTATGTAGCTTTTAAGGTCACTGGCTTTCCACGCGCTGCTGGCGATTCACAGGCGCGCTCCCTGAATTCATTGTGACCCGTTTCTGGGGAGCCCCTTCGAGGAGAGCAGACCCCCGCTTTAACTGCACATCTCAGCCCGCTGGCAGCAGGCGCCCGTGGGAAAGCCTCTGACCCTGGTTCAGGTGGAGTGTCACAGGGCACACTCGGAGTGAGCTCCTGGCTGTGTCGCATACAGGTGGAGGGACTCCGCTTTGGGGGTGATAGAATCTGCTGTGCAGTTCCCTAGAGAGGACTCATTCAGTCACTCACTCAGCAGACACCTCCCGTGTGGTCCTACTTCGTGCCAGACACACTGTGCGGGCCTTTTCTGTACGTGTCTGCATGTAGTCGCTGTCCACTTTATCTGTTGGAACCTTTTTACTTTTTCTCCTGAGTTTGTCACTGCATTATTAATGTCTCTTCAAAACTAGATTAGATCAGTTCTCCCCACCCCCTCCCTTGCTCCGGGACAACTGAGACGCTGTTGGTGTGCTGGTTTTTGTTTTGTGCCGTTGTCCTGCGTTGCTAAGCGTCGGGCAGCCTGTGTTTGTTGTCGGGTGCTCCGCATGGAGTCAGTACGCGTCTCATCTGTGGCCGGTTTAGCACGCTCGTCCCTTTCAGGCTGTTGCCGTAACTGGCTTTTGAGATGAGTTTGGTCTTTCGTTCGATTTCACTGTAACTTTTAGTTTTCATAATATTTGCAAGTTAAAAAATTATAAAAGAGCATAATAGTGCAGAAATGTTCAGAATTTGGAGGAAAACCCCCCAAGTATACATCACCCTAACCGCTATTATTGTGTTGCTTCTGAGGCTTTTCCCAGGATGACCATATTTCTCGCCGTTTCATATTTTATCACAGTTTTCCAAGTTGCCACGTGGTCCCCAAAGCCAAGGCCATTTTTTTCCCAGCGGCACAGCAATTTCATTAAGGTCCTGCGGCCGAGCATCACATTCTGAGAGTTGAGCTGGGCAGAGATGGGGTACAGGCAGGAAGCTGAATCAAGACTCGGAGCGCTGGGCCCCCAGAGGGAGGGTGGACAGACCCACTAGCGGTTGTGGGAGCCCCCGTCCCATGTGAGACCTGGCCTCTGGTTGAACGCTCCAAGTGACAGGCATTCCTTTCCTTCTTAGATCAACCATTAATTCTGTTAAGTCCAAGTGTCTTTCGATTATCCAGAATATTTGGTGTTTCTGGTGGACATTCTCACGAAGCATATTTATCTAGTCTCTGACCGACACACGGGCCCAGAAAGTCTCCGAGGGCAGCTGGCCTTGATGCACTGTGATCTTCCATGCCAGGCACCTAATCCCGACCCCTGCTCTCCTGCTGCGGAAGGGGCAGCAGTGAATGAACATATCCCAAGATCTAGCTGCCTCGAGTATGATTCTGATGTCTCTCCAAGACCTAATTTCTTTCGTTACCCAGTTATTTGTTAGCTAGTATCAACTATCATTTATTAGTTACTTATCAGATCCCAAGTGGTGATCTGTAATACAAGAGAAAACGTAGTTATCAGTCAGTTTCTATCTTCACAGCACCTTTTTCCTGGATGTTTTATGGAGCCAGCCCCATTATGGGGCATTTACGTAGACATTCGTCTCACAGACTAAACGGCACCTCTGAGGGTCGAGACCCTATGTCATCTATTCATTTCCGAATTTCCAGAACCCAGCCGTTCATCTAACAAATATTCACCAGTGTCTTCCACACGCCAGACCCTGTTCTGGGTTCGAGTCACAGTGGTGAACAAAGCCGACCGAACTCCCTGTCCTCTCACAGCTGACGCTGCAGAGGGGACGCGGTCTGAGCAGCGAGTGTCCTGTGCTGAGGAAAAGCAAGGGGTTCGGGGGAGCGGGAGCAGGACCGCAGGAAGGCGGGGGCCGAGTGTCAGGCTGGGCTCGTAGATCCGAGCAGGACCGGCCTTTACTCCGAGTGCAGTGGGCCGCCTTGGAGAGTTTGGGGCTGAGGGTTGACGCGACCGGCAGGCTGGGTGAACAGCCTGGAAGCTGGGGTGAGGACGGACGATGGGGGACCACTGAGGGAGGGTACCGCAGTCATCCGGGCACGGGGTGGTGGCCTCTGCCAGGACAGGTGTGCTGGTGGTGGTAAGGGATGGATTTTGGATAGTTTACAGTGTTCGGATTTTCTTGTAAAACTTCCGTGAACCTACAGAAAAGATGAGTGGTCCAGTGAGCATCTGCGTTTCCTTCGCCCGGTTCGGCTGTAACTATGTCGCCACACTTGCTCTGCCTGCTTCTCACATTCTATTATTATTTGCTAGAGCTTTTGAGAGGAACTTGCAGACGTCATCATCACCGTTCGCCCTGAACACTTCAACACGTTTCACCTGGGAGAAACTCCCCTCTTGTATATAACCGTAGCACGGTGGCCAAACTGAAGAAGTTTAACATCAAGGGCAAACGATTCACATTTCTTCGGTTATTCCGATGTCCCTGGTAGCCATTTTTCCCCAAGTGCAAGATCCGACCCAGGACCACACTGCATTTAGTTTCTCTCTCAGTTTTGCAGAATGTCCTTCGGTTTGGGTTTTCCCATTCTTACAACTGGGTTCCAATGAAATGCGCTTGTTAGGAACGTGACGTGGGGTATTTTTTCTGTCTTGGGGTACTGGAGAGATTTGAAGGTAGCAGCAAAAGGCCTCGTTGACAGATGAGATGGGAGGTTTGGGCGCTGCCAGCGAGCGAGACACGGAGGACTGTGGCGGGGGCAGGACTTTGTGGAAAAGGTCAGGCGTACAGGTTTGCACAGCGTGCAGCCTGCACGCAGATGGTGCTCCCGGGAGGTCTGTACTTGGCCTCCATGCTAGTAAAGCAGAAAGCACTTCTCACGAGCTGGGAGGCGGCGGCGGCTTCAGGTTAGGTCCTGGCCCGGGCTTACTGCGTGCGTCCTGTTCCACTCGACTTCCTCCTGGCCAGTGCGGCCAGCGTGGGACAAACTGTCCTTCCCTGCGGCTCTCCCCCTCATTCTCTGCAGTGGCCCTGCCACTAGCCCCTCGATAATGTCTGCCCCATGTGTCCCACTTCGCAAGAGGAGTAAGTGGAAAAATCGGGCTCCAGATCAGGGACAAAGCGGCCGCTTTGGAGGGGCGGGTGCAGGACACCTCTGTGGTTGCATTCATGTGGTGGGTTTGCTTAACGACTCAACTCAAACCTGCTCTCTTTCTTTTCAAGTTTAAGCTCATCTCCCAGGCATACGAAGTGCTTTCAGATCCAAAGAAAAGGGATATTTATGACCAGGGCGGTGAGCAGGCCATCAAGGAGGGAGGCTCGGGCAGCCCCAGCTTCTCCTCCCCCATGGACATCTTCGACATGTTCTTCGGTGGCGGAGGGCGGATGGCTAGAGAGAGAAGAGGTAAATGCTTTGAAAGACACTCGGCAGGTCATAGTTTCCAAAGTGCACGCTGCTGGAGCCGGGGTGGACCGCGCCCTAAAGGGGCCCGATCGCCACGGTGTGGCATCATGAGCGTTAGCTGTGCCCAGGCTACCTGCAGCCTCCTAGCGCGTTCAGCAATTCCCTGTCACCCTCCAGACACCATGTGTAAAAGAACAGGTGCAGTGATGAGTAGAAGGGAAGAAGGTCAAGTTCATAGTGCCCCTTCCCCCCTTTGTTGAGAACCTGCCTGCCTCTTTCAGAATGCAACAGAGTGAACGAGGGACGCGGCCCTGAGCTGCCTGGCCCCAGGCTGCCGTTTTTGAGTTCTGGGGTTTGCTCTTCCTAATTTTTCTACCTCTCACCTCCTGCCGAGGCTATGAGCTGTCGCCTCTGTTACTAGAGGTCTCTAACAGCCCCTTTCCCTGTTCGGTTTACTGTCGATAAGCTTTGGATCTCGAAACCAGATGGATAACCAGGCTTATGACAATCCTGGATAAAATCGGAGAAACCAGCTCTGCACTGGGGCTTGGGAAGGCTGCTGTGGGTCAGCAAGAGGCCGCTGCATACATGAGGCTGCACCTGTTCTCATATCGTAACTGACTTCGAGCTTCAAAAAGCATGACTGCTGAGTCTGAGCAGCATGCTGAAAATCGCAGTGTTTCTTAGGGAAAAGGCCTCGCCCTGTCGTCTGGGTGCAACGAATGGCGTAGATGTGACTAAAACCTTGGGCGTCTCTGGCCCAGTGCACTCTGCCTTGAGAGGAACAGCCAGTAAACAAGCACAGCTGGTCTCAGGCAGGGCACCAGGGAGGGTCCCGAGAGGCTGGCACAGCGCCGAGCAGACGCCCGCCGTCTGGGACACACAGGCGAGATTTAGGCAGAGCGAGTCCCCTCCTGGCCACGACTTAGAAGCAGAGCGTGTTCCTGTCGGGAAGAGCTTCCGCTGAAGGTCCAGAGGGCGCTGGTCACGCGCCCGTCCCTGAGGAGAGCTTCCTTCCTGGGTGGGGGCCTGGTGATCCCTCATTGTGACACTGTTCCAGGCGGCTCAGCGTGCTGTCCTCAGCTGTTCTTCGGAGACAAAGATGGAAAGTCTTTCCACTGACATCCATAAATGATTGAGTAATTAGCTCACAGCTAGAAAGGGCATCAGCTCTCACTGCTGGCAGAGGGCCAGAGGCGTGGGCCAGGTGTAATGGCAGCTCTGTCCTCACGGGGAAGGGAATGAACGACACGGGCACAGCTGTGAGTCTCGGCAGCGTGTCATCGGGGTGGTATTAATACACTGGAGTCAATACAGTATCACTAATGTTTTTTTCTCCCTTTGGTAAGGCAAGAATGTTGTACATCAGTTGTCTGTAACTCTTGAAGATTTATATAATGGAGTCACAAAGAAATTGGCGCTCCAGAAAAATGTGATTTGTGAGAAATGTGAAGGTAAAAATTAATTTCTGAGTGAATCTCAAAGTTCCGATCCCTTAGATCTGAAAACAATTCAGATTGTTTTATAATCCAGAAAAAAAATAAGTTATCTTTTCATGAGTGAGTGTCGAACAGGTTGCAAACAGGTGACCTGAGGGCCAAGTCTCATTTGGCCCTGTCCATTGTTTATTTGGAATGTACATTTATTTAATACATTGACAATTATTTTAAAAACTTAAAAATCAAGACAATTCACCCAACCTAGTCAGCAAACTTCCTCGGGAAAGGGCCTGATGGTAAACATTTTGAGTTTTGTGGGCCGTGGGGTCCGTCATTAACTGCACGAGCAGCTGCAGACACCGCGTACACGAGAGTGCATGTCGGAGTCCCAGCGAACCAGGACTTAGCGAACCAGGTGGCTGCCGTAGATTACTGACCCTTGACTTGAATGTAAATGTAACTTTTATTATTTGATTTTTCAAGAAAAGTCAGCTCCACATCATCTCACCGAGAACTGGTGAGCTGGGTGGCTGTCCCCAGGGACAGGGTTGTGTCTCGCTCCCTATGGCCCCGCCTACTCGCTTACCTGTAGGCATGGGTGTTACTCCACCCCGGGTGTAAGAAAGCACAGTTGATGAAGCTGTGGCAACAACTGGGCTTGGCACAGCCAAAACCACAAACGTCGGAGACCTCATGATAACACCTGCCTATCATGTGCTTGGCTGCAGTCACCCAGGCTCTTGCACATTGCTTGTCGTGACTGTAAATAGCCAGGATTGAAACCCGGGGTACAGCGAGTAGCTCATTCCCATCCTGCTGTGATGCCCGGCAGCCATGTTCCCAGGGATGAGCACAGCTGTCATTCCTGTCGCCCCCTCCCCCGCAGGCGTCGGTGGGAAGAAGGGGTCCGTGGAGAAGTGCCCGCTGTGCAAGGGCCGAGGGATGCAGATCCACATCCAGCAGATCGGGCCGGGCATGGTGCAGCAGATCCAGACCGTGTGCATCGAGTGCAAGGGCCAGGGCGAGCGCATCCACCCCAAGGACCGCTGCGAGAGCTGCAGCGGCGCCAAGGTCATCCGGGAGAAGAAGATCATCGAGGTGCACGTGGAAAGAGGTGAGGCCCAGAGGCCCGCCCCATGGGGCCGGGAGCGCTGAGCCCGCTGCGAAGCTTTGTAGGCAGCGCGCTGCTCACAGAGGTGGCTAATCAGAAAGGCGTGCTGTCCCCAGGCATGAAAGACGGCCAGAAGATCGTGTTTCACGGAGAAGGAGATCAGGAGCCAGAGCTGGAGGCTGGCGACGTCATCATTGTGCTTGATCAGAAGGACCACGGTGTCTTCCAGAGACGCGGCCACGACCTGATCATGAAAATGAAGATTCAGCTTTCCGAGGCCCTTTGTGGCTTCAAGAAGACAATAAAAACGCTGGACGACCGAGTCCTTGTGATCACATCCAAACCAGGTACTGTCTCAAACGCATGCCGCGCCGTGGCTGTGTTGGGCACGATGCTGCCGGCAACACGGCCTGGTGTCATGAGGTTGACTTCTGAACACAAGTGAGCGTGACTTGATTTTCTCTCAGTTTAAGGTCATCACTAGTGACTCGAAAAGGTCATGAATTTTTTATATTTTCCTAGAAAAAAATTCAGAGTTGCAGAAAGAGCCTCAAACAGGAATCCTTGGGGTCGAAATTCTAACTGGAAACTGCCAATTTAACTAGTTTTAAAAAGTTAATTTTTGAATAAGAAAACACAGCCGATAATAGGTGTTTTTCACAGCCAATAACAGGTGGTCATCTTGTCGATTCATTCACATTGTGCCACCGACTCTATGTGAAACATTTAAAAACTGGATTTTCCCAAAAAAAGACCTTGGCTGCGAGCTTATCCTTGGAGGTGCGCACAGATCTGCCCCTCTGCACACCCACGGGAGCTGGAGGGGGCTGCCTGAGGGACCGAAAGGGTTCTTGGGGGCGTGAGCGCTTAGCCTGCTGGCTCCTGTCACATACCGGGGTCCCCGCTCCCAGGGGGGCGAGTACATGTGGGCTCCAGGGCACCTGCCTGGAGGGGCCGAGGGGATGGCAGGCAGACTGGAAAAGGGAGAGGCCAAGCTATGATCTTGACTTGAATCCCCCTCAGAATAGCACATAAGGTCAACCGTCCATGTCAAAAGAGGCCCGGACAAGTATGCTGGTGGCGGAGCCGCCCCAACACCCTTGACCCCACCACTGGCCGTGAGCACGCTGCTCTGGTCCCTCGCTGGCCGCAGGATGAGGAAGTAGTTTTCCCTGTGGGCATCTGAGGTTTGACATGAGGGGCAGGAGGCTGACCCTTCATGCCCCCTCCACTTCCTGTTCCCTAACGGAAGCTTCTCTGCGGCAGGTGAGGTGATAACGCACGGGGACCTGAGATGTGTGCGTGATGAGGGGATGCCCATCCACAAAGCACCCCTGGAGAAGGGGATGCTCATCATCCAGTTCTCAGTGAGTCCGTGTTTAATCCTCCTGGGGCGCGCCGCTAAGGGCCTCGCTCGGGAAGGGGAGTAACTCCTGCTTCTCCCCACTCGCCCTCTGCAGGTGATCTTTCCCGAAAAACACTGGCTTCCTGCAGAACAGCTTCCTCAGCTGGAAGCTCTCCTCCCTCCTCGGCAGAAGGTGAGGGTCACGGATGACATGGATCAGGTGGAGCTGACTGAGTTCAATGCCAACGATCAGAACTGGCGCCAGCACAGGGAGGCCTACGAGGAGGACGACGATGGGCCCCGGGGGGGCGTGCAGTGCCAGACGGCATGAGGTGGCCCCCCGGGCTAGCTCGCGACGATGTAAAGGTGGCACAATGAAAGCGGAATCACTCTAACGGCCTCTGTCTGGGGTGTCCTGCGTGTATGTTCAGCATTCTGTCTTTTCGGGGTTTTTTTGGTTGTAACTTATCGCTTAATTTATATTTAAATGTTTTAAGTGTAAATCACCTCTAGTCTGCACACGGAATCTGTTTATTTACAATTCCAGGATGCTTTGGAGATGCCGGAGACTGCACTGACACTTTGTGCTTCTAGTGGCTTTGCCATAATTCAGTTCCACCCGCTCAGCCCCCGGGAACGTCCAGCCCCACGGGGTGAGCTGGCCCATCTCTGGCCCGGGTTCCCCCCCATCCCTCGCACAGGTCCTAAGGGTGTGATCTCAGGGCTGCCAATGTGACATTTCTGGGTCTAGATTCCAGCCGATCCACCTCGAGTGTGGGTCACGCTGACTAGGCTGCAGGGCCGACTCGGCTCCCAGTGTTCTGTGCCCCCGAGTGACGAATGGGGAGTAAGTGTGTCTGATCACTGCTCTTGGAAGCTTCCAAGCCTCGTGGTGAGGACAAACCCATGTTCTACAACGAAACGCCGAGGAGCTGTCTGCCTGTGCCCCGGACCTTGTTCTCTGTGGTTTTAATGATCTCCTGGTGACGACTTTTACGATGGTCACCCACCAAAGTGCTTATTTGTAAAGAAACAGAAACCTTCCGTGTCCCCAGCAGCCTCCGTGCAGCAGCAGGAGCCACGGCAGGGTGCTGGTGGCTCGGCACGGCACAGCCCACCTCCTGGGTGACGGGAGGGTGTGGAGGACAGGCCGCCTGTTTTCCGGCTCATTCCCCGACTCAGCCTCTCTTCCAGACCATCGCCCCTCTCCCCGCCCAGCCGTAGGCTCCTTGCACGGACTAGTGGCACGTGGCTGCGGTCTGTGTGGGCGCCACTGTGAGTGACGGCTTGTCTGGAGGAGGGCTCGGTCAGTACCTTACTCCTGGCAGGGTGACAACAGTGTATGTATTGGGGTCGCCCGCAACCCATAGCCATTCCCATAGTCGTGAAGGAAATTCACCTTCTGTGCAGCTGAGTCAAAGCAGAGGCTCCCGTCAGCCCCATGGCCACTTGGTGACACAGTACCTGCGAGTGACTCAGACCAGGGACCTCCCCTAGAAGGGTCAGAGGGCAGACCAGACCCACGGCAGGTAGGGTGAGCATCATGTGCTCCAAAATAGGTACATATGGCCCACCTATGCGCCGACCACTGACCGGGACGGAGACGACACCTATTCTTCCAACCAGGCCCACGTGAAAACCCACTTAAAGATGGACCACAAGTGCAGGGTGGTGTTTCTGCGCTGTGACTTCCTAACCAATGACTGCGAGACAGCTGTTTAGTTGATGACGGGGCAGAGTTACATTCAGCTCCTTCCCTGTCACGTAAACGGAATCTGGAGGGTGTTGCTTAAAATTCATCCTACCTGTACATCTGTCACTTTTAAAATTAAAGTTGAGCTGGTATGAGAAACGGCTTTGGTTTTCATTTTCTGGAGCTCAGAAGAGCAGGGTGAGGTGCCGATCTGCCTCGCACTGGTTGGTATAAAGGCTTGGAGTTTCCAGCCACTTCTCTTTGGGGGATCAGTGCATGTACCAGGCAGCAGCGACTGCCAAGAAGAGCAAGCGTAATGGGGAGGGTGGTGGGGAGAGCGGAAGCCTCTGCCGTGACATCTGAGCAGCTACCAGGACGCAGTGAGAGACCCTCGGGTCAGGGAGGGACATCCCAGGCACAGGAAACGCCCAGGGCAGGGCAGGGCGAGGAGGCACGATCAGAAGAAGGAGCGCGGTGCCAGCTACTTACGCGCTCCCCGTCCGCAGGCTGGCTCGTCGGGTCCAGGCGCTCCGGGGTGACAGGCAGGGCTGCGGGCCGCTCGGCACAAGCTTGAGCCTACAGACTCTGTTAAGGCAGCAGTACCTACCAGCAAGCTACAGGCTTCCCTACAATTAGTAGGGAAAAGACAGTGTGGCAGGGGCGTTGCTAATACATCGAGTAGCAGGGCGCCCAGGCGGCAAGGATGACGGGACGGTCCCAGCCAGTCAGGTACCGCATTCCGGATAAGCGGCTCCCTCCCCAGCCCGGGAGCCCAGGGCGAGCCCGCATGTCTAAGCCGGAAGCCCCGGAAGGCCCCGGAAACCTTCGCCCTGGGCCGACGCTCGCTCGCACACAACGTCGCACACAACGACGCCAATGCCTGTCACGGCTCGCCAGTAATGGCAGGGGGGAATGAAGCACGTCGGGAACCGGTGTTGGCATTAAGAGCACTTTACGTTAAAGAACGAACAGCATTTCCAACAGAACGTGAAAAGACTAATGTATCTACGAAACGTAGCTTTTTGCCACTGTAAATGTGGTGTTTCCAACTCGAAAGGGAAGGAATGTCACGTTCAATCTGTGCTTTCTCTCCGCAGCATTAGCCTGGAGACTCTGATGTCTAAACTGGACAATCACAGATGTGAATTTCCTGGTCATCTCCAACAGACACAATTTTTGAGCCATTTCCATTGTATTTTACTCCCCAGACCTGTAAATAAAGGGGGGAAAAAGTTGTACCAACGCCTCCATTCTTTAGGAACGAACACCCTGACTCTGCTGTCGTCATCCTGAACCTAGAAAGCACCGGCGTGAGGGGGTTCTGGTGCCGTCCGAGCCAGTGAGGACCAGGCACTGCCCCCCACCGCCCCAACTGCAGAAAACTCCATTTCTAAATACGAGTCCAGATGCCTACAAACTTTCCACAGGTTCAGAATCCAGGGAGTAACTAAAAGCATGGAGCCCACGAGGGGCCAGCACGGGGTCTCACGTCGCCAGGAAGGGGCCCCGCCAGGACCCTGAGGTCAGCGCCTCCCGGGACGACTGCACATGGTGTCCCCACCCTGACGGCAGCGTGGGCACTGAGCCACACCCCTCCCCAGGCAGCACTGGCGTGGTCAGGGTTTGACCAGGTCAGCCTGTCGCCCTGGCCTGGTGTGCGGTGTTCCAGCCCCGATTCCAGCGTTGTGACTGGGCCAGGCGCTGGTCTCACTTACACTCCAGACACCTTCCTCAGCCAGCAACACGCTCTGACCCCCACACGCAAGACGCAGCGGCAGGACTTAGGCCCGGGAGTGGAGATCAAGGGTAAATGCCCTCAGCTTTATTGGCAACGGTTTAAGATTAAATGTAAAAAAGCGTGAACGATCACGTCAGTTACCTCTGAATGCTTTCCAAAGGGGAAATCCGTGCAGTCATCGTGAAAACGTTTAGAATGTACTAGAAACCACTCTGTACTACCATGGGCATCCATTTTTTCATACTGACTAGTTACCCAGGACCCTGCTACTCAAAGTGTTGAGACAGGAGCACTGCCCGCCTCCCCGGACCCAGTCAGAAATGCAGCTGCTCGGGCCCTCCCACGCCGGCCGAAGGGCCACTGCATTGCCGCCAGATCCCACGCAGGCAGAGGGGTGTCCTGCGAGAACAGAGCCCCGCCTCCAAGCTCAAAGGCCGAAACAGAAGTGACCAATATCGTGGGAGCCAAACAACCTGTAACAGTTCTGCCTTCAGGAACATTCAAAAGAAATTGTGTTTCCTGGGACAGCTCCCCAGATGGCAAGTGCTGACTGCGTTTGGGCAATGGAGGCATCTGAGGGGTGGGCCTTCCTCAGCCCCACAGCCAGGCTGTCCCCAGACACAGGCCCCAGGCGCTCGTCCCCTGGGCGACAAGCCCACGCTTCTGCGGCCTCTGCACAGGGGCATTGCATCTCGTGGGCCACTGGCGGACAGCACATGCCTGACCCCCACACTCCAGATGGTGTACATAGGGACACAGCTGGACGGAGGCCCAAGAGGGCGAGGCGCTCAGGGCCGACAACTCGAGCAGCAAGGTGCGGAGGGGAAGGGTGGGCACCGTGGTCAGGCGGTGCCAGCAGCCCACAGACAAGGAGCGTAAACGTAACGACGCCATACCTGATCCTGGTGATCGAAGAAGGTGTGAACGCAAGTCCTCGTTCCAACATCCCAGACTTTCACGCTTTTGTCAGATGAACTATTTTAAAAAAAGGAACGTTAGTATCAAAAACAGTTTTCAGACTGGTCTGAAGTTGGAAGGAATGTGATTAAAAATTCCACACTCCTTTGCTCACTGACCCTCTGCGTGTGTGCACCTAGGAGTTGGCCAGGGTGCTGGCATCACTGGGCAGCCTTCCTGCTCACAGCGCGGCCACGTCCTTGACACTGTGACCTGCTGGCCCTCACAATAAGCGTTCTCACCAGGATGCTGTCATCCCTTAAGCAACTGTAGGTAGAAGACTAGATGTATAAGGAGAAACTAAGATTTGAGCTCTTCGAAAGAATCCACCTCTGTTCCAACTAAGGACAACTAACTTCACAACTTTAAAAAGCACTGCAGAGAATAAAAGCGACTGAATAAAAAACGAGCCATGCCGCCTTGAAACATTAAGGCAATTCGTACATTTTAGAAAGTGCTAAGAATCATAAGTACCTGGAAACAAAGTGAGTGTCATCAGGACAAAATGCCACGTTCAGCACCCAGGATGCGTGGCCACTCAGTGTGCCAGCCAAGTTGGCGTGTTGTCTGAAACAGGAAAATGTCAAACAGAACGGATGTGTTAACTCTCAGAATAAGTCACTGAAGTGGAAGGTGTACCATTAACTCTGCCCGTCCCCTTGGACCAACCCTGCTACCCTTATAACGACAGTGTGAGTGTCCCCAAACTCCCTTTCCAATGCAGGAGCATCGCCCACTGCAGAAACAGGACCTTATGATGGCATTAAGCCGACTGTGTTCACGCCACCGAGAGCCAAGAATAAGAGCAGAGAGCTTAGCAGCTCAAGAGGCAGGAGGAGCCGCACTGCGGAGGCTCAGCGAGTCGGCTAAGATGAGGGCGCTGAAGATGGCAGGGGCCACCTCGGGATGGCATCGGGGTCCACACGGGGCGGAGCCTGCACTCCAGATGTGCTTCTGACCTACCCAGACATTTAAAATCAGCGAGCTCACAAGGGACAGGACGCCTGAAAGAGGAGGAAGGGTCTGACCCTGCAGGCAAGCCACGCACGTCTCCTCCGCGACGCTCGCTCAGAGGCGGGGATGGGGGTGTGTGTGTGTGTGTGTGTGCGTGCGTGCGTGCGTGCGCGCGCGCGCCCGTCCATCCAGGGAGACACAGTCTGCTGTGGCCTGAACACTCCTTGACAGTAACAGGAAGACACAAAACGGGCCCTGGTGTTGAGCGAGGAGCCTTGAATCGTGACAGGTAACTTACACGTCATAGATCTTGATGTAGCCATCATCTGAGGCTGTGACCAGGAGCTGAGAATCCGGGGAGAAGGTCAGGGAGCGAATGGGCATAGCATGGCCTGAAAGCGACGGGGCCAGTTAACGTGGCGAAGCACCGCCTCCCGGCCCCTCACATGGGCTCCTCCCCGGCCACGTCCCTCTCAATGACACGAGGTGCACCGCCCAGGTGCTTCACTCAGACAGGGCGGTACCAACTGGACCCTTCCTCCTAGTGCTCTAGAAGCGTCCGCATAACCAGACCCCTCCTCTTGGAGCCGTTTCTCGTCGGTCTCCTTCCCTGAACCACTGGGCCCCAGTGCACATCGCTTACGAAGAACTCTGCTGCAGACGCGGCCAACGTGGAGACATGCGTTGCTTCAAACGGGACGCGCTTTCCCACCCGACCCTGTCATCGGTGAAGGGTACAGGGGGAGGCAGCGTGCTCACTCGGAAACACAGGAGAGTGCGGGGCGGAACTGTCCCTCCACCCGCCCAGAGGCCACCACACGGAGGTGGGCACAGCACCTTCGCCCGCCTTCCGACAGCCAACGGAAAGGGTTTGCTTCCTAACCACAACGGGACCGTCGTCTGGCTGAGACACAGCAACTCGTGAATAAATGACGCGCGTTTCACACGGGTACGAGGACTCGGGAGTCCAGGTGAAAACTATGGTGAGAAAACTAAAGCGCGAGGCACTTCCCATTTCTAACGGCACCCGACGGTTCGCAAACCTAACGCTCACTTGCCATCCAGCGGCAGTTCAATGAAAGGATCATTCTTCCTCTGTGACCTGATAACCCCCTTTGCACAAAACGAAACGAGCCGCACCTTCCAGCGTATGCAGGAGCTTCCCAGTCGCAATATCGAAAATGTTGATGATCCCGTCTATGGCCCCGCTGGCCAGGTACTTCCCATCAGGGCTCTGTGCAGGGAACACGTGGGGACCGTGAGGTTCCGCGCTCGACACGTCTCCTGTTGGCTGCAGCTGTCACTGGCTGGCCAGCAAAGCACGCCAGTGACGCCGCCGCTGCAGTGACTGCGGAACCTGCAGCGAGGCACACGACAGGCTGGAAGAGTGAACCAACAGTCAGAGGGAGAAACGAGGGCGCGGTTTCCTTACATATGCGATGCTGAGAATGAATTTCCCTCTCGTGTCCAAAGAATACTCCTTTTTCCCACTTTCCACACCGAAAATGTTCACTTTCCCCACGTGGGTTCCTGTGGCCAGATACTGGGAATCAGGAGAGAAGGCCAAAGTCCAGGCGTCCACTGAAAAGGAAAAAAAGGGAGAAAGTAGTGAGAACAGATGCGACCTTAATCCAAAAACTTTTAAACATTGGCGGGAACGTAAAATGGTACGGCCGCTTCGAAAAGCCGTGTGACAGTTTCTTAAGTGAAAACGAACGCTTATCATAACACCCGGCAAGTCCACTCCTAGGCATTTCCCAAGAGAAATGAAAACGCGGGCGCGTGCAGACTTGTACACCAATGTTCACGGCAGCGTGACTCATAAGAATGAAACACTGGAAAGCACCCAGGGACCCATGGACAAAACGTGGCACATCCTCAGCGTGGAGCACCACACAGCAGTACGGGACAAACCGCGGTGCGCCTCGGACTCATGCCGAAGCAAGGATGAGACGTCCGACGACACAAGTCCACTCGCCAACTCTTTCAAAAAGCCAAAGCTAGAGACAAAGTATGCCAGCGGCCGCCTGGGCTGTGGGCGGGAACACGGAGGGACTAGGAACGGGCGTGAGGGGACGTTCTGGGGCGCAGCAGTGTTCGAAACTGAACTGGAGCGATGGCGGCACAACCGTAAAATCTGCTGCAACTCGCCGAACTCTGTCGTTACACCGCATCGATTTCACAGGGCGATTACAGCGCTGAGGTTTCCCCTCGACAACGCCATGCGGGTCGGGGTCCGGAAACACTCACACGTAAACCTGCGACACGACCGAGTGTTTTCCGCAAATTTATAGAAAATAGTTTTTAAAAAAATCGACTAGTTCTAAGTTACCCCGCACAACTCAGCTGACCTCGAGGGCTCTACCCAGGCGCTGTCGGCAGACCCCTGCGCGGCCGCGTGGGCCTGACGGCATTCTAGCCTCTCTCTCCTCAGCTGTGCGGACCCCACAGAGCTCTGAGAGCCTCTGGGTCAGCGCCCAGAGGCCAGGGAACGATCCAGGTGTTCGCTGCCCGCCACGCCCCCTCTCACAGGGGACAGACCCGCCCTCAGTCCTGCCACAGACACTGCTGGTCACGTCACAGGGAAACGAGGGGGAGGCTCGATCCCCAGGCCCTCTCTTCATCCCCCGCACAGGGCTCAAAGAGGACATGCCCTCCTCGGCCCCAGGACAGGGCAGGGGAGGCCCTGACCCATGCGAAAGGGGCTCCCATCATGAAGGGTCAGCGCCACGTCTCGTTGTTTCAAAATAACACATACGTTCAAAGTAATAACAACTCATTTAATCGTTTACCTTATGAAATGTTTGTTTCAAAAAGGAAATTAACTTCAGAAGTACTCACTTAACCGAAAAGATCTGAAAAAGCTTTTATGATAATCTCTCAAGGAGCTGCTTTTTACTCTTTATCCCTAAATGACAACGGCATCTATTCTAAAAGGATTATGTTTCTTATTCCTACCTGGAAGGAGCTGTTTAGAGAGACTATGGTTATCAGAAAATTTGATTGTTATTCTTTGAAGTTTAATGACACTTCTGAATTACTTTTACATTTCTCTACTAACTGTTTTACAATATAGAACTTTAGCATCAAGTGTCTTCTGCTCAAAAATGAAGGCATTTTATTCCTCAATCAAACCCTGCACGTGAGCATTCAGACATTTTTTTGGTCCCTAAGCCCTGTCCCTGGCTGAGAGAGGAGCTCGTCTTCACTGTGGGGCCGCGACCCTCGCTGCCACCGCCTCCTCAACAAGCACTTCGGGACAGCTCCCGCCTGGCTGGGCCACCAACGCAGGGCCCGCCCGCCCTGTGCACTCCCTGTACATCCGGGACGCTCTCCCGTTCCTCTCTCTGTCTCTTGTGGTGGTGCACATTCTCCAGGCGCATTTTCAAGGCAGGCACGATGTGCGTGTCCATGTCCCTCAGCATCGGACCTAGCCTCAGCACAGTGCGTCCGTCGTCAGGTGAGTCTGGCCACTCTGTACCGGCTGGCAACAGTGCTGTGCCCGCTGCCCTAGAGCAGAGTCCCACCGCGCTCTGCGGGCTGGCTTGGGGACCCCCACCTTCTATGAGCGACGTCAGTGGGTAAGGACACATGCAAACACAATCACCTGGGGAATCGGAGTGTGTCTGGGGAGCTCTTTCCACATACACACCCAGCCCACACACCCCGGTCCTGTAATTCGGTGGGTCCCAAAAGAGGACTGGGCATGTGTCTGTCTCTTACAAAACCACAGCAGTAAGTCACAGACAAGGAGCACTGCCTCTGAGGGGTAACTCAGGCTCCAGACAACCCAGCCTCTTACGCGCTCTGGGACCGCCATGCCATCCGGCATAAGGGCGGCCTGGAGTGGCTCCTGGGTGGAACGGAGAGAGGCGAGTCTGCCCGGGGCTCCAACCAGGGCGTCACGTCAAGGACACACCTGGGCGGCCCTGCTGTCATCAACCCACAAAGGAGCGTGCCCGCCTGGGCTGGGTTTTCCGCACTGGCTGGCGGCTACCGCATCCTAGCAGACAGGCACTTACTTACAGGTGACTAAAACGTCGTGCAGCTGGTTCCACAGCTGGTTCCACACTGGTCCAGCTCAATTTAGTCACTTCCCCCATGACCCAGATGTTTACCAAGGGTGGTGGACACGACTGTGCTGTCCTACAGAACTGAAGACCAGACTCTGTTTCTGTAGAAGTTTCGTATCTATCACGCACTGGAAATCAGGCATTGAACCATAATGAGTCGAGAGTGCCAGCACACAGACCCGTGAGGAAGCCCGGCCTTACGCCATCCGAGCAGAGGTCCACCTCCCAAACCAGCAGTTCTCACACCCAAGGCTCTGAGAGCTGCCTACTTTTTAAATAAGCTTAGCGCCGAAATTCACCTGGCAGGAAAAGCCGACCGGACGCGACGAAGGCCACTGAGAACCTCCACCTATCTCTCAGGACGAACACTCGTGTTTAGTTGCTGATGTTAATGTTGACTTCTTATGCTGTCCCGGACTCACCAAAGGTGTCACATACATACAGTTCAGGCACCTGCTTCCTTCTCTCAAATCCAGTCACTCCGAACTGCAACACCGTCTACACCTAAAGGTTCTGAAAAG
Source organism: Pteropus alecto (assembly GCF_000325575.1). Taxonomy (NCBI): domain Eukaryota; kingdom Metazoa; phylum Chordata; class Mammalia; order Chiroptera; family Pteropodidae; genus Pteropus; species Pteropus alecto. The sequence continues at coordinate 6,530,715 of NW_006430726.1, forward strand.
GGACAGCGAACCTGCCGTCTTCCCCAAGAGCAAAGCCCTTACCAGGTCCTGCATCTATGGACTTGATCTGTTTGCCGTTTTCCAAGTCCCAGAGACGAATGTGAGCATCGAGAGAACTGGACGCAGCGATGGGCAGGGTGTGGCTGATGTCCACGGACACCACGCCCAGCTGATGTCCCTCCAGACTCCACTGCAGGTCCAGCCTCTCGTCACGCCTTCAGTGGGGACAGAGAAACGGAGTTCACACACAGCTCACTGCACTGCCTGGGCCCCTGTGACATGCATTGCCACAGAACACCAAAGGCCACCCAGTTTTACTCATGGGACTTTTTTAAAACTAGAGGTCTTGACGGTGAACAAAAGAACGAGCGAGAACACGCTGCCTCTCCGCAGCGACAGACCGCTGCTGCCGTCCGGCCCAGAAGACCGTTACCGCTGCCCTGACTGCGGCTCGGGACCCCCGAACCCCAACTTCCCAGGCTGTGAGGAACGGGGGTACTCACCATTTCCAGACCTTCACCAGGTCATCCAGCGATCCCGTGACCACCGTCTCAGAGTTTTCTTTCTTGTTTGTCCCCCAGGCAACTGACCAAATGGCATCATCGTGGGCTAGAACGGAAAGCGTGTCATTTAAAAAGTCTTCGTGCAACTTCTGAATCGAACGCGCTGCATAAAATGGGGCTGAAACACCGTCCTGGCAGTTCTCAGGCAAGTCTACGTGAACCCGCTTCGTTGCTCTGCAAAGTGCGTTCCTAGGGAGCTTTGACCACAACTGTGCGGCCGCACGTGAAACCCGGGGGTTCCGAAGAGGCCACCGGCCTGGAGCACAGGTTTACCGGGTGGGGCAGGGGTGATGCTACGTCCTTCCCACTTTGGCACGCTGTCCGGCACACGTCCCCGTCTGCCACAGCTACTACTGACCGAAATGACCGATACCAGCGGGGAGCCCTCCCCCCGCCACCCAGCAGCCAAAAACGTGACCGTGACTTGATAAGGGCTAGCCCTTAGAGACCTCCGGGAAGCAGCAGGCGACTCAACCGTGAACAGCATTTCGGTGCTAAGCTTATTTAAAGCAGCGCCTACTACAGTCTCCACATGGGCTGCTGTAGCCACACGTCCGTGATGCTTAACGGACCAGGTACTACAACAGCCTTTTCTAAGTGCCATGTCAACTAATCACCATGACCCTACGAAGCAGGCACGGTTCATGTCACCTTCGTTCACAGACCAGAAACTGGAGGCTGAGAGGCCGAGCGGCTCACCCAGAGTCAAAAGCTAAGGGGCAGAGCCAGGGTTGCAAATCCAATCTGTCAACTGGAGTCCGCCTTAATACTCTAAGTGTGCGAGCTGCACATCCAGTGGGCCACACTGTCGGGTCTGCAGACCTGGTGCATGTGTGCGAGTGGAACAAGTGCGTGTGGAAGCTTCCTTTACAATCGGCTGCGATTCCTCAGGGACATCTTTCGGAGGCGTGAATGTAAGGTACCCAACTAAACGACGGCGAGCTACACGCAGCATCATGGCTTCAGCCGCCATCCCCACCCGACCTGAGCCTGCTAGCTTGCCACCTGGATGGCCTTAGCAACTACTGACCCATTCCAGCCAACCTGGGAGAAAGTTTTAGCTTCGACTTCAGACCACCCGTTACCCATGGAGAGTGGCAGAGCC
>NW_006430726.1:6532423-6536506 GCF_000325575.1 Pteropus alecto
GAGAGAGGACACGTGTGTGGACGGTCCACGCACACACTGCTTTCTAGGTATGGGGCCCAGCATCACTGGCAAGCGACAGTCCCAGCATAGACTCTGACCTGCCTCCTGCCCCTGTGCGCACTGCCAGCGCTGCAGTCCCCTGCCCTCCACACACACTCATTGGCCTTGAACAAACTCGGCCTCACTGTTATATCCTCCACTGTCGTTAGGGTCAAAGGTCCTCCGTGGGAGTCCCTATAAGTGGAGAGGCCGAGCAAGAACCCCTCAGAGGAGCTGCCATCAACAGTCCTGAGGCTCAAAGCGTCTCTTTCTTTCACGCGGGAACTGGGGCGCGCAGACGGGAAAGCCTCTCTCAGCCTGCAGACTCCTGTGGATTCTCTTTAGTTGCCTGCTTTTGCATTGTTGCTGTTTTTAAGTATACCTGTCTTCAGATGCCTCTGCCAAGTTTTCTGCAAAGTGAGTTGCTTTGGGAATTGCACGTCTGGTCGGCATGGCAAAAATCTTAAGCCAGGGACAACGCGGCTCTTCCCGGGTGAATGTGCTCGAACAGGCAGGCTGCTTACCTTGCTCTTGTTTGAAGAGAATGCTGTACTAAAGAAGGACAGAGGCCACATTAAACCAACACTCGGATTTCAGATATAGCACATCCCCTCCCTGAAGCACTCCTTGGCACCCGACCCACCACCCAGCCCCGGTGGATACAGTCACCACTGAGTCAGCTACTTCCCGTGCCACCTTGACCTCCTGTGAGCTCCTGGATTCCTGACCATGCGAGATTTGTAGCGTCAACAGAAACAAACTAGTTCTTAAAGAAACTGTCTTCTCCCTGCCCCCGTCACCCCCACGACCCCACAAAAGGAGACTAATACATTCTGTGCTTTCCTGCTCTGATCGCCAGGAAGCTCAGTCCACATTGCAGGTTAATTTTTGCAGTTGTATAAAACTGCACAGCCTATACAATAACCTGTTAACTTGGTCCCTAATCTTCCTATAAAGATGTTTCTCCTTTTCTGGTCTTTGTGTCTTTCTCGTTTTTGTGTACTAATTCTTTAAGCTTCTTCAATCCCTCTGTAAACTGTCCCAAAACTTAGATAATACAATCCTCCTCTTAGTGCTGTGTACTTTGCCAGTGCCACCTAACCGTTCTCTGGTGACTAGGTGCCCGGGGTCACCCAGCTCTTCCGGAGCAGAGCAGGAACTGGATGCTACACACCCAGACCACGCACCGGGCTCAAACCCCCCAAAGAGACAACTGATGCTCCTCTCTTCACCACAGGCCTTACCTGGTTGGTCATTTCCTTAGCCAAGGATGAAGGGCTAAAGGCCAGACAGTTCTGTGGAAACAACATCAGGTTTTCAGTAAGGGCGGTGTCATCAGGACAGAGGGGGTTACAGGAGGGTCCCCTTGATCAAGAAAATAGGCAATCTTTTGCCACAGAGTTGCCCAACATTCTTCTATGGATCAGTCCCAGGAGCTCCCTCCTTCTTCCTCCCTCGAAGCCCAGGACTCAACTAACATCTATTCCATCCCATGTTTTCTTCTAAGTCTGACTACAGAGAAGGACTAGTCTCTGTCCCTTGCTGCTCTTCAGAGTGATAAAACCATAGGCCTTTTAAAATATCATTTATCAAAAATCACTAAGCAAACACAGGGGAAGCAAAGTTCTTACAGTCCATGCAGGGGTCCCAACTAAGATGCCTGCGACAGCCTAAGGGCATGTAAATGAGGGCAGGAGCCGAAAGGAGATACATGTCTGCCACGGGCATCAAAGTTTTCAAGGACTCAGCTCAGCTAAACACAGACTTACTTTAAGAATAGATTTAGTTTCTCAGGCTATCATGAGGGTTCTTAATGTATTTTGCATGTTTATTGTAACAGCTTTGTAAAGCTGTTAGAAAAGAAATCAAGCGTGATCAATTTTTGTTATTCGAGGCAGTTGTATCCTATAAAGTTGCCGAGAACACTGATCCGTTGCTCCCGGGGGACATACTGGGTTAGGGTCCTGCAAGCCTCTGGTAACATTGTGGTCAACCCGATCAATACACAGCTTTGTTTTATGTGAGTTTCTGTTTAAAGACATCTTACTATACACTGGTAACTCATTAATACTGAACTCGTGGTCGACAGCACTGTTCGCCATGAATGAAGCTTATCTAACACATGTATTTTCTTCCCTAAGACACGTCACAGCCTTCTTGCACTTAGGAAAACTAAGACAGCACTTTGCACTGTGCTTGGGGATTAAACAGTGAATCTGCCAAAAAAGGCACAAACATACAAAAATCATGGCAGTAAACAGACTGAAAAAGGACATTGACAGTATGAGCCGAAACGAGAAGGCAGAGCGTCTCATTGTTCAACTATGTCATGTGTGCATCAGGTGACGCGAATTTTTCACCACCTCGAACATGTCCTCAAAAGACTACAAAAGCACTCCGAGTATTGATTTTGGGGCCACAAATACATTCTAGCATGTAGGCATATTTGCAAATACGGAATCTGAGTATAATGAGGATCGACTATATACCAAAATAAAGTTTTACCAATATACAAAAATCAATATGTGATAATGTAACGTGATTTTTTATTAATACATTACATAATGCTACCTATCGGCAAGTCTAGTAACTACCATAATTTCAAAATTGTAATGAGCTTACACAATATCCTAAGACATAAAAATACCTGTGATATCTACCGGTGACAGAGTCACCCTGTTAACACTGTGGTTTGTCGTCTACATTGATAATCGCAGGAAATGCTAAAATTTCAGAGGTTACAGAACGGTGTAATTTTTTTCACATCCATGTGCATGGTCCCCTCAAGGCTATCCACGAACATAAGCGACCATACAGCTAAGGCATCCAGGTTCGGGTTACTCGCTTTACGTTTGCAAACCCAAAACGGCTGCGGTGAAGGGTTTCCCAAGAATAACAGAGAAAACAAAGGATTTCTAAATAATTCTCCCCCGTGAAGCTCTCAGTCAGGTTAGCAGGGCTCAATTCATTTGAGATGCAAGACACAGTCCTGTCCAAGAGGAGGAAGGACGGGAAGCAGCTCGAGCCAGTCTCGCTGACATGAATGGCATCCGACCTCTGCTTGGCCACCAGCCCTCCGCCCCGCGAAGCACAGGTCTGCCCTCCCCGCTTCTAATCCCCACCTGGCGTTCAGCGACACAGAGACACGAAGAGCAGACAACCTTGCGGGAAGCCCACGGCCAAGAGGCCAGCCTGAAGACAGAGCTGTGCTTCTGCCAAGGAACGCATGTTTGAGGATGTGTTGATTCGGGCCCACTTTGAAGGGCTATACGTGGATCGCTTCCCTGAACACTCGTACCCCACTGAGTAGGTACTACCATCCCCTCCTCCTTCCTGGTAAGGAGCGTGAGCCTCAGAGAGCCTAAGGAAGCTTCCCCTGTTAGTCTGACAGTAGAAAGTGGATCCGAGCTGTGCCAGAGGCTACCGAGCTACATCACCTCTCACACTGGTTTCTGACAAGTAATTTCAGAGCTGCGAGGACCCCAAAGCCCTCTTCTGCCACTTTCTCTCTTTAGGGAACTTCCCCCCAATTTCCCAGGCAGAATTCACTGCTTGCTCCTGTGTTTCCAGAGGAACGCTACGCGTGCCTCTATGAAAGCACTCGGGCAGGTCGAGATCCCGCAAAACCACCCGGCACCTGAAGTGAAGCGGCCCCAGCCTGCGCTCGTCCCTGTCCGGGGATGGGAGGCCACCTACAGCGACGGCGCGGCTCGCTCTGGAAAAGTTCGGTTAGGACGGCCTTCCATCTAGGGGCACAGAGACCGCCCTCACCTCGAGGCTGCACAGAACGTTCTCAGGATGCAAGAGGAAGCCCGGACCCCGAGAGGCAGCAGGACAAACGGAGTCACAGAAGCCGCCTCAGGCCCCGCGGCCGGCAGCACCCTCGCGCACGCCTGCTTGGGGACAGCCTCGGGCCCGCCCTCGCGCATCCGCACTCCCGCCCGGGCCGTCGGCGGCCCCGGCGACTGCCACCCCCACCGGCCAAGAAGAGCCACTCACCGACTCTCTGCCCCGTCGCACTGTGCGGCGCACGTCTGACGCCAG
>NW_006430726.1:6536651-6538532 GCF_000325575.1 Pteropus alecto
GGCCACGCCCCGTCCGCCGTGGGGCGGAGCCTGGGGGGGGCGCCCTGCTCTCCGAAGTGCGGGTTCAGGTTCCTACCGCCGTAGGTGTGGGCGCTCGGGGTCTGGTGTCTCCATTTCGGCTCTGCCATTCGACTACCCCTGCTGACTTCTAGGGTTCTGTCGCTTAAAATTTTAATTTTCAGTCAAGTAGAGCTTTGTTTTTCAGAATGCAAGTCACAACCTGGTAGTGTGACAGATATCAATTTAACTGTAAGTGCTCCGCCTCCAGATTGCTCTGAGAGCACACTGGTCTCCTTTATGCCTTTTCATCTGATCTGCTGTCAAAATATTGAGGCTTTCACCCTTCCGTTCCCTTGCTTCCAAATCTGCTGCTAGTGATTTACAAGCGAAGCAAATCGTTTTGGGTATTAACTCGGCGTTTGTCAGACATTACAGTTGTTCTGATTAAAAATTAAACTAATCATCTCCCAGAAAAGAAATACAGTAGATTAAGGGAAAATAGAAGACGTAAGAGTGTATCATGCATAGTAAAGGTGCCCTGTTTTATAAAAAATGTTTTACATTTGAATATGTGAAAATAAGTTACGGGGCTCCCTCTCCCCAAAACATTGACCACATAGATATTGTTAAATTTTTTTACCATATGCCCACATGTGTATATTATTTATAAATCACGTGTGAGTACTACTCTGCTAATACATTTACATATATTATAAAACAAATACGAAAGCAGCATTTAAAGAGTATGAGATAAAAATAACGTTTCCTTCCCATACCCCACTGGGTGGTCTCGCTCACTATCTAGGGTACGCATCCCACTTTGGAGGCTCCGGTGTCTCCCAATTTCTGCTTTGGTTTCGAACTTTTGAAGAGCTGCAGTGGGGACTGTGCTGACTGGGCCAAGCACAGAATATTTATGACAATGCCGCCGTGTAGGTGTTACACCTATTTTATGCAAAGAAGGAAACTGACCGTAAGGGACGCAGTGACTTCTCCAAGGTCACTTAGCCAGCAGCTTGCAAAGTAAGGATGGGAAATCGGGCCGAACTGGGAGACGGCTGTGTCTTTTATTCATGCTCAATTCCACAGTGTCAGGAGAGGAGAAGAGGAGGGGAATAGGTCATAGGAAGGAAACGAGTGGCTGGGAGGGTTGGGCAAGACTACTGTGGGGCACGAGGCAGGAGTCCGACTTCAAATCCAAACAAACACGGTGCGAGTCCACCTGCTCCATCTGAGAGGCTGAGCTGTGGAACCACCAGCCTGGGGCTTTGCCGACAATGGCCAGAGGGTGGCAGTCTCTGCCTGCTTTTGGCCACCTCTCAGGTGCTCGCCTGCTAACAGGGATGGATGGAGTGACTGGCCCCGGTCCTCAGCTCCTCCAGAAAGAGAGGCAGTAACTATATGCTGCTGAGACACTACAGGACCCCAAGCAAGGGCTTCTCGGGCCTCGATTGCCTCATCCAGACAATGGAGGCCAAAACACCACAGCCTTAATCCCTAGAAAATGGGCAGAAGCCACCCCACACTGAGGGACTGAGTTGCATACCCAGGGGAGCCAAAGGACAGCTGGAGGGAACAAGTCCTGGGCAGGGGGAAGGCGAGGGGCTGGTGGGCCCAGCAGTGCATAGGAACCTACCGTAACGGGGCGGGCCCACCGTGACTTTGGCGCATTCACCAGCTCACGTGGGAGGCTGCAAACACAGGCTGCCAAAGACACTGAGTGCAGGTTGGGTGGGCCAGCGAGGCCAGGGTACCGGGCCTGCCCGGAGGCCGTGGCCCCAAAATGGTGGCAGGAACTGGGTGGGGAAGCTGTGAGCCAGCGCCACGGTCTGCGGAGGATGAGGTAGGAGAGGCTGGGGGGGGACGAGGGAGGGGGGGGCT
>NW_006430726.1:6538756-6540558 GCF_000325575.1 Pteropus alecto
CGGACGTAGTAAGGGGGTGCGCATCAGCGCCAGACTCCCCTAGAGATTCCGATGTAGCAGTGGGGAGGTCACTCTTGACCCCAGAGTGCCTGGGGTGTGGACACCCTGCAGCGTCCACTCCAGAGGCTGCTGGGAGGGGGCCCCTCTGGGGCTGAGCCGGCTGTGAGCCGGGGCCCCTGATGTCCATTCCTCTCTGCAGCCCTCTGCCTGGCCAGTAAGGGTCCATGGGCTTTGGGGGTGTGGCCACCTATGGCTTCCGGGCTGCTGCTGGCACTCATCTGCCCTCCAGGGAGGGTCTGGGCCCATGCTGGCCCTGTGGGAAGACAGGCTGGAGTCCCTGCCCTCCAGAGGTGGGGAAGTCCCACTCACCCCAGAGCCATACACAGTGTGTTCGTCGTGTTCGTCGCAGAGTGAGGGAAACTGCGGGAGGGCGGTCAGGAGCCCGGCCTCACTTCACCACCCACCTGCAGTCGCGTGGAGCCCAAGCCGTCCCTGGGACCCAGTTTCCCTAATTTCAGAGACACAGACACAGAGACACACACTCACACGGGCCCTCAGCAGTAGCCAAGGTCTCAGCCCAGAAGGGCAATGAGGTCTGGCCTGGCTGGGGATAATTCTGCCCTCACAGAAAATGACAGCACTATGGGCCAGGCCTCAGGGCCCTGGTCCTGCCTCCCAGCTCCACCCCTCCCCCAAGGCTACTTTGTCATCGGTCTGTGCTTGCATGCATCATTGCCCGGCCACCCCCTGGTCAGCAGGTGGTCCCAGGGGACTAGTCGGAGGCCCATTTCTGGGGCTGCTTGTGGGGGATGATGGAGGGCCATCTGCACACACGTTGGGCCCTTTGTCTCTGAGCTGGTAGGGAAGACGAACGAGGCCTGTCGCTAGGCCTCTGCTGCCTGGGGGACATCTGGGGCTTGGGACAGACCTGGGCTGGGTGCCGGGTGGAAGGTGGACAGAACCAGATCAAACGGGCTTAACCAGAGAGAGCTGAATGGGGCAGTTGGGACCAGAGGCCCGGAGAGCCCGTGGGGGCGGGCGGGCGCCGGCCTGATCCACGCCAGCGCTTCCCACGAGAGCGGGCGCCCGGTCTCAGGGAGCTGCTGTTCTATTTACAGTGCGTCAAGTCCCGGCCCACAGAGTTCTCAGACCAGCTGGAGAAACCGGGGCGTGAGAAAGCCCCGGTGTCTTCAGGAGCCGGCAGCAGCCAAGCCGGGATGGGAACCGAGCGAGGGACCCCCACAGACTCGCCCACCCCACTCGGCGCAGGCGCAGAGGCACCGACACCTGGCGTGGGCTCGCTCACCTGAGGGTCTCTGGTGAGTGGTGCTGAGGGCTGCTGGCGGTTGGGGACAGAGGTCCAGGCCAAGTGAAGCCCGAAAACGGCTCGGCAACCCAAAGCGACATCTGCACAGGAGCAAGCAGAACCCCATGCGGGCGCCGGGCCACAGACAACTGGGGCCGTGAAGCAGCCCCATTACCGTCTCTTCCGCTTTGCTCCTGCCCACCCCACAGAGCGCACACGAGGATTGTGGCCTAGGACGCGACACTGCCGGTCAGCTACTCTGGCCCGACTTTCCAAGTGAGCCCAGCATGGGGACAGCAGGACAGTGGACATTTTCGGGTTAACAGTCCTGGCTCTCAAAGGTGGGACCCCTCGTCTTACTTAACTGCACACCTAATCGATGGGGGGACCTGCTCTCCAGGTTGTATGGAGGACGCTGAGGCTCGAGGAGAGAACATGACTGGCCAAAGCCACATGGCAGGGGAGCAATGCAGCCACGTCATACCAGATCCACCCC
>NW_006430726.1:6540788-6546756 GCF_000325575.1 Pteropus alecto
AGGACAAAAGTTCCCAAGCAGACCGCTCCCTCTCCCACCTGACGACCCTGTCCACCACCCCCCTCCGCCCCACCGACGGAGGGTGACGCCCCGGGACAGCTGTGTCAGCTGTCAGGGTGATGAATGTGTCAGGGCAGAGCGAGGATGGACGGGTCACCGGTAATGGGTCAGTGAGTCCCATCCCCCCGTGGGCCAGGGGCCAGCGGCTCTCATTACGGTGGGGCCTGGTCTCCCACCGCTGTCCTTCATCTGTGCCTCCAAAGTGACAGCGGCAGGCAGCACCCGCCTCCCCTCGCCAGAGCTCCCCATCTCTGAGGCTCCCAAGCCAAGCGGGAACTTCGTCAGGACAAGGCAAAGGCAGAATCAGAAATGGCGGCTTTTCAAGGAGTGGGGCAGGCAGGTAAAGGCCTCGTCAGCCCGGGTGTGAGGTCACCTGGGCCCAGGAGAACCCCCAATTTGGGTGAAGGAAGGAACTCCATTCTGAGCTTCTCTCTTGCCTGCGAAGCCGGGTGCTTCCCACAGAACCTTCTCGATTGTTTTCGATTCTCTCCACCATGAGGAAGGCGGGACACACGGGCTAAGTGGGGGCCGGGAGGGCTCGTGCCTTCGGGGGGGTCATTCCCTGCTCCCGAGAACCAGTGGCCCAGTCAGGCCTCGGTGACGGGGGGCGCCTCCTCAAAGGCCTGTTGACTGACTGTTCCAGACGCGATATGAAGTGTGACCCGATTTCCACCCTGGTTCTGCGGAAGCGAGGGGCAGCTGTGTCCAGGCCCAAGGTCCTCAGGGCGATGCCGAGTCCTGCGGGGGGCAGCGGGGTGCAAGGAGCTCTGGGGGACGCCGAGGGGGGTCAGCTGCCAGGCTGCTGGCTGCCCTGGGATGCTCAGATGCTCCGAGCGCTCGGCGGAGGTAACGATACACCGTGAATCATATTTACAAACACTCCAGCAAGCAAGAGAGGGGGGCGCTCATTAAATAGCCACATCCTGGGGCTGTGAGGACGGGTCACGCAATTGCGGCTCGGCGGGAAGTGCGGTGCCGCCGGAATTCGGGGCAGGTCTCATTCGGATGATTAATTTTCGAGTTATCAGCACTAATGCGATCGCCATCGAGGGCCACAAACCCCCTTTGTTACTCACAGCCCAGGCGGGCACGCTGGGAAGGAGGGGGCACTGAACTTGCCAGGGAAGCGAGCCAGCGCCCAGCCCCCCGCTCCAAGGCCTCCTGAGCGGAGCCATGTGGTCTCACCTCCCGGGGGATCGGTGGAGGCCCGAGGCCCAGACCCCTCAGGTGGGGCTCCCAGGGCTCACCCAGCTGCCCGCCGACGGGCAGAAGGGAATGGCTGCCCCTGGACATCTGGGAGGCTGAGCAGCTGTCCTGCCCGCTGCCCCCAGGAGGAGCCAGGGGCCCTGAGAGACCCTCACGCCCCACATCAGTCAACCTCGATTAGGGCGGCCGCAGGGAGCCAGGCTTCTGGGGATGAGGGCGAGGAGGTGGGCGTCGCCCTTGCCTGAGAGGCCATTAGCCCGCAGTGCTGATTGAGCGCCGTGACCAGCAGGCATTGTGCTGTGCCTGCCGTGCCACACAGGGGCGGTGAGCGTGATTGATCAGGCACCGATGGTGTCTCTTTCTTTATGGACTTTCAAAGGCACCATTTGGCATCCCGAGCAGGCGATCGATGAGAGGCAGCTGACCCCGCTGTGGCCACCTCCAGGCAGCAGGTGGATGGGCCCACGTGGGGGACGGCGGAGGGCCTCTGCCCCGTCACGTGCTCCGCACTGTCAGCGGGATGGCCTTCCGGTGCGGGGCTGTCAGCCATCAATTTCCCTTCTTCTTTTGCACCGAAATCGAAGCCGGGACAGTGGCCGTGTTTTCTGATAATTTATAGCCACCCGTTCCCCAGCGTTGCACCCAGAGGACCCCAGCACCAGTATAAATCAGACTAATGAGAGCTGAGGTTGTCACTTTCCAGAGCGGCATCCGCTCGGCACACCTTCGCACAGTGTCCGCTGGGTGCCCTGGCCTGCGCTGAGCACTGGAGACCTGCAGACCAACTGGAGGTGGTCTCTGCCTGCGCAAGGCCCGTGGGGGGGTGGGGCAGGCACGCACGCACGCGTCCGCGGTACCAAAGGCAGCGGTCAGGTGGCCTGGTGGCAGGAGCCAGATCCACCTCCTCCTGGCTGCGTGGCCTTGGGCCCGTACCCTGCCTGTCTGAGTTTAGGTTCCCTAATCCATGTACCTGTGACCAGTGACAATTAAGTGACAGTGCCTCCTGGGCCTGGCCTGGCGACCCCACACCTCTTCTTTCTCCTCTGCCCCCACCGCTCATGGTGAAACCCCCCAGAGCTGTGGGAGGGCCGAGGGGGGAATGCTGCCTCCGCCTGGAGTGGTTCCCAGCCGGGCCGGGCCTGAGCGTCCAGCGGCTGGACTGAGAAACAGCGTCAGAGGAAGTGGAGAGCGGGCTGGCTGAGCCACTAGGGGCCGGCGGAGCAACAAGCCCACGGCAGGGACACAGGTGACTAGACAGGGCCACCTGGAGAACACGTGACCCTCGGACACAGGCTCACCCGCAGGGAGGTTCGCAGACACACACACAGAACGTCCCGGGGCAGGCAGATGGAACGGGTAGAGGTGGAGACACACAGACGGACACGCGTGCGCCGTCAGACACACAGACGCGCGCACCTTGAGAAAACGCACAGCCACGGTTTGCAGAGTCGCACGAGAAAACGCAGCACACGCACACACAAAGCGTGATCACAGAGCACGCGTGTCCAGACGGTCACACTACACCGGAAATGGGGGAACCAGCACGTTCCGGTTTGCCCTGGACGGTCCCATTTCGCCAAAGTCCCACGTCCTGGGTCCCCAACTGTCCCGCTTTGGGATCCCCTCGGTCCCAGGCAAAGCGGACAGCTGTGGATCCGGGACCGAAGCCCAGGTCGACAGAGACGTGGACCAGCCATGCCCCCTTCTCTGGTCCTGGTTTTAAGCAGAGCTGTCCCCGTTAGCCTTTCGGTGGTCAGGGAGCCCAGGATCCCTGGGGCTGGTGGGCAGGATGAGGGCTCCACTCCGCTCCACAGGGTGACCTGGAGCCAGGCACTTCCTCTCTGGCCCCCTGGGTCCCCATCTGCACAATAAGCCAGCAGAGGGGGCGGTAAGAGCAAAGATCTGGAGCTGGCCGGCCCACCCGATTCACCCCCAGCTCTGTACTGACCAGCCGGGTGAGCCCGGGCTGTGTCCTCCTCGGTGACGAGTACCCCTCACAGGGCGTTTGCAGAGAACGAATGAACGGATACTCGTGAAATACTCTGCAGGGCCTGGCATAGTGAAAGCTCAATAAAGGTCGGCCCCTGGTATTTATTGCACCGTGGGACTCCGGCGTCCCCGGGCCCCCTCTGCCCTGGACTCCGAGCCCGGTGCCCCTTCTGTGGCGTTAACCTGCAGGAAGCCCCCTCCCCCAGTCTTCCCCAGGAATCCAGCTCTCCTTTGTCCCATTCTGCTGACTCCTAGATTGTCCGGGCAAGGATCCCCAGCCCCCACTACTGTGTCCCTGAAGATCCCCACTGGGACCCTCTCTAGAGCCCCCGGCTTTGGGACTGAACTCTGACCCCCATTCTTCCAGCATGAATTCCGCCCGCCTAAGGGCGTGGGGCCAGGCCAGCGGGCGCTGGGAGACTGAGGCCCTGGCGAGCCTCCAGGCAGAAGAAGCCGACCTCAGCAGAAATGCCCCCGATGACGTGCCGGCAGGGCAGCAGGTCAGTGGCCTGGGAGGAGCTGGCAACACGGGGTCCGCGCAGGCAAGGCGGAAGCTGCCAGCCGAGAACAAAGGGTCTTGGAGAGAGCGCACAGGCCCCAGACTGAGAAGTCCACGTGGGGGCGGGGGAACACGGGGACCTGGCCATCCCGTGTTCTGGCCACAGGTAACTGCAGCCAGCCGACAACGCTCACTTTGGCCTGGCCCCTGGGATCCCCTGTTCCTCAGGTGAGGCCGTCTGACATCGAGGGCTCGCTTCCACAGGGGGCTCCTTGCAGATCTGTCTCCTATCGCAGGAGTCCGGGGCTCAGGGCCTTGCTCGGCTCCAGTCCCCCGCCTCTGCTGTTTCCTGTCCAGAAGGCCCGTCCCCTGTGTCCTCCTGTTGTGATCCTGGTCACCTGTCAGTGCCCTGTAAGCTTAATGTCACCTGCTGTGGATAGTTCAGATGCCCCAGAAGTTAGACGCCCACCCGTGGGCTCCCAAAATGCCTCTCGTCCTCCCTCATGGCACTTACACATAGTCCCAGCCTCGACCTAGGTGCAGCCTGTGGGCTCCGGGGCCATGTGCCTTCACCTCCGAACCCCATGCCTGGCCTAGGATTCCCTCCCAAAACCCTGAGCGGGCGAGTGAATCTACTCACGGATCTTACGCTCCAGAGATTCAGAGATCAATGTCCTAGCTGAACCAAAAGGGAATCCTGATCGTAGACGCGCGTGTGAGTGTGCAACACACACAGGGCACCGGGGACGTGCCAGCACGCACTGACGGAGGGCCGGTCGACGGTGTGTGGCTGTGTTCAGCCGAGAAGCCCCCTTTGCCCGTTGGCCAGTGCCATCTCCTCGGACTAAGCAGTAAGGAGCCAGGGTGTGACTCCCCTTCTTGGCCACCCGGGCAGGGCATTACCGTCCTCTCAGACCACGTGTCACCAGAATTCCATCTGGAACCCCAAGCCCCTGTCACCAGGCCCCCCACTGCCCCACAAGCACTCCGCTCTGAAGCCACCAGAGGGATCTGTTTAAAATGCAATCTGACCAAGTCACTGCTCTCCTTAAAAACCTCCCCGACTCCCACTGCCTCAGTGGGACTGGCCACAGTGGGTTCTGTGGAGCGTCAGTCCTGCGGGGTACTCAACAGGTCTAAGACTCGGCAAGTTCAGGAAACGCCGCCCGCCAAACACCACTCTTTCAGACTCATCACGCGCGCCAGCTTCCTGAAGAGGGCTTCATCGTTATCCCGAACTCCAGCGACTTGATCTCCGACCGCGGCCGCCTGCCTCCCTTCCCGCCCGGCATGTGCTTCCTCCAACCTCACGTCCAGGCCTCGAGCCCTTCGTTTTCTTCCTAATAAGCCAGAGACGTGGAGTCACACCGGCCTCTTGCAAAACACAGCTTCCCAGGCTCTGCCCCTGACTTACTGAATGGAAATCTCCAGGGCTGGGGCACGGGCAATGTGTGCCCCTCGGGTCCACACTCCGCCAGGGAGCAGCGGCGACCGCACAGAAACGCAACAGGACCGGGCTCACCTCTGCTCAAAACCCTTCTAGGTGCCCTCGTGGCCCTGTGCGCTTAGCGGAGGATTTCTGCTCACCTCCCGTCACCTCCTGCCTCACCGGCTTCGGAAGATGAATTCCAGCCCCGCTGAGACTCGTGGTCCCCCAAACATACAGCTTTGCCTTGGCACAAGCTGCTCCTTCCCCCGCCCTGCGAACGCGCGGGACCCACAATCTCGGAGACGCTGGCTTCCGCGCAGCTGTGCCCAGGAGGGTGCTGGGGTCCGGGGTCCCGGCTTTCCGGCTTCTCTGCCACCTCGGTCCTAAGCACATGTGAAGGGTAGAGAGTGTTGAATGGGATCCCCAACTGGGCGCAGAGGGGACCTGCAGGGCACACCCAGAGGCAGGCTGGGAGTGGGAGAGAGTGCCTCCCACCCCCGGGTGGCCCCGCTACCCGTTCTAACTGTATAACTGGGATATTCTCGAACATCACAAAAGCGGAGAGAATGGTGTAATGCTCCCCTGAGTCCCCCCGCCTGACTTCCAGGATCATCCCCTGGCGGCCAACCTTGTTTCCTCTAAGCCCCTCCCAGCACCCACTTTAAGAAGGGCGGCGGGGGTGGGGGGGGTTGGCAGAAGCGCCCCCGCTGGAGGAGAGCGGGTGCCAGGCCTTCGCCCTGGAGACCGGACGCCGAGGGCGCAGAGGGGGCACAGGGGCTGGGGGC
>NW_006430726.1:6547139-6547884 GCF_000325575.1 Pteropus alecto
GAGCCCGCGCCCCGCGCGTCCGGCGCCTGTCGGCGGGACGCTGGGCGCTTCCCCCGACGGCTCCGCCTTTATCTCGTGCTCGATCATTGCGAGGAGAGGATACTGGGGTCCAGGGCGGGTCGGGGACTTTAAATCTGGGACTCAGTTTCAGACCGGCCTCCGGCCGCGAATTCATTCTGCTTCCTAGGGAAAGCCACCTACCCTGAGTTTCTCCTCCGGAAAAGCCGGGCGAGGGCGAGGGGGCGGGGGAGGAGCGGCTCCGTTCTGAGGGTCCCCCCAGTCCTGGGACCCCAGCCCGCGGCGCGCGCGTGCCTCCGGCAGGTGTGAACGCCATGCTGCGGAAGGTGGCCGTGGCGGCTGCGTCCAAGCCGCACGTGGAGATCCGCCAGGACGGGGACCAGTTCTACATCAAGACGTCCACCACGGTGCGCACCACCGAGATCAACTTCAAGGTCGGGGAAGGCTTCGAGGAGGAGACCGTGGACGGACGCCAGCCCGCGGCGCGCGCGTGCCTCCGGCAGGTGTGAACGCCATGCTGCGGAAGGTGGCCGTGGCGGCTGCGTCCAAGCCGCACGTGGAGATCCGCCAGGACGGGGACCAGTTCTACATCAAGACGTCCACCACGGTGCGCACCACCGAGATCAACTTCAAGGTCGGGGAAGGCTTCGAGGAGGAGACCGTGGACGGACGCAAGTGCAGGGTGAGCCCGGAGCCGGGCGGCGCCCCGCGGGCGGCCCGCGCAGTC
>NW_006430726.1:6548160-6555864 GCF_000325575.1 Pteropus alecto
GAGCAGGAGGTGGCAGGGCCGCCACGTTTCCTGCCGCAGGTGAATGGGCAGCTTCGGCGTTCTGCCCCCGGGGCCCCTGGGCCCTGGGGACGCTCCGGGTCCAGTTGCAGCAATCGTGAGGGTCCCCGCACCTCTCCCGCCCGCCCTCAGCCTGGTTCCTTAAAGGAAAGGCGGAGTCTTTCCAAAAAGCGAGGCAGATTCATTCGGCAGGGAAATGAACTAAATGCTCCTTCTCAGTCCTCAGAGTAGAGAGCTTTGTATTTCCCCGCGTCTCGGCCCCAGGGATGGCGGGACCGAGGCAGGCACCGCACACTCTGCAGTGGAAGGGAGGGTTGGTTACTGTCTTTTGAGGACAGATGGAAAATAATCGCTGCTGCTACCACGTCTTCAAAAAAGTGACTCAATGTCTCCCTCCTTTCCCCAGTGTCTAAGAAAACAAAAACTAATAACGTTGCAGCGTGAGAAATTGTTTTCACCTTTCCTGAGTGGTGCCTGTCCGATGTTCAGAGTAGGAGCTCTGGGCACTGGGACAAGGACACGGAGACGCAGCCCCCACACTGACCCCCACGGCAATATCTGGCCCCCAGAGTTGGCACAGCCTGAAAATGATGTCCGGGCTTGGAGCTGGCGGGATCCGAGCCCCCTGTGACCGCCCTGATTGTCAAAACAGAGAGCCGGACAGCACAGTCAGAGGCAAGGCCGCCAGCTGAAGGAGGAAGGGCTGGCAACAGGCAGGGCTCATTTTGGGGACATCCAGCGGCGGCTAGAGACGGTAATTCTGGTCAAAAATCCATGGCCCGCAGGACAGCCTGGAGGGTGGGGCTTCGTCCCCACCCGGCCGGCGCAGACACTGAGGAGACCATAGGGAGTCCCCACTTTCACCGTCCACCTCCCACAGCACGAACACCTAGACTGCTGTTTGGTTTAAATTTTTTCTAGAGAGACGTGACCTGAAAAGTGGCAGTTTTTATCCTCAGAGCCAGAGACCCCGGGTTTTTCTGAGCAGGCCGATGAGCGCAAACGGGAAGGAGGGCGTTATCCCAGAGCCCGTGCAGGGAAGGGGGCCCCCCATCTGACTGGATGTGGTCGCAAATGTGGCGTCTTAGCCGGTGTAAAATTCTGTAGCCCTGGTGTGGAGCTTCTTGCCTTTGGAATGCAGCTGCTCGATGGGGCAGTCCATCTGGCAGAGACGAATCAGTGTGCTCTCCATTATTCCTGGAGATGTAAAGCCCGCCTCAGGGTCTGCTGCGTCGTGAGTGCGCGTGCGCGTGTGCGTGACACCAGGCAAGTTTATGCCCATCGGAGCCGTCACCAGCCCTCTGAATTTGGGCCGTATGAGGCGCAGCAGAGATTCCGCGGGTGACCGGGCCCACGCGTGGCTTCTCCACACAGTGGCTCCTCCCCGGTGCTCGCCGGTGTCCCCCCTCCCGCTGCCAGGACCGTAATTGATGTCACTGACGGTTTTCCTGCCCGCAGAGTTTGCCGACTTGGGAGAATGAGAACAAGATCCACTGCACGCAAACTCTCCTGGAGGGGGATGGCCCCAAAACCTACTGGACCCGGGAGCTGGCCAACGACGAGCTGATCCTGGTGAGGGCTCTGACCCAGGTCCCTAGGCGAGGCCCGCGCGGGCCACATGAACGCCGTCCTCCCCGCGCGTTCAGGGCAGATGCTGCCCTGGGTTAGGATGAGAGCAGAAAGCCTGAATGACAGCTCGGGGCAGAGGCGGTCATTGCTCAGTGGCCGGCGGGATGCCCGCGCGGGCCACACGAACGCCGTCCTCCTCGTGCGTTCAGGGCGGACGCTGCCCTGGGTTAGGGTGAGAGCAGAAAGCCTGGATGACAACTGGGGCAGAGGCGGTCATTGCTCAGTGGCCGGCGGGACAGGGCGGAGTAGGGGCTCGAGGCAGGCTGCGGCCTGACTTGGTGACCTGTTCTGGGCTGGCCTCCCCTCCCCGGCTCAGGGCCCCTGGGCTCCACGAGGCTTCCCGTTCAGCTCTCCCCTTCTCGCGCCCCGTGCTGCTTCCTGGGAAAGACGTGGGCGCTGAGAGCCTAAGAACATTTTCACCCGCGGACTCACCGGCTCCACCGGCCTCGGGGAGCGGGGCAGGTCCTGCTGACTGGGGAAGGGTCTCAGCGTAAGGAGAGGGCCGTGCAGCGTGGGGCCTTCCCAACGACAGGGGGTGGACGCCACCCTAAAGAATACTCAGATGAAAACATTTTAATCTGATTTAATCTGTATTTACCTGGCGAGGCCAAGTTAGAAACCCCTGTAGTTCAAGCACACACCTCCTTTATTTTAGGGGTGTTCAGAACAGACTGAGCTGTCTTTGCAGCTGCCGTGTCCCCGAGACCAGATTGGGGACCTGCTGTCGCGGGGAACCAGGGAGCAGCAGCCTTTGCTCTCCCTTGAGCATGCTGACATCCCCCCGATCCTAGCCACGCCACCCTGAAATGTCGGGAAAGGAGATGGCGGGTGTGTCAGCGGGGCTCACTGCGTGACCTGGGCAAGGCCCTTCCCGCCCCGAGCTGTGAGACGAGGGCTTGGGCTGAAGTCTGAGGTCCCTCTCAGCCCTGAAATGACATGTTTACTCTACGACAAGATCCTAAATTGAGCTGCCTTGTTACTGCAGCTGAGGCCGCCTGCCGCCTGCCTGCCCGGTCTCGGTCTCTCTCCTCTCGTGCCCCCTGCAGAGGCACTGCGGGCTTCCTCTCTCCCGTCCCCTCCCCTCCGGGAAAAGGACTGGCTTGCTTTCAACCTGGACGTTTCCAGGGAGGGAACACCTGCTACCGTCAGTGAGCAATCTGAGGCTGAGACATGGACGTTTAGGAGAAAAAATCATGTACGGCTCACTGGTCCCAGAGTGAGCAAAGAGGGATGTGGTTTCGGCATTCTTGAGCGAGGCTGAGGGCTAAGTCGCCGCGGTTCGCTCTGTGAGAAAGTGATTTTAATAAGCTCTGCAGCATTGGAGCAGCCAGAGTGCAGGCCGGTCCCGCCGGGAGGACCCCGCCACTTCCAAACCCCAACTGCGGCCCCACTCGCCCATCCCTCCCCGGCTCGCCGACGAGCACACGAGAGCCTCAAAGGGAGCATTAATTCTGGGCATTTGGGGTCTGAAACGTGGGCCTTTGTTCCCAGGGTTATGATCCTTAATAAATCCAGGCACAGGGAGATGCTGGCCCCATGTAACAGGGAGCAAATTAATTCCAGTGGAGTCGACATGAGCCGTCCTCACGCCAACACATCCCACCCAGGGCCGAAGTCGCCTTCTCTAGGAAACCGACTCTCGCCCTCGTACCACCCTGGAACATTCCACAGTTTCTTTCGGGAGTCTCTCGGCACAGTCTGCTGGCTGAGAAGGACATTTTGAATGGAAACGTGGCAATTTCTTGTGTCCTGAAGCCATCTGTTAGCCTGGATACGGTGCTGGCCACAGTCATTACAGCGTGGGTAAAGTGGCCAGTCCCCCAGGGTGGCATTGCAGTTGACACTCCATGGCCGGAGAGCGCGAGGGTTTTGGAAAACCGAGCTGGTTCTGAGGGGTCCGGACGTCTCAGAGGTGAACGTCCGTGGGAACTCCTGCCTGCCCCAACACGCACCCCGGTACCCAGCATCATCTGCCTTCCTCACTGATGAGTGGAATAGAGGTGTCCGGAGCCCGGGGACACCTGTGCCCGTGTGACCAGGGGCTCCCGCCTGAGGGGAGAAGCTGGCGATGAGAGTTTGCTTCCTTGATGGTCACTAACGATGAGCATTTCCCCGGAACACACATGTCGGAACGACGTGTCAGCACATGTTCTCTGACAGCCTCTGGCGACCAGCGGGGGGACCTGGGCAAGGGACCTGAAGTCCCAAGAAGCTCCCGGCTCCGAGTCTAGGGCTTTTAAACTTGCTGGGGCCTCAGGCCCCTGTGAGAATCAAAGATAGGACCCTCTCCCGGAAATATGTCCATCTGCACGTGGACACCCACGTCGCGTCCCCAGATTGGGGGTGCTTGCGTTTCGGTGTTATTTTTTGCTTTCCCTGTTCCAACTCCCCGTGAGAGCCCGGGGGAGCAGGCCTGTGAGTCGCTGCTGGTTTGGGGAGCGTGGAAGCAGCTAACTTATAGGTGACAACGTTTCAGGGGCAAGAAGAAACCGTCCTCCTCTATCCGTGGCATGGTTCCTGTCCCTCTCACAGCAAATAAACACAGAGCCACAGATTTAGCTGGGAAGAGCCTTTGGGCTCATCCGTCCCGTTCCCCTGCCTTCCCTGCCCCCTCCACGCACAGATGGTCAGGAGAAGGGGACGCGCCCCCTCGAACCCGCCGCAGGGCCAGGTCTGGGGCGACGCCGGGCTTCTGTAGCTGAGACCGATTTTCTAGCTTGCAGGTGACTTGAGCCTTGCTTCGGTACCCTCTCCAAAGCCGCCCCGGGGCTCCGGTTGCCCCAGCCCCTTGCTCTCTTGAAGTCATTTGAAAAGAGACAGAAACCACTTCGGAAACGTCCCATGTGACAGTCTCTCCCTTTGGCTTTCATTTCAGAGCCAGAGCCAGGAAACTTGCATTTCTTCTGTCAGCATTTACAGGTTCCAGAAGCAAAGGAAAACCGTGTATAACATGATTCTATACCCCAGTTGCCAATATGGAGCTTGAGGGAGGGGGAGAAAAGGCAAAACACTGCTTAGCACTTAGCATGAGCACATGGCACAGGAAATTGAATGTCTGTTTCAAAGAGTTTTTAACGGGGCAGTAAGTGGCCTTATTAGCGATATGCTTTAAACGTTTCTGCACAGGCATCGGCCCTGATTGGTTTTCCGTCTTTTCTGCAGACATTCGGCGCCGATGACGTGGTCTGCACGAGAATTTATGTTCGAGAGTGAAGGCAGCCTGCTCGCTCCCGCCTTGGGGGCGCGATGCATGTCCCCCCGAGGAATGCCATAGGTCCGAGCCGCCGGCGGGCGTCCCCTCCCCCCGCATCGCGTTAGGTGGCCCCGTCGCCCCCCGCCAGTGTGGTAGTGCTTCCCCGCCACCCTTGCCCCGGTGTCCCTGACACTCCGTAGCTTGGCATGTGCCGGCTTCGCCGGTCATTAAACTGGTCGGACACGTCTCAAGGCGTCTGTCTTCTTTGCACGGCCTCGTGCGTCCAGCACAGCGCTGCCCCGTGCGTTCCGTCCCGTCCCCGGCACGGCGCTGGCCTGGGCAGCGCGTCAGCCTCAGCCTGCTGCCCGGTGCGTGGCGCTGCAGTGGGGCTGGCCAGCCAGGCTGCCTCGGAGGGTCCCAACTGCAGATCCGCGTGTCTGCACCTTGCCGTGTTTTTCAATTCAATTAAGTGGTATATTGGTGGTTCCCAGCAGGACGGGGGGGACACATGCAAAAGGGCTGATTGAGGGGACAGGGAGGAGACGGCCAAGAAGGAGTAGGAGGCACTCAGGGACTATCCACAGCAGAGCCGGCCTCGTCCCCCCATCTCCCCAACCCCCGCCTGAAGACAAGGGTCACCAGCACACATGAGCCGTAGCCTGGGAGAGGGGTCTCCGTGCAGGAGCTGTAGCCACACGTGGACACGGCCATCGCCGAAACCATAGTCCCAGGACAGGCGGGTGGGTGGCTGGGGGTCTCTTCAGGTTGGTTAAGCACCCCGACCTCCCACCTTTCAATCTCTGACCTGCCTATTCTGCCCACCGGCCAAACCCAGCCGTATGGGGGCGGTGATGAGGGCTGTATCCACCCTCCCAGGACACAGCCAGGCAGACAATGCATCCAAACATGCAAATGGACACTAATCCGCAGCTGCCAACTTTCACTTTTGAAAAACAAGAGATTTCACACAGAAATTTGGATTCTTTTAAAAGAAAAGTTGGGGAAAGCTGGCATCCCCGGACCTGGCTGCCCACAGAGCAGCGGTTGGCCTGTTGCTGCCCCATTTTTAAATGGAACCGTACCGTCCACCTCCCGTGGGCCCACCGATGCCCTGCCCGCCTTTAGGGTGCCTACCTGGCTTCTTGGGCATCTCTCCTTGCCATTGTAGCACTGGTTCTTGGCGAGGCCAGGCCGAAGCCGGCTGACAGGCGGTGTTCGGGCCTGGATGAGGCCAGAAGGTGACCCTCAAAGAGCTCGCTCTGACGGGCAGACACCTGAGCTCAGCCGCACCACCTGGATGAGAGGACACGTTGACCCAAGTCCTCACCTCTGCGCAGCCCAGAGCTGCACTTTGCTCACTTTGCTCGTGGGAGACCTCGGCGCCCCCCAGGCTCTGCTGCTCCCTTGGGGGCAGGGTCTCGTGCCAGAGCTGGAATGCAGCCCCCGCCTGCAGCCTGCTTGTTAGGGCCCTGCGGGAGGCCCCCCAACAAGAGCGCCAGTGGCTCTGCCAGCAGCCCCGCTCCCCACAGTCCCCAAGCCGCCAGACCCTAGCACTTCGGAGCAGGGCTGGGTCCTAGGTTACAGTTGAGAGGGCCTGACACTGGGCTATCCTTTGTCCCTGGGCCCCGAGGCACCTCTGCTCATGTCTCAAACCTCTCAAAGCCCCTTCAGAAAACAGTTCCTTCAACACCGGCTCTGCCCCAGGACCCACGGGAGCAGGCACCATGCCACCCCTCCACCCAGCTGTTCCTCCTCCCCGGGCTCGGTCGCTCACCAGAATCAGCCACGTCCACACTCAGCGCCCTACAGAACGCAGTCTCGCGTGGCGGAGAGCGAGCGCTGGAGGGGTTGCCCAAGCGCTTCTTGGAGGAAGGAGGCTGGGGTGGGGCCTCCGAGGAGGGGAGGATGTGGGTCGCTACGCAGCACCAGCAGGTCACGCACGCGCGGAACATCAGCTGCAGCCCAGCGCCCTGGAATCCTGTTCCTTCTCCATTTTCCAGAAAAGAAAGCACGGTGTTTCTCATTCCCTCTCGGGACACCTCATGGGACATCAACGTTCCATGGCACCAGGTTGAGGATTGCTGCTATAATGTTCGGCCTTAAAATACGTGTGCGTACACGCGTTGCGCGTAACACATGATATAAACGTGCCAGCAGGATGAACACCTTCACGATGCACCACCGTCATCGGCATGAACTCGCTAAAACACTGCTCTAAACGTGTCACTCGAGTGCTCTGGCTCCGCCGTCAAGCGCTCCAGTTTGGCCTCAGCAGGTAAACCAGACGGCCCGAGGGCACTGGTGTCTGCTTGTGTGCCAGACTCTCAACCACGACCACTCCCAGCACCAGGGAATGAACTCTGCTACGACGTGGGCGAACCCTGAAGACACCGCTCCACGTGGACGTAGCCGGTCACGAAGGGCCACACGTCGCGTGAGCCCATTTATGGAAACGTCCGGGATAGAGACATCCAGAGACGGAAGAGAATGGTGGTTGCCTAAGGCTGGGGGTGTTGGGGCAATGGGAGTGACTGGTACAGGTTTTCTTTTCGGGGTGATAAAAGCCTTGGAATATTGATGGGGTGAGAGCTGCACGACTCTGTGAATACAACAGAAACCACCGAATTGCACATTTTAAATGGGCGAATCGTCTGTTTTCCGAACATCTTAGTAAAGCTGTTTTTTGGGAGCACTTGAGATCTCGCTCCCTGGCATACGTTCGTCAGTTTGGCTCAGATAAACTCTTATAAAAGTTATTAAAAAATAAAGCTTTTTTTTTTTTTTTTTTTTAAGGAATGTGCTGATCCCCCTGGTTGTGAGGAATGCTGGGAAAGCAGGTCTGAAGGACGAGCGGCAGGAGCGGG
>NW_006430726.1:6555920-6587128 GCF_000325575.1 Pteropus alecto
CCTCCAGTTTCACTCCATTTCCATGTCCGTATGCAACCGGTTCTGGTCAGGTGACCACCCCTGGACCAACCGCGACTGGGGCACAGCGCACAATGAGTGGCGAGGCCAGAGTCACGTGACTGTTTCTGGGCCCGGGGCAGGACCTGCTGATCTGTAAGTTCCCCTTCTCCTCGTTTAATTTTGAGTAGTACATTTGTTGTAGAAGCCGACTGTTTGTCCCGTGAAGATTCCCACAGCCTGGGTTTTGATGACATCTCCGCGGTGCTGTCCATCCTGTTCTCCACCCCCTGTAGCTCTTGTAAGCTGGTAGTTGGAACCAGAAGCTTGTCTGATTCAGGTCTGACGTCTTGGGCAAGGACACTGCAGAGGACTCAGAGGGTCCGGCTGCCGGTCCCTGGCGATCGTCGCCAGGATCCGTGCTTCACGAGGGGTTGACACTGGGATACTCGCATTCGATCATTCCCGTTCATTTATGAGCTCGAAGACTTTTGTAAAAAGAAACTTCCCTTCATCTCCGAGGTGGTCAGCCTGAGGTACAGTATATATAGGAAAGACGGAAAAAGTGTTTGATTCTTTCCCTGTATTTACTAGTCTTGAAGTAATGAATTGGTTCTTGTGGCATCCTTCAAAAGGAACCAGCGTATTAATGTGGGGTTTTGGGGTTTCATTTGCTTTTTTTTTTGAATGTCACTACAAATTTGCGGATGGAAACAGACTTGACGTGTTTCAACACATTGCGGTTGTCGTCCTTACGGCCCATGTGGCCAGCGGGAGCCTCTCCAGATCGGCTCTTGCATCTTTTGGTCGGACCCTCGTCATTTTCAAGAACTTCACTGCCATCTGGTATGACGAGATGCTCCAGCCTCATTCTGTACATTTGCTGCTCCGGGACCAGGAATCAGCCATTTCTCCAAGGGAGGCCGTGGTATTTAGAGACCACAGTCTAGGGATGGGGGGACGGGGGAGGGGGTGTGTCTAATCTGATGCTAAGATGGAAGCCAGAATGTTAGGACCCAAGACGCAGGTCACAGACAAAAGACTCGCTCTGCAGCCCTTTGTTCTCTCTGTCTTTGCCCAAGACAATGCTAAATAACACTCAAATGTCACCAACTCTCTGATCGGCTGTCTGAGAATGACATCTCCTTTTCGCTCAGAAGTCTCACCAGTTTCTGGCCAACCCTTTGTGGCAGGGATGGAGGTCGGGGCAGCAGACTTGGAAACTTTTGTCTGCAGCTCAGCATTAAGCTTCCAGGGCAACCGCTTTAAAGAGCGTGTGACTTGATGGGCAGCAGCCACTCCCGATCAAACCTCCTACCCCCTGGGAGGCAGACTCAATGCTCCATTCCTTGGGAGGACTATTGAGCATAATTTCTGGGCAAAGAACAAGTTCTTACAAGGATTCTGCAAACATTACATGCTGTATTTGTTACAAGTGGGCAATTTATCTTTCTGAGAAAGTTTCCCACAGAACTTGGAGAAATCTACTTAATGAAAAAATAGACGACAGTCACAATTTTATAATTCCATTTGTTTTCGCAAGGGAGGAAAGCTCATCAATTACAGGGAATGAAGGGGAGGGGTTTTGGGTCGCTAAAATGGAATTTGACCAAGGTCTCTCAGAATAGTCCTACTCAGGGCACCTGGGATTTCAAGATTCTAGCATTAAAAACGTTGGCTTCAGAAACAATGTGTAGGAAAAATATATTGAGTCATGAACTCTTACAAAGAACATAACGAAAAGTAAAAACTCTGAGAAAGTTTGGAAAAAATCCAGTTCTCAGAAACACACAAGACTGAATTAACATGGGGTGTTTTTCTCTTCCCCGCTCTCAGGAATAGATTCAGGAAAATATGATTAAGTTCTCTTTGATCATCTTTAAAAAAATAAATGTGGTGGTATAGTTCGATGCAGAGCGTGCCAGAGACCAGAGTTGTAAACCGTGGCCCTGCCACTAACTCGCTCTGCGATCCTGGCCTGCTCGCGTCCCCTCTTTGGGCCTTCAACTGCCCATCTGCACGGAGCAGAGGTTGCCACATGTGGACAGAGGCTGCACTGGCTGCATGTAAATCGCCGGGGAAAAGCCACAATGTCCAACGGGGAGACGGTTAACTCAGTCACGTTCCGCCACCTCACAGAATTGTCTGCAGCTGTCAAGCAGAATGAGGCAAATCCCAGTTTACTGACGTGGAACGGTGTCCAAGCTATATTAAATTTAAAAAAAAAAAATGAGTGATGACCTTGTTTAATGGGGGAAAATAAAAACTATATGGTTAGCTCTTTCCAGGAAAACACGAAACCCTCGGGGACATGCACCGAGCTGTTCATAGCCGTTGCCTCTGAGGATGGGCTGTTTTCACTCTCATTATGTGTATTGGTGAAATTCGTTTAGAATGAGTACGTATGACTTTTGCAGCGTAGGACGAAATTTCACACAAGAAGCAAGCGATCCTGATCCCTGGGTTCGGGCGGGAGCCCAGGAATCTGTTTCTTTGGGTCCCCGAGTGATCCCTAACAGCACGGCCGAACCAGCGGCCACCAAGCTCTCCTCCAGCTCCAGCTCTCCGGGGGTCAGGCCCCATGGGCTCTGAGGCACGAGGAAGGCGCGGTACCGGGGGCGTAAATCCCAACGGCCCGGGGCCTCCAGACGGGTCCGTGAGGCGCACAGCAGTCCTGGGCCACAGGCAGAGCACGTGTTATCAGTGTCCCCATTCTTCAGACAGGGACCTGGGGCTCAGAGGGGAAGGCAGAATAGAGTGTCCCCCTTGACCCTGCCTTGGAGCTCATCGCCCCGTTTGCAAGTGGCAGGGCTGGGATCACAGCCCCGGCTGTCTGGCCACAGAGCTAGTGCTTTCCCACCGCCTCGGCCATGAGGGACACGAAATATTTTCCTGACTATAATCACCAAGGACCGTGTTCACGGTTTAATGGTATCAAATAGCTTCTCGTGGAAAGGGCGGGGGGTGGGGCGGGGAGCATAACAGTAAGTGACATTTAATAAGGGCTTAGTGTGTCTCACGCCCTGTGCCAAGCGCTTTCCGCACAGCGTCCCTGCTCATTCTACAATCAGCCAACCCAGCAGGTACCGTTGTCACCCCGTTTCACAGATGACGACGCCGAGGCTCCGAGAGGTCGGTAACCTTACCCCGTGAATAAAAGTGGGTGGCGGGGTTGAACGCAGGCCTCGCTCGGATCCGAAGGAAGGGAGCAGACAAAGAGGAGTGGGGACAAAGTGACAGAGGAGGAGGTGGCGCCTCTGGTCCCCGCTGGTCCCCGCGGGGCTCCTGTTTCTCAGGGCTGTCATCACACCCTGCGGCAAGGGCCCCTGGGGGCCTTTCAGGAGAGCTCAACCTCGCCGCCCCGCCAGCGCCCTGGCTGTCGACCACCTGCCTCCCTCCCACGGCACAGGTCCTTGCCCACGACGACAGGTGTCCAGTTTCACACAGGCTCAGGCTCCTGGATCTGATTTTGATCAGGAGCTAAGAGCTGAGCCCTGGAGCCACTGCCTGGAAGTCCTCAGTGAGGCCCAGGTGAGCCCAGCACCTTCTCTTTCCCGGAGGCCCTGTGCATGCGCCGTTCAAGGCCCCTCTCTTGGACACGTCCCCAGAGGTGGGATGAGGGGTTACAGACGGGGATGCACAGATCCGGCCAACAGCCTCTCAATACCAAACTGGGGGCCCACGACCCTCCGTACTGGTCTCCTGCGGCCACACCCAGGAGACGGGCTATGGCAGCAAGGACAATCGTCCTGCCCCCCTCCCACCTACTGGACAGACCCCGCCCGTGCGTCTTCCCTGCCCAGCCAGGGAGGGCAGCGTGGACACGGCCCCGGCCTCGCGGAGCCTTAGGCCAGATGAGGGGGCCGAGGCTGCAGTCAGGGTTCCGTGGCGCGTTGAGTAGCTCGCGGTCCATCCCAGCCCGTGCACGGAGGGGCAGGAAGGTGAACCAGGACGCGGAGGTGGAAAGGAGTTTTCCAGGCGGCGCCGAAGCCCTGGGGAATGGAAAGCGTGGCAGCTTTGCCAAGCCCAGCAGTGGTCCACATGGCCACCTTGTGTGAATTAGGAAAAGGAGCTTCTCCGGGCAGACAAAGAAGGTCCCCACGGTCCCTTCGTGCAGTGCACAACCTGTGCAACTATCCCAGCGGCCCTGGGACCGTGCGGCTAAGTTTCATCCGCCCTCATTTCCTGAAACGAGGTGACCGTGTGTGTTTGCTGAGGGCTAACCCTCCACCCCTACGAGGGGTCACGTGTGATGGGTTCTGGGAAGGGCACGTGACCCAAGCATTCGGGGAAGAGGTGCCCTCTTTGGGCTGGTTGGCTGGCTCTGGGGGTCACTTAAGCCTAGAGCTTTCGAGCCATCAGCTGTTGCTTTGGGGGAGACTCTGCTTGAACATGAGGCCAACACAGAAAAACGCACGGCTGAGAAATGGAGAGGAAGAGATCGCATTCTGATATCTACACTCCAGGATTTGGTCCTAGAACGTTCTAGTCACAAGAACTAGTGATGTCTCTTGTCTGTTTAATGGTCCTAGACCGTTCTAGTCACAAGAACTAGTGATGTCCCCCTTGTCTGTAATCCAGTCTGAGTTGTTAATGCCTACGCGCGGAAGAGCCAACCATCATGGAAAGAATTGCTGGGATCTGAGCCAACGGACACAGAGCTTTTAGTGCTTTGAGAAACCAAACCGAGAAAGTTTCGGCCAGGCCGCAGGGGTTCCAGAATCAAAAGCTAGAGATGGGAACATGGGCGTGGGGACCAGCTGGACTCTATTCAACCCTCTCCCGCGTGGCGTCTCCCCGTGTGCTCACGACGGCCCAGGAGCCGGGTGGGGCCGGGCTGCTGGGGTGTGGATTTGCCACTCGACCCCTGGTCAGTGTGAACCCTCAGTGGAGGGGCTGGCGTCTGAGCTCTGGGCACGGCAGGGCCCTGGCAGCAGAGAGGACCAGCAGAGATGGCTGCCTGGGAGCGAGCAGGAGGGACGTCTGTGCCGAGGTCCTAGGAAATCCCACGGGAGTCATTTCGGGTAACGCAATCTACTCTTGTGCCCCTGGGCCTTTGCACATGCTGATCCCGCTGCCCGGGAGCCGTCGTCGTTCTGTCCATCTGGCGAACCTGGCTCCAGGGGTACCTCTTCCAGAAAACCTCTTGCGGCAGGGTATGAGCGAGGGCTGCACGTTTTTGCCTCTCCTCCCAGCAAGGGGTGGATTCTGTGACTCCACGGCCTTGAGCCGGCGGACTGTCTAGTGTGGCCAGAGGCTTCTGCAGAGGTCGGCACTCTGGTCTGAGGCTCAAGGAGCTGTGAGTTTTCAGGAGGAGGAAGGAGGAAGAAGGGGACTCGCACTGGTTGAGACCTGGTACGTGCCAGAAGCTTTATAGTCGTTGACAGATTTAATCATCGCAACCTTTGGGTGGGTGTTCGTGACCCCACTGCAGAACTGGGAAATCGGAGACTTAGAGAGTTTCGGGAAGGAGTGGCCTGCCGTGTGACCTGGGATCCCCTGAGGGACAAGGAGGCAACACGGAGGGGCAGAGCCCTGGGCAGCGATGCCCCTCTGTCCCCTCCGTGTTCCCCTCTGCACGGCGACGGGCTTGGCTCACGACCCCACCCAGACCTCGGCTGGATCCTGCTTCTGCTGCTCACTAACAGTGTGACCTTGGCTACGTCACTGACATTCCGTGTGCCTCGCTTCATCTTCATCGAGTTCAAAGAGTTAACCTTCAAGGAGCAGAGGCGGCCTGGACCTGCCTCTCTGCCCGTCTTCATGGAATACCGACAGACCGCCTTAGCCCAGGGACACAGGCCTCCCTCCCTCTGGGCATCGGGGACTTTGGCTGGTGGCTGCCACCGTGTGTGCTGCTTCCTGTGGGGGTAACAGCCCCGGTGGGAGCAGTGCCCCTGCAGGGAGGTGGTGGGCCCAGCTCCTGGCGGGCGGGCGGGCGGCTCCGGCTGCGAGCTGAGGCCTTCCGTCCGCCGGCGTTTTCTAAGTGGCTACAGATGTGGTGTCAGCCCGTCCAGCAGGACAGCTGCTGCTGAGAGGCACAGGTCCTCGCCCTCACCCGCTCTCCGACCCGCTGCACTCAGGGAGGGGCGGGCACTGGAGGCATTTGAAGAGGCCAATTCTGAGAGACATGCAAAGGAAAAATGCTGCGCTGTTTCAGGGTATGTAACTACAGGAGACTCGGGGGGAGATTTTGCTGGAAATGGCTTTTTTTTCCCAGGAAGATGCCTTGCAATGAAAAAATATAACAGCTTTACCCTTTCCGACGTACTCAATAGGAACGTCAGGCCAGAGTATTGTTTCAGATAGGCAATGTATGCTCATGGCGCCAAGTTCAAAAGTACCAAAGTGCGCCGGAGGCAGACGAGCTCCTGGCGGCAACCACCCTGACACCTTATGTGGCCCTGGGGTTCTCTGGGCTTCATCACGCACGCTTACTGTGCTGTCACTGTCGTGCTAGTCCACGGACCCGGTCCTCGCCCTCCCCGCCCTCCTCCCCATAGGCACTGTGTCCCCAGGTCTTGAGCCAGCTGGCTCAGGTGGGCTCAGCAGAGGGGAGGCCCTGGGAGGGAGGTAAAGGCGGGAGGAGAAAGGGCCTCTCTTCCCCTCCTATGTCCCGGTGGCTTCTCCAGCAGCAGCTGTGTCTCCTCCGTGGATGGGCGGCGGGTCTGCCAGGGCCCCAGGCCCGGTGGGACGCCCGCCCTTGGGCTCCCGTAACTGCGGGGCTGCTTCCCGCCTCCATGTGGTAGCTCACCTCCTGCGTCGCTCACTCGACCAGGTGCCTGAATTCGACTCGTCTGAAAAACCTTCGGTTGTTTCTGTCGTTCTAACCGGACAGACGATTCCCTCTTTCGATGCGCTTGCTTAGCTGAAAACTTTAAGACATTCACTATTTCCCCTCTTTGCCACTCAAATTGTGACAGGTCACACATGGCGCTGCATCTGCTGCCCTTTCGTCCGTTTACTGACACCTCGTAAAGTTTTGGGTTTCATATCGACAGATACAGGCTTTTTTGGTGGAAGGGGCAACATAGGACCCTTCGTACGTTCTGCGATTTATTGGACCAGTCCCCACTGATGGACCCGGAGGAGCGCTCCAGGCTTCTGCTATGATAAATAATGTCTTGGCGAATATCCTCGTACGCAGGTCAGCTCACCCACATGGCAGTTTATCCGCATGGTACACACCTAGAGGTGGAAATGCTGGGCAGGTACGTTTAAAACGTTGATGGATGTCGCCGAGTTGCCTTGTAGAGACACTGTGCCAACCCAGTGCCCTGCGCAGCACGTTGAGAGGCTTGTGGGAACCTGGACAGTCAGAGTCCTGAGCACAGGGGCTGTGTTCATGGCTTTTGCTCACTAGGGCGCGCCCAGTGCCCGGCGTGGTGGAGACTCCCAGCGAAATTAGTAAACGAAGAGGTGCCATGGGCAAGGCCAGGTCGGCAGCCTCCTGGCTCTGCCACTGTCTCATAACCTTGAACGAGTCACACAGATGCCATGGTCTCAGAGCCCCCTCAAGCTTCTAGCGCCGGGGACCCAGGACTTCCGAACTTGGCAGAGCATCGGAATCACCCGGAGCACCTTAAACACGAAAGATCCTGGACTCTCTCCAGGGACTCGGCTGCAGGTGGCCTGGGTGGAGCCCATGGTGGCCTCTGAGACACCGCTCAGCCCCCTCAGGAATGAATGACTTTCTCCCAGCTGCTGGGGGAGCCACTGGCGCTGGCTGGGAGCTCTCAACTGTCAGCCCTCCTTGGGGAGTGCTTTGGCTGGAAAGAGCAGCCTTGCTCACGGTCACCTCCCTGCCGCGGGGTTCATGCACCTCATAACTGGTCGGTGTGGAGATGTAAAGGCCGGGCCCCCGATTCCGGCCCAGGACGACGCACAAGCGTCATTCCGGCTTCGCAGCTGCACGCAGGGTCCGCCGAGACGCTGTGGTGACCACGTCGTCCTCCCGTGCCCAGCTCCACCTCTGTCCTCCTTCCACAGGTATTGATGCCAAAGGCGCTTCCTAATCAGCCCTCTGAACTCAAAACTCCAGCTCGGGGCTGGTCTTCCCGAGACCCCTGCCCAGGGCAGGACCTGCATTCTGTATTTTCACACCCCCCGCCACCGCGATGTGACCCGTAGCCTCTGCCCATTGTGAAGGTCCCTGTGGATGCAGGAGATCTTAACGCTTTTACTTTCTTGGTGCCACAGACCCCGTCTCCAAATAAATACATAAAACGAAATGCATAGGATTCCAAAGAAATCAATTATATTGAAATAGGGTTAACCGCATGTCGTTTGAGTTGTGCCGTGGTGGTGTGTTTATTAGCCCATCCATTAAGATCCACGGTGTGTCTAACAACTCCCCTAGTTTTGAAGCAGTGAGGGGCATAAACCAGATCTCAAGGTACCTGCCACCAGTATCACCATAAAAACACGTGACGGTGAAAATAAATAATACGTAACTATTAAAATTAAAAAAAAAAAAAGACGCCTGCCCCTCTGCGACGTGCTAGGGAGCGATGGGGGATGTCTGCTCATACTGGGGTTTTCCCCCTGAAGTCACAGTGGAAGGAAATGCCGCGTTTCATTTAAAGGTTAGGGAAAGTAAAGCGGTCCGGCTACCCCTGATTTCTATGCGCAAGTCCCTGCTCCCGTGGGTCCCTTTGGGGAGTGGGCGTTCTCGTTGTGAATCTCCAGGTGGCCTGTGCCGCCAGCTTGAGGCAGAAGGTTTTTAAGCAAAGGGTGAGTAGGATTTCGGGGCCTCTCTAATCTCCGCCCTTGGCAGGAGTGGCAGAGAAAGCTGAGCCTAAGGCCTCTCTGGGCAGCAAGGGAATCCATGCCTCTCGGTTAGGGCAGGTTTCCAGTTACACCAGGACAAGGCGCCAAGCTGTTTCCCAAGCCCTCAAAAGGTTGCCTGTACCACCTGTTGGCCAGAGGGAGCTTCACCTACTTCTGGCCTTGACCGCTTCACAGAAGGCCAGCAGGCTCCCACCCTGTGGGACAGCCCTCGATCTAGACCCACAGCCAACGCACTGGCTTGCTAAATGAAGGGCAAAATCCACTGAGGGTATATGAACTCTCTCACCCCTCCGAGTAAGTCATTGTGATTTATGCGCCCCGAAGCCTGTACGGTGGCAGCTGATGTAATCATACTGTGGGGAGAGAGGGTATTCGCTCAGCGTCTTAGAGGTGCCCTCGGGAGAAGACAGTGTGACTCTTGAGGAGGGTGGGGAAGGGAGAAGCGGGGAGCTTCCTGAATTCCGGGCCTCTGGGTGCAGGTGACAAGACGACAGCAGGCACCCTGGCCCACCCCAGGGTCACCTCGCGCTGACCGACGTCAGGAAAAGGGCACTTCTGCATCCGGCCCCATCGCCTACTAAGGTGACATTTACAAACCACGCCTTGTATCTTCAGTTTTCTCGTCCCTGAAACGGGGTGATAACACCAATGTGGCCAGTCTCGCATTTTCGTGAGGACTGAGGGCCTGGGGGGAAGCTTTGCGGGTTTGTAAACACCGGACTCTTGTGAAATAAGGTCATGTCTTATAGTGGATAGGGTACAGACGCGGTTGGGTGACCAGGGCTGCTGTGCACAGGCCGGCATGGTGTTTACCGCTCCAGGAAGTCTGCCTGCCAGATATCCAGCTCCTACCCTACCTGCCAAACCATTCACCGTGGCACAGGACTGGGGCGGGCGTGACGTTTTATAGTCACACAGTGTCCCTGCCTGCCCTTGCAAACCCAGGTCACAGCAGGCGGAGGGAGGGAAACGGACCTTCTGCGGGTCTCTAATGGGCTTTTCTGGAGCTCTTAGACTACAATTATTTAATGGAGAAGTACCTGCGATAAAACGTTTCTGTTCGTTATCTACAGAGATAATTTTTTTAAAGAGCGTATCAGTTTTTTTCTCTCTTTTCAACAGTTTAATCCGCAGTAAATGCAGATGCAGCCCAGACAGCGGAGAGGCGGCCGTGACCTGGCCGTGTGGCGGGAGATGTCACACTTGCTTGCGGACCAGCCACAGGCAACCAGGTCATCCAGAGCTGCCTTAAATTCTCCCTCTTGAGTCCTCGATTCCCAAATATATAACTGTTTTCAGTGTAAAATCCCTGGCGTGGGAGGTGTGCACAACGTCCACCTGCCGTCCCTGATGCCCAACTCCATCGTCACAAGGGATGTGGCCTCAGGGGTCGAGCGGCCAGCTATCAGCGAGGGGGTGCCCGGATCGCAGAGGCTGTGACAGGCTGAATAACGTCCCCCCAAAACATCCGAAGCCTCATCACCTGCCGGTGTCATGTTTTATAGCAAAAGGCCCTTTGAAGACGTGATCGCATTAAGGTGCTCGAGATAGGAAAACAATCCTGGATGAACCCGATGGGCCCAAGGTCATCACAAGGTCCGTACAGAAGGGAGGCAGGTCAGACTGGGTGGCAGGAGACCGTGCGCCCATGGAAGCAGGGAATGGGGTGACGAGGCTGTGGACCCCGAGAGGAGAGTCGCTCGACGTGAAGTCGCTCGCGGTCCGCGTCAGCCGCTGTCAACGAGCTCCTGCCTGAGACCTGCCTTGGACAATCTGAACGACCTCATTGACATAAACGGACCTGGTTGAGAACCTGAGCAGGAACCTCAGCTGTAAAAGGCGGGCTCCCCTTTGAGTCTATCCGATTTAAGTTAATACGTGAGTCTGTCTCCCGGGCTGCAGCTCCTTTTGCTCAGATCAATTATTTGTATTCTTTTAAGACAGTTTACAATTAATTTCGGTTTACAAGGCCATGAGCCAAGTCGTGCTGGCCGCCAGCAGAAGCTGGAAGAAGCCAGGAATGGGTTCACCCCTGGGCCCTCAGACTGGACCCACCGTGCTAACACCTTCATTTGAGCCCCCAGGAGACTCATTTTAGACTTCCAAAGGACAGAACTGTAAGGGAATGGATTCGCGTTGTTTTAAGCCACGAGGTTTGCGGTAATTTGAGACGGTGGTGACAAATCATGATCTAAAAAACCCGTTTTGAGCTGGTTAGATTTCAGGAGTGCCCCGGCTTGCCAAGTCTCTACTCTTGGTGTCTGAGGTTGCAAGGTTAATGGGAGCAATGGCCAGCCGTAATGAGCGCTTCCATGGGCCAGGCTCGAGGCTAAGTGCTTTAACGTCAAGACCGTCTCCCTTCGGCAGAGAGGTCCTCAGCGCTGAGTGTTAACTAGCTTTCCCTTAGAGCAGGAGTCCCCACCCCCCCCGGCCCCAGACCAGTACCGGTCCCTGGCCTGTTAGGAACCGGACCACACAGCAGGAGGTGAGCAGTCAGTGAGTGAGTGAGGTTTCAGCTCCGCCGCAGCTCATCAGGCGTTAGAGTCTCATGGGAGCACCGGTCCCTGGCGCCGAAAAGTTTAGGGACCTCTGCCTTAGAGTATTGAAAAGACAAACCCACAGGCACCAGGGCTTCCCCCAAGACTTTGCGAATCAGAATGGCGGAGGTAGAGCCTGAGTATCCGTAAGTTTTCATGCATATGATTCTCATATGCTTCAACGGTGCGTTAAGGTACACATTTCAAAAACTTAGAGCACAGAGTCCATACAAACGCATAGCGAGCACGCACATCAAAGATTCCTTTAGCTCACGAGCGAGGGAACCCAGCAGTATGGCAAAGCTGGTTCGGAAGAGGGTGCTGGACGCTGGAGGACGTACGGTGAGGGAAAGGCAGGATGCAGCGATGAGATCGCTGAATTAGACGCGAAGCTGGGCGCCGTCCTACAGGACCATCTCACCGGAACCCTGTGGGGTGAGGCTTTCTTGAGTGTCTGGAAGTCATTTGCAACTTTTACCAATTTTCTACAGTTAACAATTTTTACAAGTCTCGGCCCTCATTCGTAGTAAATAAGTCGAACAAAGTTATGTCTCTAGTGCCAGTGACTCTCACAGCCCTCAGGAAATGCTCCGGGGAGATGTGGAAAGGGCACACAGCGATCTCCTTGCCTTATTTCCAAGTTCTGGGCAACATCTCTGCATTAGGGTGAGTGGTGGTTCCATGAAGACACAACTGCCCTGGGGCCAGGGAAATGTCCCACAGATTTTAGGAGTCCGTTCCTGCCTCGATTCACCCAAAATGCATTCACTGAGCGGTTGCTGCGTGCATGGCCCCCGGGGGGTATAGAGGTGGACGGGTTACTGTCGCTGCTCGTACGCATACCCTGCCCAGAGGAAGGGCACAGGCCTAGCTCATCCACACTCGAGGAAGGTCCGTCCGCACAAAGTGCCTGGGATTTAAGGGAGGGAAATAGCACTTGTGATTCGAGAGATGGAAGGAGACGGAGCCAGTGGAGCCGGGATTTGAAGGGTGGGGAGGGTTTCTACAGAAGGTGGGAAGGAAAGGCATTCTGGGCAGAGGGAACGGTGCGGGCAAAGGCTCGGAGGCAGGGCAGCAGCAAGGGTTCCTGGGGGGATGGTGAGCAGTATACTCTGAGGATGCAAAGAGCTTGTCATGCATAGGAGATCAGCGAGAGACAGAAGGCAGGACAAACAGTCAGGGTGCGATCGCAGAGCAGCTCGAATGCCAGATTCAGGGCTCTGGACCTTATCGGCGGACAACCCACCACCCGTGCCGTGTGGGGACAGAAGCGGACGTGTCGCTTGCGAAGAAAGGATCGGCTGGTAGCACAGGGAGTGGAGGGAAGACCCCCCAGGCCCTGTGACAGGTATTTTGAATATCACAGCTTTGAGGTGTCAGCTCTGGGTGTGACCCGACTCCTCATTTGGACCCCATCTTTTGTGCACCCAAACGGAAGTCCTTCAGGTTCGACCGCCTTGAAATTCACCCCAGTTTTGAGAATAATTGCAGGGGGGCAGGGGCGGGGAGGGTCTGGACCATGGCACAAGCGGGAAAGGAGGCGTCTTCTCCTGGGGTTCAAAGTGCTGCCTGCTCCCGAGGGGCCTCCACATAGGACACACTGCTCAGCCCACCCCCGCTCACGAATCAGGACTCATCCGATCCCTCCACCCAGGGCTCCGGCATGTCGCCCAGAACACGACAGCCCCTTCGCTGGGCTCTGGGCTGCTCCTCTCCCTCCAAAGCGTGCAATCCTTTCTCCATGGCAGCGAGAGGGGGCATCACTCCTCTGCTCGAGACGCAAGGCTGCCAGTGGTTTCCCGCTTTGCTTAGAATAAAATCCCACCCTGTTCCGTGGCCCTGCATGAGTCCCCCGCCTTGCCCTTCCCTCGGACCTTGAGAGGCTACCTCCTCACCTCCACGAAAGACGCAACTCAAGTGTCGCTTCCTCCGGGAAGCCTTCCCTGAACGTTGCCGTGCCTCTCGACGCCTTTTCTCTCCTGTACTTGTGCGCGCGTTTATGCTCCTAGAAGACAAGCTCTCGGATTCGTTTTATAACGTTTTAATCTCCCGGCATCTAGAACAGTGCCCGGCGCACCGAAGGAGTCGATGTTTGCTGATCAGCTCCTGAATGGAAGGGCGAGTTCGTCGGTGAAGGACAGGGTTGAGAACCCTTCCTCGCATCAGCAGAATCATCTATGGTCTCTTTAGAGTTAAAAGAAGAAAATGTTCTCAGATGCAGCCCTCCCCATCACTAAGTCCCACCTCGCTAAGACCTGGCAGAGGCCAGAAATGTAATCCTCTTGAAATTCCTTCTTCCACTGCCCTCAGCCCACGAACCCAGCAGAATTGTCACCGGCTCCATCGTAGCACAGACTTACGACCGTGAAGCTGACCGCGAGGCGCCCCCCTCGCCTGCCTCGCTCGCCGCATTTCCCCCGAGGTGTCCAGGGGAAGCCATGGAGGAGTGGGAAGGACTCGCACGCTAACTTACCTCCCTACGGGGAGATGTAAAATTCGCCCATAAAGAAAACACTTTATTACTTAGCTTGAACATTAAATTTCATCGGCACGTAGCATGTGTTTCATTACGCCAGACACTAACACACACACACACTCAGGAACGCAGGCCCGGCGCGCCGAGTGCCGCAGACGGACTCTGACACGGTGTCGGAGAGACGCTCGACCTCACCTTCGAACTTTTCATCGTAACTTATGCGTTCACGTGGCGCTTTGTGCCGATGCAACGGGCGGCATCGGAGGTGGCAGAGAGGCTCCAAGTGCCCTGCCAGCCGCTTCTCTCTGCCGCAGCTGGAAAATAAAATTCTGCAGCTACAGCAATTAGAACGGTGTCCAAAGCGAGCATCCGAAGTGAGCCTCAGTACGCCCCAAATGGGTGCCGAGCGATCTCTGTGCCAAAATACAGATTGATGATCGCTGTTCTCCGCAGCCTTCTTCCTTTCTTCCTCCTTTGTCCTTGGCCGTGCTCCAGAGAAGTGCTTCTCGAATGAATGTTCCCCGTGCGCGAACCACCTGGGATCTCGTTAAAATGTGGTTCAGTCGGTCCGGGGTGGGGCGGACGCTGCCTGTCATCGGCCCACACTTGGAGTCACAAAATTCTAGAACCACACTGTCCGATGCGATAGCCACAAGCCACACGTGGCTGTTTAAACTTAATTAAAATTGAAGGAAGCA
This sequence comes from Pteropus alecto, assembly GCF_000325575.1. Classification (NCBI taxonomy): domain Eukaryota; kingdom Metazoa; phylum Chordata; class Mammalia; order Chiroptera; family Pteropodidae; genus Pteropus; species Pteropus alecto. The sequence goes on from NW_006430726.1 coordinate 6,570,419, forward strand.
GAATTCCGTTGCTCAGGCGGAGTAGCCACGTGTCGAGAGCTCACAGCCACGGTGGCCGGGGCCGCCGCAGTGGACAGCGCGGACAGAGGACATTTCCAGGGTCGTAGGGAGCCAAGGGCGCGGAATTGGGATGTGCAAAGTGTGGCGTTGCCGCCGCCTGCCCCCCGGCGTGGCTGAGGGCAGACAGAAATCCCCCGGGACAAACGTGTTCCGGCCTGGTCCCCAGGGCCCCCTCCCGCCACCCTGCTCTGGTCTGGAATGTGGAGGCGGCATTGTAGGGAATGGTGCGGGGACCTGAGGCCCTCGGTCTGCTGCGCTCACTTCTCCGAGCATCTTCATCCCGCGGGGAGGTGGGCAGAAGGCAGCTGCCAGAGACACCCGCACACCCCGGAGCAATGAGAGCCTCAAGACCCAGACCCCTCTCCGCCGTCCTGGCGGCCAGGGAATTCGCAGCGCACAGTCCCCCGCGGGGTGGGGAGACGGGGAGGGTGGAGACATTTTCCAAGAATGCCTTTCATGTGGCCCCAGAGCTGTCGCGTTCCCAGCAGCCCTGTGAGCCAGGACCTGGGGCGGTTTCCCCGACGTACAGTTGGCGAACATGCAGCCCGCTGTAGCTGTCGCCCTGAGATGCGCAGGGACCAGAGGACAGGGCCACCTCGCTGTCTGGCCGGGGACGGTCGCCCCAGCTAAGCAGCGAAGGGCTGGCCTGGAGCCGAAGCCGGGCAGCCTCACTTCCCGGGCGAGGGCTCCGCGTTCTCATCAGAACGACAGCCTTGCACCCCCAAAATCAGCTTCATTCTTCCCCCGCCCCGGAGATCTGGAGCTGGCAACAGGCAGAAAGGGTGCTGGCGCCCGAGTCAGACCTGGGTTCGAAGCCCACCTCTGGCTCTTTCCAAGCGTGTAACTTGGAGCAAGTCTCCTCCCCTCTCGAGTCTCGGTTTACTTCTCTGTACAAGGAGGACGAGCCCCACTTTTCAGGGTCGTTCAGTGTGTGGTTCTCGGTTGACCGCCCCGTCCCATGCTTACTGGGTGGCGGGCCCTGGGCAAGGCGTGGGGGAGAAGACGGTGACAAAGTCCTTGTCTTCATGGACTTGGCTGTGTGGACAGAGAGGTAGACACTAACCAAAGAGTCTCACGAAGAAGTGCACAGTGACGGCTGTGACAGATGCCGCAAAGAGCTGCAAAGTGCCATGAGAGTCGTCCCGGGGGGCCTGACCGCTCAGGGACGCAGACCCCTGAGGAGGTGATCCTCGAGCTGAGAGCTCAGAACTTGCAGCGGTGAACGAGGCGAACGAGGCGGGGAGAACACTGCGGGCTCAGGGAGCAGCCCGTGCAAAGGCCCTGGGCAGGAGCCGCCCGGAGGTCCAGAGGGGAAGGAGAAGGGTCTGCGTGGCGAGCGGCAGTGAGTCTGGGGACGCGTGGAGGGAAGAGAGTGGACAGGGAATTGAGGGAAGGCAGTGCATACCCTCCCGGGGGCCTGTGTCAGACCATCAGACCGATGGATCGTCAGCACCTGCTTCAGGGGGCGCACCCTCTGCCGAAGCAGGGGCCCGACTGCTGCTGTTGCCTTTCGATGTTCTCGGGGGTGCATCCTACGGCCGTGCCCCGTGAGGAAGGGCGACGGCGTCAAACTCACCCCATCGGAATTTCTGAAACCACTGACCTCTCTCGCACACGCATGGCCCACGTGCAGGGCCCGAGCACGGCTCGGACCTGGCTTCCCAAACGGGTCCCAGGATGGTTATGGGAGAGTGAGTCCAGCCTGACCAGAAATGTCCCTTTTCTGCAAAACGCCCCGCCCTCTCCATAGTAGCCACTGGCCTCTTGCAGGGGAAGCTGGAATGTCCATGTGACTCACGCCCCGTTTCCTCTGACTGCACAAATGGTTCGCATTAGTGACCGGAGCGCTGTGCTGCCTTCATTCTTTCCAGATGAGGGTAGAGCTGCAGGCAGTCTCCAGGGAGGCTCCGCTGGCGCCCGCGCCCCACCCTCACCCACCGGGGAAGACTCAGCCCGGGGACCGGAAACCCGGACAGGGGAGAGGAAGCTGAGCGCCCGCCCGCCAGCAGGTGTGTGTCTGTGCTGGCCTTAGGTGTTGCAGCCGCCATCCGGACACTCAGTGCTGGGTGGCGTTTGCCGCAAGGATGCGTCTTAGTCATGAGCGCTTCGTTCGTCTGTCACTGGACTAGATGTCACTGATGGGCCGTGCGCTAGCAGATGGTGGCAGTGGAATCCCCCCATTTGGGATTCCCCTCCCCGTTCTGGCGGGATTGTGCCCGAGCCGGGGGCGGGGTGTGCGGGACCCGATCCTCGGGGGTCCTCAGGGCGTCGTCCACCAGGGCTGATGCCTGGTCTCGGCGAGGGCGGAGAAGTTGACCCTCGCTCACATCCCAGCCAGGCCTTTCCTGGCCCTGGGCCCTGGGGTCAATCATTTAACCACTTACAGCCTCCCGTTCCTCGCCCGGGAGAGGCAGATAACAACGCGGCCACCGGACCGGACCGGGTTCTCACGGGCACTGGACGAGCTGACGTGTGTGACGCGCTTTAGAGCGACCGCCATGTGCCATCAGTATGTTCTTCCCACGATGGGGCTTTGACATGCCCAGCGACTTGGCCCCTCTGGGTTCCCAGGGCTCTGGGTCCGTGTCCAGGCCACTGTGAGCACACGGCCCCACGGGGCGGTGCCAGCATAAGCTGGACCCGGATAGTGTGGGGAAGGCTCTCTCGCACCCACAGGCCTAGACACCCGCAGGTCCCTCTTCTGCCCCTGCTCCACACTGCACGCCTGCCCTGGAGCGGGCAGAGCACGGGCTTTTTCCGGGGGGCCCCCGGCGTCCAGCCTTGGTTTCCCTCTGCCCCGCTCCAAGCTCACGCTCACGCCCCCTTGTGCCTCCAGGCCTGTGGCACTTGTGACTCAGAGGCCAGACGGACTCTCTTGTCCTCCGGACCCCTTCGGCTGCTGGAACGGGGCAAGGGTCAAAGGCCAGAAAGAAACATCCGAGACTGGAGAACCAGGGCCCAGTGAAGAGGTTGAATGTTTCTCCCCACACCGCGTTGTCACCTTACTGAGGACTCGGCGGGGCTCGTGTCTGGTCACGGGAACAGCAAAGCCCTGGCGGTCGAAGGCGAGAGTGCCTGAGTGTGTCAGCACGCAGCACAGCCAGCTGGTGCAGCCAGCCATTGCCCACAGGTGCACGGGCACCCAGCCAGCCGCCGATGCCAGCCTCCGGGGCGCTTCCTACTCACCAGCCCACTCCAGCTATTTCTGATTACACGATGGGCCTTACCCTGGCAGGAAGAGGACCAGCTTTACCCATTCTCTGGAGCCGGTTTCCATGGAGACCCACTGCTCTGCTCCAGTCCAGCACCCTGTCCTCTTCCCGGGCTCCGAACGTGCCACGCTCACGTCCGCCCCGGGGCCTTTTCACGGGCCTGCTGCTCCTTCTGTCCAGACAGCTCTTCCCGGGACAACCCCGCGGCTGGCTCCGCCCCTCCGTCAGGCCCTTGATCGGTTGTTATCTTATCAGTGAGGGGTCCCCTCATCGTCCCGTTTTACCTTGCTACCCCAGGTCCTGTCGACTGTCTTTCGTCCCACTCTGGGAGGACTTGGCTGTGCTCGCCCCTTTCTGAAGCGGGGGTGGATGAAAGGGGGCGCCGCCTGCCTGCCCCGCACTGTGCAGCCGGCAGCGAAGCCCGGCGAGGGCTCGGCCTCCCCGGCCCGTAGGGCGGGGAGTCTCTCCCACTCACTTCCAGAGACGTCGTTCACACCCTGCTTCTCCGGCTTCCCAGCGGGTTTTCTCACGCACCCCAGCACCTACAACTCCCTCCTCTGCATCCTCAGCTAGGGAATCCCCACCCCTTCTGTGGACACAGCCCGGTGACTTGTCGGGACTGGCCCTTCCCTGCCGTGAACTCCCACTTCGCCCGCCGACCCTGCACGCATCAGAGCCAGCCTTGCGGCACGGCTGCTTGCGTTCCAGACCCCGAGGAGGGGCCCGAGGGCGGAGCGTACAAGGACGATGGCAGGGGGACTCGCCCCGATTTCTCTCTAGAGTGTTCCTTCCCTGTGGTCATTCTTTGCCGCCCCCACAGTACCCGCCTCTGAGTTCAGAAGAGGTGGTCGGCCCATCTTCACGGAAGGAAGAATGAAAGAAATGGTAGAATGAGATGGCCAGACCCATTTCAAGTTCAATACAGCCCCCACCCCGCAGTGGGAGGGTCAGGCCTAAGTCAAAGGTCCCACCCAGAGCACGGGGAGGCTGGCAGGTGCACCCAGAGGGCAGGGCCAAGGTCAACAGGGAAAGGTTGGGGAAGGGCTGCGAACAGACCTGCCTGGGCCTCAGCCCCCATCTCCCCCAGAAAAGCTCTAAACATCTCAAGCGCCTGCTGACAGCTCGGGGAGGCGGGCAGGCGAGGCCGGCTGGGCCTTACGGCTTGCATTTCACATAATGAGCCTCTGGAATCCGGGAAGTGATTACCAGCCCACTGGTGGGGGCTGGGGGGGGGGACCACCTACAGGCGCTGGAACCTCTCGCTGCTCCACCAGATGTGGCTCCGTGGACGGTGGGCTCACCGAGACGCTGCCCTTCGGTGAGAAAGAGGCAACGCACAGACCACAAGTGAAGGGCTTGGGATTTCTGTGACAGGGGTGGGGACGCTGACGGGTGACCCCGTGGTAAGGGTTTCTAGCATTTACTAAGCTGCCAGGGCGTGAGGACTGCCCAGAACACTCGCCCCCAGGTGACGTTTCAGCTGCCAGCCGACATGTTTATCGAGTTTACCGAGTTCCAATTTTAAAGTCCCGGAGTTAGGAGTCTTGGGTCAAGAAGCCACGTGCTTGCCTGGTGTCACCCTGCCCAGCAGGGATGCGGTGGGGTGGGGGCTCGTCCAGGCCCGGTCTCAGGCCTGGTGCTTTCTGTCAGCGCATCCTGCCATCCTCACCCAGATTCGAGCCAAGAGGGAGCCAAGAGGGAGCCCAGCGGGCCCAGAGCCTCGCCTCGTCTGAAGCGCTGAGCCCTTTGGAGCCTGGCCCCTGACGGGTGCTGCGGTTGAGTTGGGGTGACCAGTGGGAGCTCTGTATCCTGGTCACTGTGCCGGGTACTGATTATGTATTTGAGAAAACGAGAAATAGACAAATAATAAATGGGGAACCCAGCCCTCCACTCACTGTGACGGACAGAACAGCAGTCTGGAGGAAGCCAGTGAAGATGGAGATGAGGGACCCCATCAGCCTTCTCGGCTGCCGTTTGTAGAGCATTCGGCCAACGGGAGGTTAAAGAAAGAGGGTGGCCAAAGGCCACGCGGCGTCCTACCGTGGGACATCGGTAGGAAACTGGGAAAACTGAACGAAGTCCGGAAAGCAGTACCAACGCCCGGCGTCACGGTGTTAGGACCGCGTGGTGCGTCCGCGTCGGAGGCTGGCATTACGGACACTCGGACGTGAGCGCGGTGGAACGAATGCCCTGGATTCATTTTCCTTACATTTCTTCCATAAATCTAGACTTAGTTCAAATCAAAAGGTTATAAAAGGTGGAAAGACCAACTGTCCAGAACGAGTCACAAGACGTTCCGAGACCTAATCGGGGAATGATAGCACCGCGATCCTTCCGTAAATCTAGACTAAGTTCAAATCAAAAGGTTACAAAAGGTGGAAAGACCACGGTCCAGAACGAGTCACAAGACATTCCGAGACCTAATCGGGGAATGATAGCACCGCGATGATTCTATGCGGGAGGAGGTCCTATCATACGACGGTGTGAAACGGAGGCGAGGGTGTGCATTTGTATGAGAAATAAACGCGAAGCCCCTGCAACTGATCTCCGCCGAGGGCGTCCTGCTGATACATTCACGTGCGTGCCTCGTTCTGTCTCACTCTGCTTTACCGAACGTCACGGATGCCGTATTTTTTATAAACTGAAGGCGACTTACAAAGACGCCTGCGTTTCAGTTTCTCTGACGTGATGGGCGAAACGTGTTCTTCTCATCAGCGTTGGCCTACGGTAAACGTGTATTATGCTTTGCTGAATTTCGTACCAATGTTTTATCAATTTAATGGTGACACTTTTCAAGAGCACGTGTTTTTTTCCCCCAACAAATTGATGTATTTTTTTCGTTCGCGGGTATCGACAGACATTCGTTAACACCTCATGGATTCGTAGGCATTATTAGTATGACTAACACGCTCTTTCTTCTGCTTCTACGTGGTGTCAGGTAGTGTTCCAAAATTATGTCCTTCCGTGTGGTTTTCTGCCTATTCCGTCCCAACAGACAGCTGTATTTGAAAAATAAAAGAGAAAGGCCAGCTCGTAAAACAGAAAGCTTCGCCGAAGCGGGGCTTCGGGGAAAGGTTAGAGAACTTGTCCTCGGTTTCCTTGGGGACGCAGAGCGTTCAGGGCAGCTGGCGGCAAGACACCAGCCCCGGGAACTTGCGGGTGAGGCTCAAGGGAATGGCCAGGCGGCGAGTGCAGAACCGGCCAGAGTCCAGCTGAGCCTCGGGCCAGGCTCGGAAGCCATGCTCTGGAACAAAGGGTCACACAAGCACCTCGTTAACCACATCGGTCAAGGTCAGACTAACTCCTTCCTGCTCTGCCCGGCTCTGGTGGAGGGACGAGGAGGGCAGGCGCCGGGCTGGGGCCTTGCGTCCACGTTGGTTAATTAGTTCTGCAGCTGCCACTTCCTTCGGGCACAGCCTTGAGTGCCAAGCCCCTGGCAGCGGGCTGGGGTACAGGCAGGGGTGGACTGCTTGCCCAGGGCGGAGAGGCTGAGGGGGGCAGAGCAGTAACACAAAGACCGAGGCCGGAGGTGCCAGGGTAGGACACAGATCAAACGACCAGGAGAGGCTACAGGTGGGACGCGGAGGCCAGCAAGCGGGCAGAGTGTGGGCAAACCAAGGCTGCCAGTTCAAGAGAGTCATAAGGACTGCTGGGGTGTCCTTGGCCAAGTTTCGGGTGTTGCCAGCTCTCCTAAACTGTCGCATGCGGGATGGCAGACCTCCAGGAAGAGCCACAGATCTCACGGGATACTAATGAACGTACCCAAAGCCTGGGAAGTCAGAACGATAGTTCTCAAAGTGTGGTCCATGGACCGGCAGCACCGGATCGCCCGAGAGCTTGTGGGAAATGCAGAGTCTGGCCCCAGACCTGCTGAGTCGGACTGTGTAGTTTAACAAGATCCCAGGGGGGCCCAGCCCAGCACCTTGCAGTGTGGCAAGGGCAGGGCACAGCTGAACCCCAGCCCTGGGGTTCTTCGGTCTGAGCGTGGGTGGGTGTGCAGGTCAGACACAGGCGACGATGCAGAGGTGGGCCGTGCAGCTCCCTCCAGATGCAGGCGAGGTCTGTCCTTAGCAATTCATGATGAATCAGGCTACTCCCAGAAAATGTCACCGGGAAAAATGATGGCTTCGCCGAGCCCGCAAACATGCCCCAACCCAGACGCTGTGCAGACAGCAGATTGCAATGACGACAAGACAAACAGCCTGACGGGCGCTATTCATATGCCACGGGCGACAGCCGGAGCCCCCGAGAGGCCGGCAGGCTCCCGCCCCTCCGTGACGTGGACGTGATTTAAGGACGAGCCGCTCGAGGTGGCTGTGAGCGAGAAGCCTGCAGAGGGTCTCCTGAGAAGACAGGGCTGCTGGGACGGGGGGCTGCCCAGGACCCGCCATCACATCTGCCCAGGTGACGCCAGTGGGGCAGCGCTGATGAATTACAGGACAGGAGGTGGCCCCAGATGGCCCCAAGGCAGAATAGAGATGGCTTTACCCTCATGACAGCAAAAGGAATCCCGACTCCATCTCCCTGCTGGCTTCTTGGTGCTCGAGATTCTGGCAGATTAGCCTCTCCCTTCCCTCACCGATGGCTGCGAATTCATGTGCAGTGAGGGTTTATGTGGCCAGGCTCTGGGCTGTGTACCCCGCAGTACTTTATTTTTTTTAATCCTTCCAGCAATTCCGTTAGGTAGGTACTTAACTACTTGAGATTTTACTCACGTTTAGGTGTTTACTAAATTCTAGTAGGTATTTCCTGTTCTATGGATGGAGACGTTGAGACTAGAAGTAGCTTTGCAGACGTCAGCCGCATGGGAAGGAGGCACGAAGGGCCCAGGCCCCCGGCCCAGGCTCTGCCACACCTGTGTGGCCGTCACTCCGAGTGTGGTCCGCCGATCAGCGATATCATTTGAGAGTTCGTTATGCTAGAATCTCAGCTTCACCCAGATTGACAAACTCAGACTGCGTTTTACCAGGGTCCGCTCGTTCATTCTCCTCCTCCTCCTCCTCCTCCTCCTCCTCCTCCTCCGTCTGCACATTGCGTTTGAGGAACTCCTGTTTTTAAGTGCCTCCTCCCACGCGATGCTGCCATCCCCCCTCGCGTGGGGCATACAGCTGGGCTCAGATGCTCTCTGGGCAGCGGGATGTTGGGAACCCAGCGGCCTGGAAATCGTCATTCCCAGGGTGAAGGGCCATCGGCATTTTCCCCAGCAGAGTCTGAGGCGCAGACGGCTCCTGCAGGGACCGGAGAGGAAGGGCTGCAAGACAAGATGGCGTTTCTGAGCATCGCTTGCCCTGGGCCTCAGGGCCTCACCTGGCTGAGGGGTGGGGAACATTTGCAGGCTCCGAGCAGGATGAGCCTGGCGCAGGGCTTGCCATTAGCTAAGCCAGGTGCCTGACCCCTCCTGGCTGCGAAGCCGCAGTGTAGACCGCAGCGTAGACCCCTCGCTGAAAGACCCGCCCGGCCCCTCCTGGTGCCACCCGGCTCCCTCGGCCCTCACGCTAACCCGGGCCCTTCGAGGGCCAGCTGCGCCACAATGCAGTCCCGCTGTTTCTCACGGGACATGGCGCTCTCCAGACTGGATTCTAAAGGGTCCTCAGAGGTCAGTGGCTCCTACGTTTCAGGGTCATCAGGGCTGAAGTCCCAGCCACACTGTTCGTTAGCCGTGTGGCCCTGGGTGAGGCTCCTAGCCTCCCTGTGACTCACTGGAAACTCGGGTAATAACAGTCCCTAATTTACGGGATGACTGGGACTGTCCAGAGAAACACTACACGTCACTGTTCAGTGAGTGCCAGCGTTTAATTGACACCCAATATGTGTTCGCCAAGCTGTCACCTGTGGCACCTGATAGTTTTCAAAGTCCTGACATGTGCCGCTCCTCTCAGCAGCCCTGAGGGGTCCCGCGGGAGGGGACATCCCCCCGGCACAGTCAGGACTCCGGTCCCTGAGTGTGGGCAGGCGTGGAACTGGATCTGACTCCTTGGCGTCCTGCTGTGTTTTCTTAATGCCCTGAAGACCGTGACGGGGAGGGGGCAGGTGAGCAGGTGGGTCTGAAGGGCCTGGGGCAGGAGGTGGCCCCAGCGCAGATGGCCCTGAAGTAGGCCGGCCTCGCCTCGTGCAGCAGCCTTGCTGGGCCAACCCTGGGCCCTCTCTGTGGGCCAAGGGGCCGCCCGGCACCGGCCCTCCCACCGCGGGGAGTAGTCGGTTGGGGACTGGGGGGAGGTACCGGGGCCCTTGCTCCTGGTCTCACACCTGCCCACGTGTGGGGCCTTGCGGACAGAGAGCAAACGTCCGGGCTCAGTGTCTCCCATCGCCGAGGCCCACGCACGGCAGCCGGCAGGCCCCTCGGGGCCACGTCTGTGAAGTCCCCTGGGAAGCCCCGTCGACTCTGTGGTTAATTTGATGGCTTCTCTGTCTTCAGAGCAGTTTGTTCGGTGACTCAGGTGAATGGCTAGGGGGGTGGTTAAGCAATTCATCAACTTCCCATCCTCGCGATGAAGTCAGTGGTCGAGCACCACGGGATCGCAGACTGAGCGGCTCCCGCCTTCCCTCTGAGACTCACGGGCTTGGCCCGCAGGGCGCAGAAGGGCAGCGTCAGGTGTCAGGGGGCACACCTACCCATGGCCAGTGAGAGTACACACCGCTGCGGACCCCACGGGGGACAACCGGGCAGCACCTGACCGGATGCAACGTGAAATTCAGTTGTTTTTCCTGCAAACCTGCAGTTCTGTCTCTATGCGTGTGCCCCAAAAAGGTTTGGCTTGTGCACGAGAGGACACTCACCACAGAATGTCGGCAATCTCGTAAAGCTGGAAGCAGCTCAGGTGTCCACCGACAGGAGCGTGGCTCGGACGACTGTGGTGCAGCCGAGTGATGCCCTGTTTCACGGCGCTCCAAAGCCGCGTGTGTCATCATGGGTAGATCTCCCTTCCTGCTCCCCCGCCCTCCCTTCCTCCCCCATTCCCCCCAGGTCCGGAATCATGGCGGGTACCCCAGGTGTGCTCAGTCCTCGCCTTAGCCTCCTGGATCTCCCCCACGGCCTGCCGTGGGCCCGGCCACTCCGCCTGTCCAGCCTCCGCCACGAGTCACCTTAGCAGAGGTTCAGACATTGTCTCTACTAGGAGTATCAACAGCAATGTGCTTAAAAAAAAAAAAACAAACTTTTATTTAAAGATGATCGTAGACACAGACACTTGCAAAAATAACACAGGGAGGCCCTTTGTACCCACCACCCGCCCCCCAGCTTCCTCCTGTGGGGACACTATGCACCACAGCAGCAGGCTTTGTGAATGCATGCCTTTGGTGCTCATGAGCCTGTGGGCCAGGGTCCAGCACAGGAGGTTCCAGGGTTTGGAGCTCAGAACCTCGTCCTCGCCGGCCTGTGCTCCATCTGTCCCTGAAAGGCCTGGCCCTCGCTTGCTTCCTCGAGGACTGGTTCACTCATCGCTTCTGCCCAGAGACAGCTGTTCAGCAGCCAGGACTCCGGCTAGCCCAAGCGCATGGAACTTACTGGAAAGGAATGGGGCTGCGCTGCATCTGTGGGGAGGCTGGGCAGCAGAAGCAGAGCCAGCACAAGGACGAGCCGCCGGGGACCCGTGGCCGGCCCCTCAGGATGCCGCCGTGGGGAGGACTCACTGCGGTTTTGTTTCATTTTTCCTGTCCCTTGTCATCTCTTTGTGCAACTTTTCCACATCGCCCGGCCAGAAAGAATGGCTTTGTCTTCTCCCGGCCACACGGACGGCCCTTCCTAGCTGGGCGACCTGTTTCTTGGGGGTCAAGTTCTCAGCCTCTAGACGGTCCGCGACATTGACTCAGCGTAGGAAACGGAGGAGCATTATTAGTAAATAAATTCTGGCGCCAGAGGCAGTTCACTTATTTTACCAGATTCTTTGACGTTTTGTTCACACATCATCCAGATGGGGGGAAACTGCCTCTTTCCTATTGATCCCTCCCCTGAATGGGAGGGTCGAGTGAATTAGATCAGTGACAAAGCTTTTACAGAGCCCCATGGACTTGCAAATAACAGCCGCAGAAGGTTGTAATTAGCATGACGTGAAAAAAAAAAGTCAACCATCTTTAAAAACAGGGGACGGTGAGAGAGGCCACCTGCTGTTCATTAATGAGGCCAGTGGTGCCAGGTGCTGGAGCACTTGGGACGCACGGAGAAGCCCCCCCAAAACGAGCCGCCGTGAAGGTCCTAGCCAAAAGCCCCTCTGCGTCTACACTGCCTCCGGTGTCGGAATTCAGCGTGTTGTCCGCAGCGTGTGGGGACTCGCTGGTTCCCAGCTCTCGGAAGGCTGGCATGAGCCGAACGGCTGTGGTTTTCCGTTTGCCGCGATGCCACGGACACAAATGTTCTCCTCGGGGAGGGGTGGGGACTCATGGTGGCCCTGCCACCTCCTCCATCCCAGGCTTCCTCCCCCTTCCTCCGGCGCGTGGCTCTTCACCGCCGTCATTCATCGGAAAATCCGCGTTTTCAGTGCTGCCCAGCACGGTGTGGAGGGACGTCCGCGTCACCGTCCTCAGATCCCTGAAGGGCAGGTCAAAGGACACAGCAGCCGACTTCTGTTTGGCTCCAGAAAGCAAAGCCGGGACTGGTTTCGCCCCGGGTTCCAGCTCGATGTGAAGGAAAACTTTTTCCTAGTGTGACTGTCGCACGGTGGACAGGTGTCTCCGGGAGGTGGCGCGTTCCCGCCACCAGAGACAGCACCTGTGCTGGGCAGGGCCTTGCTCGGGAGTCGGCCGACCCCGCTCGAGGCGGCCTGACGCTTGGCATGGGTTCCACGTCCTCCTCATGCTTCTTCCTCTGCCGGGGCTGCAAAGCTGGCGTCTGCGTTTCCCAGATCCGCGGGCGGCGGGGCTCAGACCCCTGGGGCTCTGGGCTGAGCTTACGGGAACAGTTCGCGAACGCCACCGCAGAACGGGGCCACCGCGGATGCCCGCCGGGAGGGTGCCGCCTCCACCCGCACGCCAGGCCACAGAGAGATGCCCACACCTCGCCTCCTTCTCTGCACAGCTCAGGTCCGAGTCGGAATGTCACACGAGCGCATTTGACCAGCAGGACAGAAGCCGGATCCGGACGGTCCAGGCTGTCTCGGACACATAGTCGTTAGTGGTCCAGCCCCTGCAAGTCTCAAGGGACCAGTGTGGGGTCCTGGGAGGAGGACGATCTGAGCTGTCCTGTGTTTTAACAGAACCCCTCTGGTGGCTGTGTGGAAACTGGCCGGGAGGCTGGGGGTGACCCAGTGCTGGTTTAGGTCACGGGGATGCGTCTTATCCGCGGGGGAGGGGCTGAGGCTGTGTCATTCCCAGGGCACCTGTGATTTGTGGAGGGAAGGTCAGGATTTAACATTCGAAGAACGGCCCCCAAAGCCGGTGCTGGCCCTCGAGCCCTCAGTGCAGCCCGGGCGTGCAGGCTGTTCTGAGCGTGGGTTGAGTGGGGCGAACGCGTCTGAAACAGATGGAGCCGGGCGGGAGAGCTGCTCGGAAGCGGCCACCGAGGAGTCTTAACCCGTTTTTATGGCCCTGTTAGAGGGGGCCCCGGGGAGCTGCCTTCCCTTATTGTTCCCTCTGCGGTTCATTAACCGCTGGAGCCCCGTCCCCCAGGCTTCTGCTGCTGTCACCCAGGCAGACGACGCCTCATGCTGCCCGCAGAGGCTGCTCACTGACAGCCGCCCGAGCCGTCTCCCCAATATCTCCGCGAAATCTCTGGGCACGAACCAGGGGCTCCGCTGCAGAATGGCCCGTGCCCCCGGAAGGGAAGTGGGGCTGGGGGCCCGAATCCGGCTCCCTGTTCCTGCTCTGCCGGCACCTCACTGGGTAACCAACCCCCAGCGGAACCCGGCAAGATCCGGGCCCGGCTACAAAACCTTACACCAGATGGCTTATTGTGTTCCGTGCCTGCTCTGACATGTTAACGTAGAGTGTATGAAATCTCTACATTATGTATGGTTTCCATACCATCCCAAATTCCTTCCAGATCCCCCGAGTTCCTCCTTCTAGCTCTCCCCAAACCCCCTCCTGGCACCGGGCACTGTCCCCTGCTGTCTGGGAAACACAGCACAGGGCCTCTCTTGGGCCTCCCTTGCCATGTTTTTTGGGACCTCTCCCCTTCTGCCTCTTGCCCCCCACCTTTCTCTCTCCCCAAATCCAACCTGTCTAGTTCCATTGAGTAGCGAGTGCTAATAAGGGATTCTATCTTTCCGTATCTCTGAACCTCGGTTTCAATCTATACAACAAGGCTAATAATAATAATGATCCTCAATGTTATCACGAAGATCATTTACAGTTTATGCAACCATCTGGCACCACGTCTAAGGTATTTGATAAACGGCTGACATTCTCTAAAATGGACTCATTTAGACATCATTTTCTCTGAACACCTTCTTTGACTCCCACTTCGTGGGGTCCAGTGTTCTTCATCTGTGCTTCGGAGCCAGCCGGTCGAGGTAATGAGTGTGGCTGTCTGTGCACACTATCGCATGGATTCGAGTGGTTGGCCCCTCCGCCCCCGAAAGACGTCCGCGTCCTAACCTGGAAGCTGTGAGGACGCTCTGGGGCACAGCAAGAGGAATTAAGGCCGCAGACCATCGGCCTGGAGATGGGAGGTTACCCTGGGTTACCCGACCGCCCAGCGTAATCACGAGCCTCCTTATAACTGAAAGAGGGTGGCAGGAGTGTCAGAAGGAGATGTGAGGACAGAAGCAGAGGTCCGAGTGATGCCACTGCTGCTTTGGGGGTGGAAGGGAGCCAAGGGCCAAGGGACGAAGGCCGCCTCTACGAGCTGGAGCGGGCCGGGGGCTGGCTTCCGCCCGCCCCACAGCCTTCAGCAGCACGGCTGACACCTTTTCGCCCGCCAGGCCCATGTCAGACTTCTGATCCCCAGAACTATAAGATAATAACATTGTATTGTTGTATGCCACTAAATTCGTGACAGCCATTATTTGAAACTAAAACAACCCCTCGCATACGTTTAATTGGCGAGACCATCTAAGTAGTCATTGTTACTCGCAACCATTTACAATTGAGTAACTTGCAGCTCAGAGAAGTTAAGAAATCTGCCCCCAACTGCACAGCTCCTAAATAGCCATCAGATCTTTTGATGCAAGTTACAAAGCACAAACAAAAACACAAATCGGCTTAAACTATTAAGGGGTTTTATTGACTCACATAACTGAAAAAAATTCCAGAGGAAGGTCTCGTGAGGAACAGGCAGGGCTTGGTCCACAGCTAAATGGACGACGCGAAGGGTCCATCACTCCTTCCTCTCTTGCCTCTGTGTCCACAGTCCTGGCTTTATTCTCAGGCCACACACGGTGGACCGCAAAGCCCCAGGCTCACCACTACGGTGGTAAAAATGACTGCAGCAGTTCCAGGAGGCACAACTTCACACTCCACGACTTCTGGAGGGAACAAGAAGGCTTCCCTTTCCTAGAAGGCCCAGCAAACATCTTGCGATCGTTGCTTCTGATTATGTTATTCCCCAGATACTGAGTCCAATAGTGGGTCTGTGGATGGGGAGTGGGGAAGGGCTGAACTGCCCAAACGAAAACCAGAGTGGTTTGTGCAGGAGAAGCAGGAAGTGGGTGTCGGATGTCCACAATGCTGGCTGGCAAATGTCCTGACCACATAGTTTCTGAGTTCAAACGCTACCGTCTCCAGGTAAGATTTTCTGATTTTTTGGACACGTGGTCACTGTCGTTGTCTATTTACCTCTCAGAGTTCCCCCAGACTAAGGGACGAGCCTAGAGCCGTCAGAGAAATAGGGTTAGGACTTCGACATGTGAATCTATAACGGAGGACACAATTGAACTCCTAGCAGTACTTTTGGAATTTAAGTTCCTATGTCATTTTACGGATGGCGATTCTTTTTCCCTTAGGAAAGGAAATATGGGTCTGAGGAGTAAGAGCCTTTTCTTTCTTTTCTACCTTACGACAGTTCCAAAGATTGTGTTCTGAACTGCGAACCTGCACTGACCTTAACCACCTCCTGGCGACAGACTGAGACTTCTGTGAGTTTCTAAAAACTTTTGAAGTGTGGTCTATTCTTGTTAGCTAGAAGAAAAGACTCTTAACTGCATTCCGCTTAACCAGCCGGGCAGATGCAAGTCACACGGTTACCTGCCTTGCGTGTACCATGGTCCCCCGGGGCTTTGGCTTCCTGTGTAACTTGAAAAAGAAATGTATTGTGAAAACGTCTCTTTGGAGACTACCACCGTGGTAGGGAAAAAATGCTTAAGATAATCACTTACAGT
Source organism: Pteropus alecto (assembly GCF_000325575.1). Classification (NCBI taxonomy): domain Eukaryota; kingdom Metazoa; phylum Chordata; class Mammalia; order Chiroptera; family Pteropodidae; genus Pteropus; species Pteropus alecto. The sequence continues at coordinate 6,585,939 of NW_006430726.1, forward strand.
AGGGACATGAAGTTCCTAAGGGCAAGCCGGAGCTTCAGTAGACGGCTACCGTCATTTCTTGGCTTCTCAGGAAAGGTCTTCTTTCTCTGCCCTTCCCCTGCAAAGGCCTCAGTCTCTCTTCTCAACAGAAACTGAATACATACTAAATTTTTTTATTTTTCAATTGCAGTTGACAAACAATATCGGTTTCAGGTATACGACACGGTGATTAGACATTTATGTAACTTATGAAGCGATCACGCCGATAAATCTAGGAACAAGTATTTTTAAAATGTTTCAGAGAACTAAATTGTTAGCCTTTCTTTTTAATCTGGTACTGCCAGTTGTACAACCTTGAACGAGTGACTTCATTCATTCACACGACATTTAGTACCTACTCTGTGCCAGGGATCATTTTCCATGCTGGGGACATGCACATGGCTCCTCCTCTCATGGAGTTTATAGTCTAGTGACATGTGGCACACACGGGGATTGCCAACCTTACAGGAATTTTCTCTCCCCTGCTGACGGAACTCTAATTTTGTCTGAAAGGCAATGTAACCTGTGCTACGGTCTGGGAAAAAATATTCGCAAACCATGTCTCTGACCAAGGATTGGTATCCAGTTTTGGAGATGTTAGGTCTGAGGTGCCTGTGGGATGTGGAGGCGTCAGTAGGTGCTGGGACATACATCTCAAGGTTTAGGAGGTGGGTCTGGGTGACAGGTGGACTGGGAAGCATCAGCATGTAACTAAAGCCAAAGGACAGGGTGAGAGCGGCCGGGGGAAATGGAGAGAGGAGGGGCAAGGGCAGGGCTGGGGGATGGATTCAGTACCCGGTGCACTGAGGCTGGGTGGGAGAGGCCTGCAGAGGGACCGAGATGGCGCGCCCCTTGGAGACAGGCAGAAAAGAGAACAAGAGTCTGAGGGTCACAAAAGCTGATAAAGAGTATTTCTCAACGAGGGGAGCGAGCAGGCCGAGCAAGGACTGAGAAAGGCGGAGTTATGGCAGACCTCGGGCAGAGGCACCGCTGGCGGTGGAAGGCGGGCTGCGGCGGGATAAGGAGTGGGAGGGGAAGGGCGAGCACGGCCGCTGTCCCCGCAAAGCTGGCTGCCCGCGGCAGATAAGGCGGTGGGGACGCAGGGGCGGGCGCGGCGGGCGCACGGAGAGGCGCGTGGCGACCGCTGCCGGGAGGGAGCAGCAAGCAGAGAC
>NW_006430726.1:6587176-6638228 GCF_000325575.1 Pteropus alecto
CCCCGCTCGGCCGGCCTCGGCCACGACTGGCCACGAGGCCGCGCCAAGCCGCGGCCCCCGCGAGGAGGCGCCTTCCCGTTAGCTCCGCCCCTGCTCTTTCTTTGTTTCCACGTCCAGAGGTCTCGCGAGAGCTGAACGGCAAATCCCGCGAGCGCAGATCCGGGCCGGCACTGCGGCTCTCGCGGTGTTTGCGCGAGACTGCGCCCTTCCTTCCTCTCCGGCCCGTCGGCCGCCTTCCTCCCCTTCCCCGCCCGGCGGCCTCCTCCTTCCCCGCGGGCCCCTCCCCGCGGGCTAATATGGTCTCCAGCGATGGACGCCCCAAGTGCAGGTCAGTTTCCGTCCGCCGCCCGGCGCCGCGGCCCTCCGGCCCTTGCCTGGAGTCGCTCGGCCGGCGTCCGGGCCTCAGGCTCGAGCCGCTTTCCCGAGCCTGCCCTCCGGGCCCGCTGCACACTCGGGCCGCGAGCGTCCCGCCGTGACCCCCGGGCCGTCCGCCCCCCTCCGCCTGAGGCCCCGCTGTCTCCGCAGCCGCGCTGGGGTCGGGGGCGGAAAAAACCCCCCTTCGTAAGAGATCGGGGCGGGGGCCGGGGTCTCCCGCAGCCTGTTGTTTGTTCCGCTGTCCAGCCTTGCGCCCCTCCCTCCCCCCCTCGGCCTCGGCCAGCGGTCAAGGCCGATCGCTGGTCCGACAGTGCCCGGACCGCGTCTTGCAGCGCTGGGCCTCGACCCCAGTGCGCCGCTGTCTCCCCTCTAAAAGGAAGAGAGAAACGCTGTGGCTTCTGCAAGTGGACTGTGCTTTTCTCTTCTCGGCCCGCGGGCCTGACACTGTCGAGGGTCCTGCCCACCCACGACAATGAGTCTGCACAAAAGATGGCAAGGTCTTGTCCCTAGAGGCGGCTTCCCCGTCACTTCCCGAATCTATAGGACGTTAGGGGCGGGGGCACATTTCAGATGAGACCCCCCCAGGTCTTTGACTTTGTAGTTCAGCTTCAGTTCGTGCCAGACCGGAGAGACATGTCTCTTTTAGGGAGAATCTGCTCATTTGCCCAAATATTTTGTTGTTCGCGTCTTTCCTCAGTCTCAAGACCTATTGAGGTCTTACCTGTTAAGTTTTTTGTTTGGTTTGGTTTGGTTTTTGTCTAGGTTGTTGAATGCTCTGCCAAAATCTTGTCTCTTGAATCTTAAATAAAAAAAATCAGTCCCTCCAACAAAATTGTGGTGTTCTGAAATTGTTCTGTCTGTACTTTTGAAATATTCAGGACACGTCTTCCCCAAACACGCCCATACATCATTTAAATCATTCTCATTGTCCGTTTTCAGGTATTCTCTGTTATCACGTCTCAGGAATTAATTGTCAGTTTTTTCTTGACAAGAGCCATGGTTTAGAGCAGTACTGTCCAATACAGTGGACGATAGCCACGTGCGACTATTGAAATTAAAATTATTTAAAATTAAATAAAATTAACGATTCAATTCCTCAGTCTTAGCCACGTTTCAGATGCTCATTAGCCACATGTGGTTAATAGCTACCTTACTGGACAGTGCAAATATAGACTATTTCCACCACTGCGGAAAATTCTGTTGGACAAAGCTGGTATTCTCACTTTGAAAGGGTACTTTGTAACTGTTTAATGAAAGTACAATTTTTTTTTTCAGGATACATCTTTGAGTACCTTATTGAGACATTAAACGACAGTTCACACAAGAAGTTCTTCAATGTACCTAAACTTGGAGGCACCAAGTATGGTAATGTTGCTTAAATTTTCCTGGGTTTATTTAGTTTCTAATGATAAAAATGTGTTTGTTGAGCAAGCTGAAGAAATTTTATGTCTGTTCCTACCATGTTGTAACAGGTACACCTACACGCATCTCTGACATTTTAAATGTTCTTCTTGGGTCAATTTTGTTTCAGAAAGATGTAAGCCTATACCTTAACTTCTCATTTAAAAATCTTAAATTAAGCAATGGGTCTCTCCCCACCCCTAAAGAAACTACTACTGCAATTAAAAAAAAAAAATGATGATATTCTACAGCTATTAAACGTACGTTTTAATTTTTCAAATGAGCAATGCCTGCAATTCTTACCTGCCATCCATTGACTAGGAATCCTCAGCAGGGCCTGCTGATCTGAGCTGTTTGCCAGTACTGGGCATGGTTTGCCCAGACCTGTACGCCAGCACTTTTGGCAGATATTTGCAGGCACCTGATCAGTCAGACCTTACTGAGGTCTCAGAAGACTGAATTTGGCTGAACCCGAGGGTATTGGATGGAAATCATAGCTTTATTGACAGTCAAGTGACTTTCTCAACCAGGCAAATGAAAGACCTATTTGGAAGAGTGATTATTATTTTCAGACTTCTTAGTGAAAACTTCTTGAAAACATAAATGTCAAATGTGTTGCAATCAGTTTTGGAGGGAGCTTTTATCTTTTTTTTTTTTTAATTATAATTTTTGCATCATTTAGGAAGATTGCTTTTGTGATTTTTCTGTAGAGTTTCATGGATTTGACTATTCTAGACTGCTACCAGCAGTGTTTTCTCATACTTACTGAGAAGATTTAGATGTTTTGGAGTACCTTAGAAGATCCTTGTCTTAGAATTCCGTCACCATTTACAAATAAACAGGTCACCAAAGAGCATTTTCCTTCACCTTGCGTGTGTAACTGCAGTGGTTTGTGTTAAGAGAACCTGGCTGTTTTCATGGTCCCATTTGTCTGCATTCACATTTATGCTACCCCTCCGTGGTGAAGAGTTTGTGTTAATTTTGAAAAGGAGACAGCTAAATTGGTTATGTACAAGAAAAATCTTTTATTTCTCCTTACTTCTCCCAAATATCTAGTGAGTCTGACCTGGAGCTTTCTTAACCCACGTTTTATAGCTTAATAAAGTAAAATTGCATATAGGAGGGTATTTTTAAAACTGAGTATAAAAGTTCTTTCTATGGAAACGTGCCTACTTAAAGATACCCTTTTTCCCAAACACAGGAAATCAGTAGGAAACTATGAAAATAACTGGAAAATGCATCGAAAGAGGGTGATCGATAATGTGAAAGCTAGATTATCTGAAAATACTCCGCCACGGGCATCTGCACATGACAGAGTTCCCGAGTGCCAGGGCTTTAGAGCCATGATGTGTACAGTGTAGGGCACCCCTAAGTCTCAGTGCCTTCAGAACAGATTTGATTTTAAAACTCTGGTTGTTACCAACTTCTCCCTATTTATTAATAAATCTGCTGTGTGTGCATAATGTTTAAATTTTGATGCAGGCTTGTTATATAGAGTTGTTGGATTGAAAGCGTGCTGCTTCCTCCCCCTCATCATTCGTTTTTCTTTTTATACTTTTACCGTATATTTTCTGTTTCAGTCTTTACTCTTGAATATAAGGAACAAAAACTCACTTAACTCAGCGTCAAGTAAAGAAGACGTTGCAGTTTTCAGACATCCAAAGACAAAGGAAGAAAGCGGTCAGGCGTTATCCAAACCAGAGTTTCTAAGCCAGAGGCCGTCCTGTTTGTCACTCGAAGGCTGCCTGGTCTCTTTATGCCTGTCTCTTTTTTAATACCTGCTCTCCAGTCTGCTGTCTGCAGCCCCCTTTACTTAACTTATTTTGGGTAACATCCAACAGAGCTACTGCTGGCCATTCTTTGTGTATTCTGATTTGCTTTCCAGCCAGTTAAGACTGCTTCTAGGTCAGCGGTCCCCAACCTTTTTGGCATCAGGGACCAGTGCTTCTATAAGACTCTAATGCCTGATGATCTGAGGTGGAGCTGAGGCGGTGATGCTGGTGCTGGGGAGCAGCTGCAGATACAGATGAAGCTTCGCTGCCTCACCCACTGTTCACATCCTGCTGTGTGGCCTGGTTAGTAACAGGCCACAGAGAGGTACCGGTCCCCAGCCCGGGGTTTGGGGACCCCTGCCCTAGATGACTTGTCCACCTACTGTATTAACCTAGCTTGGCAGGCATCTATTGCAGGCCCAGCTATCTCAACACGCTTCCGAGCTTTCAAATCTTGTCTGTTCCTTGGACTCTGGAAAGGGTCGTGAGTTGGGGTAAGCGATGAAGTGGTTTGCTTAGCATATTTACACACAGTACGTAACTTTTTAAGGGTTGCGCTCTCCTAACATTGTATTCCATGTAGTGCACGAACTCACCACATTTTGTTCAAGGGTCTGTGGTTTTAACTGCTTTCGTCGACACTCTGTTCTAGGTGAGGCCTTCTGGCAGTAAAGAATAGACACTCCTGACTCAGGTGCTGGAAGGTTCGTTGTGTGACATGAAGCCCCCAGGCTGATGAAATGGGGCTGTGTCTATAAAAGGGCAGTGGGCCAGGGCTGAGGAAGCACTTGACTTTTTCTTTCGGGGTTTCACATTCCTACCCACTCCATCCGTGTGCTCCCTCCGCCTTCCTGCGGACAAGCCTCTAACTACACACGGTCCCCGCCGGCTACCCCAGCCCCCGGCTTAGCTCTCAGCACCTTTCCTGTGCAGTCTGTGTCCTGCTCGCAGATCCCTGGGTGATGAATCTCATTGTCGCAGTGTATTTTCTCTCCAGGCTGTCAGTCTTGGCTCTCGCTTCGGTGCTGTACCAAGTTGGTGCTGGGACACTGAGGACTGTGCGTGTCATGGTGGCAAACAGCGCCAAGCTCCGTGCGTACCAGCGGTGCGTGAGCGGAGGCTTTCACCAGCGGCAGACCCTCTTCCTTGTTTCCTCTGTGTTTGTTAGTGAGTAAAAAAATCTTTAGCAGGAATATGTTTTTCTTCTGCCACCTTAGACTCTGCCGTGGCCGTGTATGGTAAAATAGGTCAGAGTTTTTAAGTGGGAATCAGTCTCGTTCACCCTGGTGCTGGTTAGAGACAGATCGAGGGTTACAGGGCCTTTAGGACCATTTCTTGTCATAGGTTCCCAGTCCCCTTCCCCTGCTTCTCAGTCTGGACCTAGAGGTTCCCTAGGGCTTTGGGCCCACAGGGAGCATCTGCCTGGAGCATCTGCGTGCTTCCCTTCCTTCAGTCTGCAGTATTTCTGTCTCATTAGTTTCTCTACAGTCCGCTTACCAGCCAGTTAGTGCTGATTTCCTCTGCGGGTCATTCCTTCATCCATGTTTAAACCTGGAATTTCCACTTTTTAAAATGACAGCCCTCATGCGTTCTGTCTTCGCTGCATTGCCGTGTGACAGGCAGGGAGGGGAGTCTCCTCGCCCCTTTACGGAGAGGAAGAAAACGAGTCTAGGAATCTGAGTAATTTGCCTCCAGTCACTTATTTTATAAGTGAGGAATTTGGTCCTAGACTCTTATCTTCAGATTTCAGACCGTTACTTCCTGCCTCAATAGCGTCGTTTCCCAGCTTGCTGATGGCAGTGGGAAAGCGGCTAGCATTTGTTATTTACTGTATCCATTCTGTAAGACAAGGTCTGTCGTCATCCGCCTGGCCAGGGTCCCACTACCAAGTGCTGTGACCTACCTCCTAAGTGGTGGAGGAGAAGCTTAAACAAAAATCTGTGATTCTGAGGCCCTCGCTTGTCAAACCTGTCACAGGGGCCTTGCCTGCTCAGGCGTACAAGGAGCGGAGGGGCCACCCAAGCAAGGTCGGTGGCCCTGCTTGGGATCGTGGCAAGCGCGAAGGGGCAGGTCGGTCTGCTGCGTTCCCGCGAGAATGTGAGGTCAGCGTTGTGACACTTCCTGATCTTTACCTTAAGCTGGAAATTGGGATTTTCTCGTGAAATGTTTCTGGTTTTTCAGTGTTGACAGTTAAGTTTTAAAATCTTAAAACTGTGTAGAACAAACAAACCATGTCAGCAGGCCGACAGACTGAGCTCTGCGCCGAGAGGGGCTGCGTGGCCTCACGTCAGTGGCAGCCGCTGGCCTTGCACGGCGGGGTCTGCAGCCCCGGCCTTCCGAGCCCGCTGCCTCCGCGCACGCTCGCAGACCCTCTGCGTCCCTCTGCAGAGCCCAAACCACCTGCCGCGTCTTCCACTGAGCAGTTGACCAAAGGTTATCTGTTGTTATCAGCTCCTCTCAGAAGTGCGATAACGCAAATTATACTTTCCCAGTTTTAGGTTACCAGCTGGTCCTGGTTGCCACATGTCTTTTTGATGACCTGTCTGGATGTGTAGAATTCTAGAAATTCCTGGTTAGAAGAGGCAGAATGAATCCAGTCTGCTTTTCTGCTTGGTGCATATTCGACAGCACCGTTTCATTCGTTCGTGGAACAGATACTGATCACCCACGCGTTTCTGGCAAATGGAACACAGCTACGATAGCATCCCTGTGTGGAGACGTCGGTGGGACACGTCGAATGCAGTTAGCATGGCATATGTTGCAGGGGTCTCAGCTCAGTCGGGAGGTAGCCCGGACATTTGATACGCATCACTGTGACACACAGCAGCGCCCCCTCGTCCACGCTTCCCTGTCTGCGGTTTCAGTTACCCGTGGTCAGTTGCGGCTCCAAAATACTAAATGGAAAATTCCAGAAATAAACAATTCATAGGTTTTAAATTGCATGCCGTTCTGGGTGGTGCACTGTCCTGCTCCACTTCTCCCGGGACGTGAGTCAACCCTCTGTCCAGCGTCTCCATGACAGAGTCGCTGCTCAGCAGTCACCGAGTAGCCGTCTTGGTCATCGCAGTATCGCCATGCTTGTGTTCAGGTCGCCCATATTTTTTAATGGTCCCAAAATGCAAGAGGAGTGACTCTGGCCATTCAGATAAACCAAAGAGAAGCCGTAAAGTACTTTAAGTGAAAAGGTGAGCATTTTCAGCTTAGTAAGGGAAGAAAAAAATCGTGTAAAGTTGCCAAGATCGAGGGCGGGAACGAAACTTCTGTCTGGAAATCGCCTGACTCACGAGTGGAGCTTTACGGTGGGTGTGCGCATGGGAGGGACCAGAGTCCGCGCTTTCAGGCATCCCCTGGGGGTCTGGGCACGTCACCGCCGCAGTGCAGGGGCTGTGATCATGCGATGTGGGGGAACCGAGTGGCACTGCGGGCTGACGGGCCCGCGGGGGCACAGGCCTGGGAGGGGCCAGACCTCGTTGCAGAAGGCGCGGCCCAGCCCACGAGACGACTGGATGGCAGGCAAGGCAGGGCCGGGCTGCCAGCAGTGGGTGGCATGTGACGAGACAGTGGGTGGTGGCCGGGCCAGAAGCTCCATGGTGAGTCCCAAGTCAGTAGTACCCGCAGGTGTCACTTTGGAAAAGGTGAGGAAGAGGGTGCACTGGTTTTCTGAGACAGTGTCACATCGGCCCAAGCGTGCGGCACCCGGCAGCTGAGCACGTCTGTGGCTCTCACGGCTCCACGCGTCAGGACTTCGAGTGTGGCTCGGTGGGACCGCTGTGGCGCGGGTCTCGCCAGGTCACAGCAGGTGGCGGGCATCTGAGGGCCCAGTGGGGGTGGAGCGTCTGCCTCGAAGGCGGCCTTGCGTGGCGGGCGTGTGCTCAGTGGTGGTGCAGTGGCCTGGGCCGTCTCCTCAGTGCTGCGTGGCTGTCTTCGCGCGGGCTGCTGGCCTCCCGGAGTGAGCAGCCACGGAGGAAGGCTGACCCGAAACACCGTGGTCACTTAGCCTCAGCAGCCACACACTGCCATCTCTGCCACAGGCCATGAGTCACGCAGATAGCCAGCCGACCTTCAGTGCAGAAGGGCACGTGACAGCATGGGGGCCGGGCGGTGCGGGTTGCTGCGGTCGCCCTGGAGGCTGGCTGCCGCCGGGAGGAACAAGAAGCCAGCTGTGTGTGTGCACCTTTCCGCGCCGCCGGCCTCTGATTGTGCATCGAGTCTGTGACTGCTTCTCAGAGACGGAGCGTTCCGTTACCATTGTGGGTTATTTTTCTCCTTATATTGCTGTTATTTGACAATTGCTTTTTAATATGTAATTTTCAAATAGTAGTTAAAACGCCAGTAAGACCACTTATTGTTCTATTTAAACATTTCCTTCTGTAATTCCTCTTGATTTTGGACGCTTCATTATGTTTTTACTGAGGGACGGGTGGAAACTATACTCGTTAAGTACCTACCATTTTAAAATTTTATTTTATATTAGTTTCCGGTGTACAGCACAACGGTTAGACATTTGTATAACTTACGAAGCGATCCCCCCAGTAAGTCTGGTGCCCACCTGGCACCATACGTAGTGATTACAGGGTTATCGACCACAACCCCTGTGCTGGGCTTCGCATCCCCGTGACTGTTTTGTACCTACCGATTGGTACTTCTCAACCCCTCACCTTTTTGACCCAGCCCCTCAATCCCCCCCTTCCCATGTGCCAGTCACCAGTTTGTTCTCTGCGTCTGTGAGTCTTTTTGTTTTATCTGTTTATTATTTTGTTCTTTAGATTCCAATACAAGTGGAATCATTAAGTCCCTGCTATTTGTCGTGAGATGTCTGAGGGTTTTACGTGTACTAGACAGATGACGAGGTCAGGTATTCTTCACATCCCTGTCAGGTGGCTGACACTTGAAAATGAGAAAGCGCAGCATTTCTGAGTCGCTTTCCAAAGGTCATGCCCGTAGTAAATGGCAGGCGCAGGCTTCGAATCTAGTTTCTGATTATGTGGTTTTTCATCCACTTTACTGACACTTTGTTCCTCTTTAATTTCTCTGGGTTAAAATTTTCAAGCATAAAACTAGAGAGAGAATACTATACGGACCCACGATGTATTTGTCAGCCAGTTAGCAACATTTTGCCAGTTTTTTGTTTCAGATATTCCATTTTTAACCTGAAAATATACTTCAGTATACATTTCTGATGTATGAGAACATCGAAAACAGACCGTGATTTCGGTGCCTTTGTTCTGCCTGACAAAATTAACAGAAATTCCTTAATATGATCTGTAACCCGGTTCATCTTGACGTTTCTCTGGTTGTCTCAAAAATGTATTTTTACAGTTTTTTTTTCGCACGGTATCCAAACAGGATCACACATAGCATTGGTTGTTAGGTCTCGAATCTCTTAAAAATCTGTAGCATCCCTCATCTCTCCCTTTTCCACGCCATTTCATGTGGAAGGAACTGGGCTCTTTATTGTGGGTCTGACCGATGGCTTCTCTGTGGTTTCATTTACTGTTGCACTGTCCCCCACATTTCCCGTAGCCGGGCGTTAGAGCGAGGTGTTTGATTAGATTCAGGTTGACTTACGTATGATTTTATTTGTGCAAGAACACCTTGGACTTGGTGCTTCTGCTTCCTGTTCCATCTGGAGGCTCTCGAGGTCCACTTTTGGTGATGCTGGGCGGGTCTAGTTGTCTCGAGCTTGGTCCAGCCACCAGAGGCTCCCCTTTCCCACGTCACCTAACGATTGTAGCGCCCACTTAAACGACCGTTCTCAATGTCCGTTCTTCCTTAGGTGTTGCATTTGGCCGTTTTTCTAATTACATCATTTCTTTTACATTTCTTAGCTGTAATTCTTCTATAACGAGGAACTTTCCCTTAACTATTTCATTACAAAAAATCAGGAAGGACAGGATTCCTGATTGATTTTTCTCCCCTTTGTCAGTTTTCAGGGTAATGAGTTGCTCTAGCAACTTCCATCGGTGATCGATGAAGGGTTTTCAGAGTCATTATGGACTCAAGGCTATTTATATACTTGATGCATTTCAGTGAGTTACGGTCATCATTCATTGTGATGTTCAGATTGATCCATTAGTGTCCCCATTAGTCCTTGATAACTTCTTTGGTTGCTGACTCAAGATGGTCCAGGTTTACTCTGTGCAGACCCTTTCCTGAGCCGTTTCTCGAAGGCTGGTTTTTTAAAATGGGAAATAGTATTTAGAAACAGCAGGCTGAGTCGTTAGGCATTATTACTATTGTTTAGTCATTGCCCCAGGTAGGAAATACATGTTTTTAAGAAAAAAATAAATCATGTTTGTACCCATGATTCCAACTGAAACGTGTTTCTTTTTTAACTCAGCTGCTCTGATTTCATACTCGTACATTGTTACTCTTGAAAATCTTGGTTCACAGTCACTGTAACAGAAGTATTTTTTATTTTCTTGACATCATGTACGTGATGGTTTCAGAATTACAATATCAGTATAAATGCCTGAATCTTTTTGCCCTTGGTGCATGTCGTGCCAGGGAGGTACAGCCAAAACGCTGTGAACATATACTAAGATTTTCATTTTATCCTTTTATTGTCCTAGGTGGAAAGTGTATATCATTGTGTTATTTTAAGTGTTTTAATTACGTGTGTAATATTTAATAACATATAACATTATGTACTTCGTATTTGACAGTGCGTGTCATAAGCCTTGCGCTCCGAGCGTTTGTGCTGCGTCTCCTCGTAGCGATGGAGTCAAGGTCACGCCTCGTCGCGGAGGTCTGCCTTCCTCCGAACGGCTGCGCAGCGGCCCACGGGCGCACCCCGCAGTTCAGTCCCTCTGCGTCCAGAGGGAACGCTTTCCCGTGGCAGCCTCTGGAGTGAGAATGTGACGTGGCGGAGGTTTTTAGAATATTGAAATGTTACCCTGTGGTTTTCTAAAACTAGTCTTCAGGAGTGAATGACAGTTTTCGTGAAATGAATTTTCTTTATCTAAGCACCCTGATTTACTTATCAACTTGAACCATTTTGATGGAAATCTTTTAAGTTTATTACAAACTTTTACACAGTTTAACCATATTTTGCCATAATAGAGATGTCTCATTATTGTATTTCATTTTACCTTTCTGTGTTTTTAAGTTTTTTCTGTCTTTTCTGAACGTTAACTTGTATTCGTTGGTCTCGTGTGCAAAGGGTTTATCTCTGCCTCTTCGGGGCTCTGGCTTACGCACAGGATCGTCAGATTGAACACGAATGGTGTTTTATTCCACATTCACTAGACGAAAATTTTTCCATCATGAAGAAAATCCTGCATCTGTGTCTTTACCTAACCTTTTGCTGTGGTAAACTTTACAGTGCATAGTTACGACCGCTCCTTTAGTAATGGTACTGTTTTCTCTTGGTTTCTTCTTGACCCAGACGTTCTGCCTTACTCGATACGGGTCCTGTTGGAAGCTGCTGTGCGAAATTGTGATGGCTTTTTAATGAAAAAGGAAGATGTCATGAACATTTTAGACTGGAAAACCAAACAAAGCAATGTTGAAGTGCCCTTTTTCCCTGCCCGTGTTCTTCTTCAAGATTTCACGTGAGTGATCGATTTCTTTTTGATGGATGAATTTTCAGCCTTCCCCTTTTAAAATTCAGCCTCCCTGCTGGTCGGCTTCATTGTTTTTTAATATCGAAGATTAGTTTATAAATTTTAAAAAATTGCCCTTTCTAAGCTGAAGCAATTCTTTAAAAATCAAGCATTTGTTTCTTGTACCATTTATTAAAAAACTACATTTGCTTAACTGCCTGCTTGTTGTCTCCACGGAGCTAATAGGCTTATCAGAGTCCACGTGCCCAAAACTCGATCGGCCCACGCACCTCACCTCTTACTTTCCACACCTTTTCTGTCACAGTAAATGACCCAATAGTCTCCTGTTTGTTTAGGACACAATCTGGGAGTTGACCTTGATTCCTCCTTTCCTTCATACGTAATCCAGTCTGTCTTCAAGTTCTGTCAGCTCTACCTTTGAAATGTGTCTGAAGCCCAGATGCGAACATCTCCACCACTGTCACCTTGGTCCCAGTCCCAGTCTTTCTTAGCTGGTGTCCCTGCTCCCACACTTGCAGTCTGCCGTCTTTTCTTAGTATATTAAAATGTTAATCAAGGCTGTAGCGTTCCCTCGTAGACCAGTTGGCTTCCGTCAGCCTTGGAATAAAATCCGCACTCTCCACCACAGCCTGAAAGACGTCGTCTGGTCTGGCTGTCCAGGGAGTAGCCTTCAAAGAGTTCGGCCTTAGCTGCGTTTGAAGGAGGCGTAGGAGTTCGCTGGACGAGTAGGCGCGCGGCCTTCCCGCACCCACGGGGGTTGGGTGTGAGGGCCGCTGTCGCGGTAGTCAGGGCGCTGTTCTGTGACTTCTGCTTCATCTTCCCGCTCCTCCTCGAGAGCAGGAACCGTCTCTTATTTGGACTCTGCCTTTGGTGTTTAGCAGTGAAGGCATTTCAGAAACGTGTTACTTAGTTCGCTTCAGCTGCTTATCTTTGGAGCAGCGAGAAGGGGCCGGGGTGGTGGGGCTGGAGCCAGGGAAAGGGAAAGGGTGTCAACATTGAGGGCGGGAGAAAAAGTTCCACTGGCTGTTCCCCTGAAGTCCTCTTGTTCCCCTGAAAGTCATCTCTTGTGTTATTTTTGGCACATCTACCCCTGAGCACTCAAGTTCTCGGATGACATTTATTATAATTCTCATTAAACTAGGACACGTCCAACTCTGGGTACCAAGTACATTATCAAACACGAATGCAAACTAAGAAGGGACACTTTTAATACAAGAGAATGGGTAGCTGCATGTGAATAATTCGAGTCTATGTAAAATAGCAAATAGAGCTCTAATTTGCTCATTTTCCGTTTTTCAGTGGAATACCGGCAATGGTGGATTTTGCTGCTATGAGGGAGGCAGTGAAAACTCTCGGAGGCGACCCTAAGAACGTCCACCCCGCCTGTCCGACGGATCTCACGGTTGACCACTCTTTACAGATCGACTTCAGTAAATGGTACTTTAATACAGACGCGGTAAAGACAGCCGTGCTGGCTGACAGCCGGCGCTGGAGGCGTGTGGCGCAAAGGGAGTAGAGATCATTTATGGCAAAGTGAAATAGCCTACGCTTAGTACTGGCTAAGATAGAAAAGGAAAAACTGGTAGGAAGTTTTACGTATTAAATTTTTTTTTTTTAACTTAGTCTGAACCGAAGGTTATTTTCGCGTTTGTATGTTTCTGCCGCCATTTTTGATCGCCATGTGCGGTAAGCCTAGAACCTGCGTTTGGAGTGACTGTCAGATTCAGGCTTTGTCCTTTTTGCCTAACCGACTTTCCTTCCGGAGAGACTAAACATGTGAGCCGGGAATGTCTTTAATCAGTGGTTGAAAACACAGCTCACCAAAGCTGTTGTCCTTCCACTGAAGTAAATGTCTTTTATCTAAAGGTCCCTGTGACCAAGGTCTGGCAGAAGACATGATGATATTGTCATGCGCTTGCTGTTTTTTACATTCCTTGGAGTGCTGGAATTAGATTGCAATTTATCACGGTCATTAGATGAAAAATCGTTAGATGAAAAAAATCTACTTTAGTACTTGCTGAAAGTTATTTACGTCGTTACAGAAGTATATGGAAACGATTTTATTGGCACTCAGAATTGTTTTTACCTCCATCAATTTAAATGGCCTGTGTCTGGGTTTTGGTGGTCTGATGGCTTTGGAGCCCTGGGAACAACATTCAGTCACTTGCAGATGGCATCGCTAGTGTGCGATTTTGGAGAGCTGCGTCTCCGTCACTGTTAACTGGTTTTGTCTCCTCTTGTGGAACGATAGTGCAATACAGAATGCTCCAAATCCCGGAGGCGGCGACGTGCAGAGGGCAGCCAGGCTCTCCCCACTGAAGGCGCAGCCGCGGAAGCTCCCCTGCAGAGGCCAGACCGCCTGTCGCGGGTCCTGCACCTCCGGAGAGGGCCGCGGCCCGGGGCGGGCCCCGTCGCAGATCGAGAACACGCCCGCGCTCTGCCCTTTCCATCTGCAGCCAGTGCCTGAGTACGGGACTTTCTCTTTCTCAGGGCCAGGGTATCTTTCAGTGAGGGGCATCGCGTGTGTGCCGCCACCCCCACTCCTGTTACATCGCCGTCATACTCACTGTGCCGCATTAGGGATGGACATGGTCCTGTTGTCCCCACAGAAGCGGTTATTGCCATGGTAGTCTCTGATACCAGCACCTGTTCCTGTTCCTGAGGAAGAAAACCTTCAGATTTTTCTGTAAATATAATTTTTGTGACTGATGTAGGCAGGAAAATGGTGCCACATCTTAAACTGTGAATTTGGACTATTCATGTGCTCATTACCATTCCTATTTCTTTTCTGGATTCCCTATTTAGATTTCTAGCTTTATCCTCCTCCTAGATTTCTTATGTTTTTCCTCCTCCTAGATTTCTTATTTTATATTGCATTAAGAATCCTACATTAAAAATACCATCATTATCCTACGTTACAACCTTAATGAGCGAGCCTTTTTAGATAAGTGACTGCCTATCTGGTACCCTGGGAAGTAGTGAACCAGCCTAGAAGAGAATCCTCTTCTTAGGAGTTCGTTAAATTCCCTGATAGGTCATTTTTCAAAATAAGAAAAAGTTCTGTGACTTGGATTTTTATATGTTATAAAGTTTCCAAAGTCTTGTTTTTCAGGATTATGTTGTTTGTTCCATGATTAATTGACTATAAAATGACTTAAAACTTATTAAAGTTAGCATTTAACACATTTAAAATTTAGAATAGCTAAGAATAGTATCCACACACGTTTCATCCTGAGTGCCAAATAATACATTAATTCATTTGTCCCTAAACTATTTTTTGAGTTCCGTCTAGTTCTACAATTTTTTGGCTCCATTTCTACAAAACCTCAGGTTACAGTGACCTCACGTGTTCTTCCTAAGAATTCTGTATAATCCGTGGGTCCCTTGCCATCTAATTTTGACAGTTCTATGTAATCATTTCTTATCCCTGATACTAGTTGTCCTGGTTGTGGGGGGCATGTCGACTTTGGAGATCACATCCCTTATACAGAATCATTTCCTGAAAAGGAGGATTTATTGAGTGAAAAATCGTTGATTTTCATGGTTGTCTTTTTATAACTGGCAGTGTATGTAGTGCTAAGATGGTATATTTTTTTTCTAAAAATTCAATTTGGTAGAACATTTCCCCTCAATTTTGACTCTAAATAACAAAGTAGTGCATAGGTTATATTGTAGGTCCTGGCTGTGTGAAAATAAAAACTCTTGTGCGCTGTAACGCGTCAGTGAAGTGTATTAATTACGGACTCAAGAAGCCAGGGGTAGAAAGTCGAGAGCGTACAATTTGGCCCTTGAAATTACTGCCTACTTTGAAGTTGGGTTATGAGGTGATAAAAGTGTGTGTGATGCTTTATGGCCACACGTGCTGTGGGGACATGGAGTGGGGGGAGTGGCCCTGGAGAGCTGTGCTCCCCGAGGGCCCGAGAAGCAGCTCGCAGAGACGCACTGTGGCTTCAGATGATTGCTTAGTGATGAATTATTAAAGTGACCTTTGCTTGAGAAATGTTGACAGTTAAGCAATCTAATTATCTGGACCCTTGAGGACATGTATAATTTAAGTTGTATCGATGTTCTAGTCAGCACTTAATCACCAGCTGGAAAGTAAAATAAACAACTTAAAACTGAGTAATTTTTAAAAATTTCCATTAGATAAAAATAGCTTCCTAAAAATGAAACTATGGTTACTGTTTGGAGGGGAATTGTTTTTATCTCTTAGTTTAAGTAACTCGTGAATATACTTATAATTCATGAATATACTTATAACTCGTGTAGAGTAAACTTGTTACTTACAGATACGGTAGACCCTTCCATTTTGGGTGAGAGGAATACAAGATTTTGGCCAAAAGCCCTTTTTATACTGTGTGCCAAATTTGCCTTTGCCTCTCTCGGCTCCCTGGCACGAGGGCCGAGCAGGGGAAGTGTGCGCGGGGATTGTTGAGTTAGGCGCTGCCCTCCTTCTTTCTTGTACGAAATCCGACAGAGCGTACCGTGTGAATTTTACTGTGTTTGTAGCCAAAGCTCCTTGTGATGCGTGCTGAGTGCCGTTTGGGACACTAGTGTGGACACGGTCTTAACACACCCACTTAGTAAGACATCCTCGCGGTGGCCCCCGGTGCACTATGCAGAGCAGGACTTCCTGTCCAAAAGAAAAGAACGGATTCCGAGAGATCTAGGAAACTGCCGTTCTAAGAATTTAAATAGTGCGTGTGTGCGCGTGTGTGTGTGCGTGTGTGTGCGTGTGTGTAAGAACGAAGACTTGGAACCAAGGCCGGTCTTTTCTGTAATACACACGTTTAACGCCAGCTCTTCTTCTTTTTAGACCTGAAACAGTGTTAAAAAACCAAGAAGTAGAATTTGGCAGAAATCGAGAGAGGCTTCAATTTTTCAAGGTATGATCTGGAGGGAATTTTTATATTGAAATTTATAAAAATATTATTAGGTACTTTTTTCATATCTTTAGACAAGAAGACTTTAAACACTTCGTGGCAGTAAAGCCCTTTTGTTTTCCTACATAAAATTGTACCGCAAGCGCCAGTGTGTCAGGAAAGATAAAAGCAAGGTCTAGTTCAAGGCAGCTGGGCGGGCCTCCCCTCGTCCATCCTTGGGACTCCTGGGGACGCAGTTGGAAACTTCCACTCATGGGGACTATTGTAACCTTTTTCTTTGGCTTAATTTTGTTGTAACAATCTCCAAAATGACTGTTTAGGTTCAGTGTCCGCATATTTGTTTTTAAGCATGTACCATAAACTTCGACCATATTGAACACTGGTAAAATAGTTTTCGTGTCAATAATTGTATCTGGATGGTGAGCGCAGACTCGTACAGTGCACTAACGCTTGGATTTCTTCCATGTGCACACGATGTAGTGGAGTTCAAAGGTGTTTAAGAACGTGGCTGTGATCCCCCCCGGAACCGGGACGGCTCATCAAGTGAACCTGGAGTACTTGTCGCGGGTGGTTTGTGAAGAGAAGGGCGTCCTCTTCCCCGACAGTGTCGTTGGCACGGACTCCCACGTGACCATGGTGAACGGCCTGGGGATCTTGGGCTGGGGTGAGTCGACGACCGGGTGCCGGGGTCAGGGGCATTACCGAAGGGGTCTTTATCGCCTCATCCGGAATAGCAGCAGCAAAAGTCAGTCTTAACTCGGCGTTCGTGGGCAGTGGTGTCAGAGCGCGTGCGGTGTGCACGGTGCCAGCGTGGCACTGCCGTGGGGCGTGGCTGCCGTGGTGCTGGCGACGTCCGCGAAGGCGATGCGGTGACTCCGCTGTTTAAAGTCTTCAGTGGCTTCTGGCCTCTTTTATGAGGCTTAATTGCTCTGCATTTTATTGAACAAAGCCCTTCACGACTGGTGCCCGTTTGGCCTTTGGCCCACACACGTCTTGAAGACCAGTCATTTATTTACTGTGTGGGCTGTGCTCTTACACGTCGTGGCTTTGCGCAGGCTGTCCCCTCTGGCAGAAGCCATTTACTCTTTGATAGGGTGTATGATGGTGATTGACCTTTTGTCTTTGCCCTTAGACTGAAATCCTTGAGGATGACAGGGACTGGGTTCTATCCATGACGAGTGTCAAGCATAGTCCAGTACTTACCGTAGTGAATACTAAACGTTTACTGAATTTAACACGAAAGTAAAAATCCGCTGTTGCAGCCACGCGAGCAGAGTCATTCTTCTGAGAAGACTTGGGTTCTGTGCCCGCAGGCGTGGCCGGAGTCCGCAGCAGCACCGTGTCGGGCGAGCTCGTGCGGCACCCGCGTGTCCCAGAGAGCACTCCGGTGGCCTGGACGCGCACTGGCTCACGTGCCTGTCTTTCTCCCCGCAGGCGTCGGGGGCATCGAAACAGAAGCAGTTATGCTGGGCCTGCCCGTTTCCCTCACCTTACCGGAGGTGGTCGGATGCGAGTTAACTGGCTCCTCAAACCCTTTTGTTACGTCCATAGATGTTGTCCTCGGCGTTACAAAGGTACGTGAACGTCGTGCCGCCGCGGAGCCTCGTGGCACTGTGTTTAAGTAAGTAGAGGGTCCTCTGCGAGCCGCCTCAGCACTGTCACGTTCTTAGCCGTGTCATCGCAAATACGCGACCGTGTACTGCTGAGTCCTAGACAGTTTGTCCTGTCATTGCTCATTGGGCATGTTAACTCAGTCCTCATTACCAGCCTGTGAGATTGGCTCTGTTGTTCCTGGCCCCATTTCGGTTCCAAGAGAACAGACACCGTGACACTGAGCAGCTCAGCATGGGGCCAGAGGGTGACCCAGCGGAAAGCGGGGGACCCAGCGTCTGTCCCCGGCAGCAGCTCTCGCGACCTCTGCCTCGCCCTGCTGCGTTGCTGCTTCATTAAGTGACTGGCTGGCTACGTGAAGTTAGGAAATTATCTTTAGGAAAAGCCTTATCTCCTTTACTACTTAACTGAGGTTTCTCTTCTGGAAACGATCACTTTATAGACCACGGGCTGTAGCAGCGCAGCAGCGTCAGATTCATCTGCTGGCTGCTCTCATACGCCTTCAGAGTGTCTGCCTCGGAGTTTTTAAAATACGGACTGCGTGTGTCCAGCACAAGTATTCTAGGAGTTCGTAGTGCACAACCATTTGTGACCGCTCCCTCCCCCAGATTCCCGGGGTTCACTGACTAACTGCCTCTTAATGGTTACATCACGTGAGCCTGGGGGCTGTTCCACAAGGCCCCCTCTGTGCCTCCCAGGACCTCGGCATCACAGCTTGTCACCTGGAGGCCTCCGCCTCGGCGCGTGCTATCGACCCGTCTTCCCTGATCGTGAGGCCGTTTGACATCTTACAAAATGATTGACGCGACGTACGGGACCAAAAGGGCAAGAAGTTAAATTGAGATTCGCAGTGTCATTCCTCAGGGGAAAGGACGTCCCATTATGTGTTTAGAGAAATCAATTCTCTCCTTCAGATCTCCTGAAAATGGATGCTGCCTGTCAGACCCCTCCGGCTATGTTTTTAAAATAATATTACATGTCAATTTTTGACATTTTGACTTATCGATACAAAAGTTAAATATATTATGCATACATTTATTGGGTACTATATTTGATGTTCTGTTCTATCCATGATCTTTGTTGGATTAATCACATTTTTTTCAAAACATACATTGCGGCACCTCATTACTTTGGTGAAAGCCGCAGCTTGGTACCTCTGAGCTATATTGCTCACCCTTAAAAACACACCCGTGGCTGTAGGGAGACGCCTTTCCTTGGGCCCGAGGTTGCATATCTGTAAGGAGACCCTGCGCTAAGCGGTCCAGAGCACCCCTGCCGCGCGGGGTTAGTACTGCGCACGCGCGGAAGGTCGCTCGTTCTTAGCTACCTCCCCGCGCTCCCTCCCCGCACCAGTCTGAGACCGTGGTACAGTTAAAAGGCGAGCGGCTGTTCTGGTCACTTGGTGGTAACTAAGAAAAATGATGTTAGGAGGAATCGAGCTTGAAGCCACATGTTAAATCCTATGAAAATGGAATTTACCTGTAATTGAGGTTGCTATAAACATTGGGACCAGTAGTTGGAATTAGAAGAATTTTCTTAACCAGTGTATGATTTTTTATTTAAATGCGCAGTTTGATCGGTGTATTAGCGTTTCATTAAATCGGAGATGCCATCCGTGGTTAAAAGTGCCGTTATTTTACGACCTAGGAAATAGAAAGGGCCGCCAGCTAACAGACACCGTTGCGTCTGGACCGTCCCTGACTTCAGAAACGTCACAGTGCGCATCACAGACACTCTGAGCTTCCCAGCCCTTTCTGCCCTGACGGCGACACTGAACCTCTCTTCTGTTCACTGTTTACCTTAAAATTCTTGGAAAACCAGAGGACCTCTTTTCTTCACTTTCACTAGTATCGGTTAAAAAATTAGATCGTATAGTTTTCAGCAACTCGATGCCAGTCTTCCTGCTAATTTCGCGTCTTTCTGTGTATCTTTTTCTACAGCACCTCAGGCAAGTAGGAGTGGCTGGGAAGTTCGTTGAGTTTTTTGGAAGTGGAGTTTCACAGTTATCTATAGTGGATCGAACGACGATAGCAAACATGTGTCCGGAATACGGTGCTACCCTCAGCTTTTTCCCTGTCGACAATGTGACATTAAAACATTTAGAACATACAGGTAAGAGAACATGAGATCATTAGGATAAGCATGTGATTTTTCCAGTGCGTCTGTGAAACGTTTTAGGGTAGAGCACTGCCTCGTTACTTAGTACTCATACGGTTATGTTATTTTGAAACAGTGGCTTTCAAATAAACTGCTTCAAGGACTTTAAAGAGCGTCCTGTCCTCAGTCCACAGGCCCCCGTGACTCATTCGCAGCAGTTTAAGGGGTCGTTCAGACCGCCGATCCCGCCCCGCGTGCCCCGCGGGGACGGGTGCCTCTGCCCCGCCTGGGGTTAGGGGCTGGAGGCAGGCTCAGGCGTGTTCTCCACTCTCCCCGCCGCGTCCAGACAGGGGAGGCTGAGAACCGGGCTCCCTCCGAAGGACAAGGGGCACAGCATTTTCTGAAGAGCGGCGCAGGGTGACAGGTTCCAGATCTTCTCTGCAGCTTGAGTGGCTGGGAGCTTCGGTCGCTCCTGTGCTGACTGTTTAATTTAAAACCAAGCGCCTGCAAAACCAGACGTGTTGATGGTTCGGAAGGCCCCAGTTAAAAGCAGGATCTCTTTTTTTATTTGGTGTATTTTCTCGTTTTTAAGAGATCATTGCCCTAGTCAGAGGTGTGTATTTTGGGAATGAATTCTAGTATTCTTCAGTTTGGGGGCAGATTATTGTAAGTTCATAAGTCAGATGGCAAAGTGGACGCCTGGTCATTAGACCTTAGAGGGGACAGTCCTCTAACGGAATTTAGGTTGGTAGAACATTCAAGACAAAAATCATTAGAGACGTTTAATATTTGCATATTAAAATGAGTTAAGATATTAATGATCTATTACTGTATAACAAATTATCCCAAAACTTAGTGGCTTAAAACAGCAGTCATCATTTACTGCCACGTGGTTTCAGTGGTCAGTAATTCACAGAGGGCACAGCTGGGACAGCTGGGGACTCAGCTGGGCTGTCAGCCTGGACACCCACGCGTGGTCTCTCCGTGTAACTGACCTGAGAGAGAGCGCACCCCACCAGCCGGAAGTCACCTTGCTCAGGTTCAGGGGAGTGAGCGTAGGACTGTTACTTCACGTTGTAGGAGGCACATGCGGCTTAGAGTGAGCTTCACGGTAGCAATCCCTGGAAAATACAACGTGCCACAGTCATTTACTTGTCATCAGATGTACAGATAACTACCCAAGTGTGACGTTGGAAACTGACTGTTAACTTATAAATCCTTTCAGTTTCTTGAAGATCTCGTTAGATCTCTGCTCTGTGAAATCATTTCTACCTTCATTTACTTTAATCTTCCATTCTATTAAATTACATTAGTGTCACTTGTTTAGGGTAAGTAATGAACTTACCTTCATGGGGGGTAGTAATTTATTACGTTCAGTTTTCTTACTCGTTTTTCTTTTGTAAACAGTATTTTTTGTGAGTTTTGTAGAACCGGCTCAGTATTTCTGATCTCGTCAGTGATGGAATGACTTTTAAAGGTGGGGCTGCTATGCAGTTTATAAAGTAGGATTTTTCATGAAGGGTAAAATTTTTACTATTCTTTGAGAATATTGTCAAGCCCTAATTTGTAAATAAATCGATTATGAGTACTTCGTAATTCGTAATATTTATTTCTTGCTCATCGTCGAAGTTCAGCCATAACCCCCAGAAGATTTCACAGCTCCTTACTGGATTTTCTTGTTCATCATCTTTTCAGGTTTTGACAAAGCCAAACTCGAGTCAGTAGAAACATACCTTAAAGCTGTGAAATTGTTTCGAGACGACCAGAATGATTCGGGAGAACCTGAATACTCCCAGGTACATGCAGAGTCACCGCCCAGCGTGGGTGGAAATTCTGGAGCCTGACCGCGGGGGTTGGAGTCCAGCTCTGAGCTTTATTAGCTGTATGACCGTGGGCAGTTTGTTTACCCTTTCTGCCTCGGTTTCCTCCTCTCTGAAATACGAAGTTCTTCTCTGCCTCGTAGGATTCTTTTTTTTAGAATAGGATTCTTTAGAGATTAAATGCAAATTTATTACGACAGTTTTGGGCACATAGTGAGTGTCTCAGTCAGTGATATTATTTAATAAATATCTGTGACTGGGCTTTGACTTTATTCGTTCAGTTTACATAGATTTCTGTTACAGGGAATTTTACAACATTTTATCAAGTCTAAATTTTTAGTATTTAAAACATACAATTGATCATTGTAACTTTTTCTACTTTATCACAAGAGTACCTTATACATTTTATAAAAATGAAAGATGTACGGTTACGTGGTCTTGAAAGTTAAAGATACTTGACGATCTAAGCAAATAGTTCTTGTCTTTTGGAACTTTTATTTATATTTAAGTACGTAGAATTCACATTGACGAAAGGCTTAATTTTCATATAATTCATTTTCTAGGAGTGTGTTAAGGATCTTAAACAGCTTGGTTTTATCATAGGTCTGGTTACCTGTTAAGCTGTTTTTTGCTGAGAAATATGTTTTCTCACCCAGCTTTATGTTTTTTTGATAGCACATCTCCGTACCCGACCCGTTTGCCTGTCTTTTCCCCACTGGAAAACAAGTAAGCCCCATGAGGGCAGAACTTGGCTTTGTTCGGCACTGTCTCCCCCGCTGCTAGAGCAGTGCCTGGCCCGTGGTAGACAGCAAACATGTTAGACGAACACATGAGTGTGCACAGGTCTACTGAAGGCCAGTATAAAACCCATAGGATTTGAATTTGTGTGACACTTTGGGCAAATCTTTTTAACTTCTCTGATCATTTTCTGGTCTCTTTCAGTTCTGTTTATTGAATCTACTGCTTTGTCTCCATTAAAACAAATAAGACCTAGAGGGAAAGGATAAAAAAATTAATTGGAAAGTGTGGGTGGTATAATAAACTAGAATAAATTTGCCTATGAAAATCTCGACCAGATTAAGAAATAAAACTGAAATCCATCTGGGTGTTGATTTCAAGAGGAATTCATTAACCACATACCTAATGGCCAGGACAGATGGCCTGGCTTCGTCACGCGAGCGTAGCAGAGAAGCAGGGCTGCAGTCCGGGTCCGTCGGGACCAGGGCCCCTTCAGTCCTGGCGAGAGCCAGAGCGAGAGAGTTTGGACTGACCTGACCCCAGTAAAACGCAGGAAGAGAAGTGGTAGGCGTGGGAAGAAATGAACAGGAACCTAGTGAGGAGCTGAGATTTGTACAGGACGTGATTTTTAACACCGAGGAGTGAAAAGCACGTCTGCAGGAGCCTGGACACTGGAGCCAGGAATAGCAAACCCTCCCGCAGTGTCCCGCCAGCACCCTCTGCTGACCAGACGTGACAGGCACGCGAAAAGGAAGGAAGGTTTCCTTAGCCCTCCGTCCAGTGTGCCGTCCACCGTGCTGGGCAGGCACAGAGGGGCGGATGGGAAGCAGTCAGTCCCCGGGGGCAGTCAGTCTGTAGCTGGCGTGTGCCTTTGCTTGTCTCGGGCGTCTGTTAAGACAGTGTTTATCTGTGGGAAGAGAACAGTTGGGAAATAAAGTAATTTATATAGACTGCTCAGCTGGTGGTGTGCTACTTAGCATACTCATCTGCTAGTCTTTTAGCAAATTTTCATATGTTTCCGAAGTTACATAGGGTTTTTAAATCTTTATTTCTGGGGGTGTATCTCACCATGAAAACGAGTTGCATTCAAACAAATACAAACATACTCATTCTGCTCCTGAAAGGAGTGTTCGTGTTGGAATCTGTCCCGACGAGCCCTAATCCCTTTTCTTCCCCGTCGCTTTCATGTCCCAGGTGATCCAGATTAATCTGAATTCGATAGTTCCATCGGTCAGTGGTCCAAAAAGGCCGCAAGATAGAGTCGCTGTGACGGATATGAAAAATGATTTCCGAGCTTGCTTGAATGAAAAGGTGGGTTACCTCTTGGTCGGCACACTTGTGCACTGAGGAGGGAAAATCCAGAAGGTGGCCCGTCAGCACGGTGTGCTGCTGTCTTGTCTGTGTCACAGCGCACACCGGCGGCCCCCTTCTTCTGTCTGAAGGGCAAGCGGGTCATTTGATGAGCTTCTTCCCAAGTCTAAGGATCAGAACTGATTGTATCTATCTAAATCAGAATTTAAATTAATTAAAATGAAAGTTAAAAATCTGGTTTTTTAGTCATGACAGCCTCATCTCAGGTGCTAAATAGTGACATGGGACGACTCTGGCTCCTGTCCTGGACAGCAGGGTGTCGAGTGTTGATGTCACCACACAGGGTCCTGTGGACAGCACTGCTCTGGGCTCCTGCAACTTCCAGGCGAGAAGGAATCAGGGCTTCGGGCCTTCCACCTTCTCTATTCTGAGAACCAAGAGCTGGCTTTTTTATTCAGAGCTTTTGTTTTTACGATAGCTTAATTTTTTTATTGCGGAAAATGTCATACTTGTACAGGAATAAAACAGTTTTGTGAACTGTGTACTTCGCTTCGACAGTTACCACCTAGCCAGTTTTGCGTCATCTTTTACACACACACACACACACACAGACAGACGGGATTATTTGGAGCAAATCTTCAGGGCCATTTTTAACAAAGAAAAAGTTTGTCCTATATCTTGAGCATTCCTGTAAGCAGGAACGGACAGAGAAGCACGGGGTCAGGGGAGACCCTGTGTAGTCGGACTGGGCCGTCAGCAGGTTGAAGCTTAGGGACACCGCAGACGCCCCTCTGCCCGTTCACGTTCCAGCTGGATCACAGCTGCTGAGCGTCACGGGCCTTCAGCATCTCTCACAAATGGTCAGAACTTTGAGTGTTAAATCCCCAGACATCAAGGACCTGCCACTCGTTTTTTCCTACACGTGCTCGTAGCAGTGCCAAGCGTACCATAGCCGTGCTTGGTTCCGTGGAGCGGATGAAGAAAGGATTCAGTGTGTCTTTATGTGCACATTTGCGTAGGTCGGATTCAGAGGCTTCCAAATTGCAGCCGAGAAGCAAGACGACGCCGTCTCCCTTCATTATGAAGGAAGAGACTATCAGCTCTCCCACGGGTCCGTGGTCATCGCCGCCGTCACCAGTTGCACCAATAACTGCAACCCATCGGTCATGCTCGCCGCAGGTGGGTGGTGGCGCAAGGCCACGCGTCACCCTTTCCTAGGTTACCTTTACCTTTCTGTTAGATTCACTCTCTGTTTCTTAGGTTCTGCATGAGTGTCAGTGCGTATGTTTGACATCGAGGGCTTTCTCAGACAACTCAGGTCTGAAGAAGGCTGTTTGATTTACGCTGTCAGTTTTGATTTTCTTATTACTTACGTGTCTTTTAGGTTTAGGTCGTGTCCGCTGCTTCTGTCATTCGGAAGGGCACTTAATTAGCAGATCTCTTGACAGTGGGGTAGGAGTTTACCGTAGCAGAGCTGGATTCCATCGAGAGTACGAAGAAGGTTAAAGCTGACAGGGATCGTCAGTGCGATAAGTTGTGTGTGTGTGGAGCGATCGGTAGTAGTTTGAAGTACTTAAGCACTGTTAGTTTATTACAATTATGGCATTTAAAATGGTTCCGTTAACATCTCTTTATTTCCTTTTTATTTTTCCATTTGCGTGCATGATACTATTAGGCTGTACCTTAGTAATTTACAACGTAAAGACTAGCATATCTACTATGTTTTTTGTTTTAAATGAAACAAATCAATAGTTTAAAGTGGACAAGATAGAGTAAATTTCTGATTGGACTTTTACCCTAAATGAATGGAGATCATCCTGTTGCATAAATGAATTCTTCCCCCTTCGATGGGCGGGAAGGACACCGCCAGAATGCATCACTGTTTGTTCACTGTGCAGGCCTTTTGGCTAAAAAAGCTGTCGAAGCTGGTCTGCGTGTCAAGCCTTACATCAGAACAAGTTTATCTCCAGGCAGTGGCATGGTTACGCATTACCTCAGTTCCAGTGGCGTGTTACCATATCTCAGTAGGCTCGGGTAAGTGACGGTCGCTACTCATATTGATTCTGGTATCAGGGATTGAAGCTGCTTGTTCAGACGTTTCGTATACAAAGACGGTAGAAAACACATGCCTGCATCTACTCGTCACCTTGTCCTCCCCATACCGTTTCTGAGGCCTTATCACTCAGCAGACGTTACTGGGCACATCTGGTGTACAAGGCAGCATGTGTTGGGTACAGAGAAGTAGGCGTGATCTCTAGCTCCAGGATGGAAAGATGCGACGGACGAGGAAAACCAGGTATCGGTGACCGACAGTATAAGGGCTGGTACCAGGCAGTGCGAACTGTCCATGAGTTTCGTAGTCAGCTTTCAGAAAAGGATGGACTCTTTCAGGTTGTACTTTTAACTGAGCTAACTTCCTTAATTGAGTTTTTATGAGGTTATTAGTTCTGTGAAGCATAGGTTAAGTGGTCCCTGAACTCTGGAGAAAATAACTTATGTTTCTCACGTTCTCAGGTAATTGAAGCTAATTATGTTTTCAGTGAGTATTTTGGAACATACCGTCTTACATAAATCATCAATTCTTTTGCAAGCCTGATAAATTTTGGTTTTTGCGGTGGAGGGTTTAGAAGAACAGCTGAAAGTAGTTTTGAGGATTATACATTTAATTTTTTAGTTCTGTCATCTTGGAATTTTTGTCAGGGACTTTGGTTGCTTTAATTGGTTGAGAAGTGAAAGATTCACCCCTAAGAGCACCCGGCCGCAGTGCCCCTTGGGGCCTCCGGTTGGGCGGTAGCCAGTGCTCTTGACACTCTTCAGTTTAAATGAAGCCCTGTGGACGGAAGTCCAGCATCATTGCTTTTGAGAGGTCGTGTTATATTTCCAGCTCGGGACACTCGAGCAGTTTTCCCGTGGTGTGATAGCTTCTGTGCCAGGCGTCGTTAGCCTCAAAGCTCAGTAGGGAGCCGCCTGCGCGTCCAGGCTCGTCACAGGTTTGCGCGCAGCCCAGCAGCACAGAGCATCGGCCTCCAGCGCCCTGAGCCGTGAGCGCACGCGCTGACGAAGCTTAACCGTGGCCGTGAGCGTGCTCTTCAGTTAACCTCACCGCGGGGCTGGGAGCGAAAGATGAGACTTGTCCTTATTTATCCCTGTTGAGATGCTCTGTCCAATCACACTTCTTTTCTGAAATGCAGATTTGAAATAGTTGGCTATGGATGTTCGACGTGTGTGGGAAATACAGCTCCGTTATCAGAAGCAGTTCTGAATGCCGTCAAACAGGTAAATTGCGTGCATCAGCACGACAGCCACGCGGGATTTCGTAACTATAGTTTACTATGAAATTGTAGAAAATATATATTTTTCTGCTGTTCTTGCACCCCTTGGGAAGAGTAACCCATTGATCATAAAATAATTTAAGTAATTTTTAGATTTTTGAAGTAATTCCGTAATAATGTAAGGAACTGCTTTGGCGTATTTACACGATTGACAGTCCTGTACCTAGTAACGGGGATGTTTCTTAAAAGAGAACGTTTGAGGTTGCTTGTGTACGATCGTCATACATGTCTCGAATTGACTATATTTGTGTGGTTTTTTTCAGGGTGATTTGGTTACTTGTGGAGTTTTATCTGGAAACAAAAACTTTGAAGGTCGTCTTTGTGATTGTGTTCGTGCCAATTATCTTGCCTCCCCGCCCTTAGTGGTGGCTTACGCCATAGCAGGCACCGTGAACATTGACTTCCAGACGGAGCCTCTAGGTACCTTTTCCTTTGCACACATGTGCACACATGTGTGCCAGCACACACTTCTCCCACACTTGCTGCATTGTAGATGCTTCTTATACCAGCCGCTCTGAGTTATTTCAGGAAGTCTGCCCGTAACCATAGTTATTAATGTCTCTGTTGATCTGAAGAATATAAAATGCGCACGTAATTAGTTCTTCCAGCCGCTAAGCCTGAAGGACTCTGTCGTTGAATAATTGAGTCATTTACCTGGTTTCTGTGTTGTCTTTGAAGAGATGTGAACATCTCGAGGGAGAATTATTTTTTTATACCAAATCTCATTAAAATTTTTTAACCAGGTACTGACCCTGCTGGCAAGAATATTTACCTGCATGATATTTGGCCTAGTCGAGAAGAAGTTCATCAGATAGAAGAAGAACATGTTATATTATCCATGTTCAAAGCGTTAAAAGAGAAGATAGAGGTCAGAATCTCACTTGTTTTTTCAATAGTTTAATAAAGTGTCACTGTTTATATTATGCATCTTGCTTTTTGAGTAGAATAAAAATTTAAATTACATTATTTTTAATTACATTATTTGAATACGGAGTTCTTAGTTATTTTGAGTCTGGAATCTAATATCTAAGAGACTAACTTAGAGTGTTAGTATTGATTTTATCACATACTGGAAAGGTATGGCAAACATTTCTCTCTGGCGTCCTGTGAGCTCGTTTCATAGAAGCTGCCCTTGTTTGTCACATTCAAATGGTTCAGAATTTAAAAGAGACGGACAGGACGGTGAAGTCTCCCCATCCGCTGCCCCGCACGCGCTCTCCCCCATCTGCTCCCCATCAAAGGCGGCCGACGATGTCGGTGTCTTAAGCGTCTTCCAGAGATGCTTTGCGCACATGTGAGCACATGTGTAGTCACGCTTCAAGAACAGAGACTGTGAGGGCAGAAAAAGTATTTATTCACTTAGTAAACATTTATTGAGTACCCACTATGTTTTTGGCATGTATCGATGATCAAAACACTTTTCATGGGGAGAGGCAGACAGTGAATAGTACACCATATAATTAGGTAAATTACATAACGTGTTCAGAAGTGATATTGCCATGCAGACATAGACCAAGGTAAAGAGATATGGGGAGTAAATCGCAGTTTTATACGGGATGGTTGAAAACAGGGCATTTGAGTAAAATTTTGAAGAAGGCGAACGAGTTAGCCGCCTCTCTAGACAAGGAGCAGGGCTTTCCAGGTGGAGGGAGCAGTGTCAGGGTGTTGGGAGGGACCCTAATGAGGGCCTGTGGCTACAGCAGAGGGGACACAGGGAGCGGTGGGGGTTGAGTTCACGTGGGATGTTGGGCCCTTGTGCGGGTGTGGTCTCCTCCTCTGGGTGAGGTGAGGTGGGGGTCCTCGGAAGGTGTTGGGCAGAGGGCATCCTCATCTAAGGGGCTGCTCTGCCTTGGACAGAGGGTCGGGTCAGAGGGGAGGCAGGATGAACAGCTGTGGTCGGGTGCAGACGGGAGGTGCCGTGGTGGTGGCCGTGGCTGCTGGGTAGCGGCGAGGTCTGAATGAGCACAGTGCGAAGGTCGCACTAATCCGCATGGACAGATGCACCGAGCAGAGCCGAGGCCTTCCTCCATGGCCGTGTTCTGAAGGTCGGCAGCGTGCCCCAGAGCACGCTTCCTCGGCCTTCAGGAGCCTGTAGATCCTTCTGCGTGGCCGGGCCTTGTCTCATTCTGACCTAAGCGCCTGTCTTCACGAGCCTTTTCTGACTCCATTTTCTCTCTCTTTTGGTTCCCAACCGAAACCATATTGACAGATGGGGAATAAACGGTGGAGTTGCTTAGAAGCCCCAGACTCAGTTTTGTTTCCGTGGGACTTAAAGTCCACTTACATCAGGTGCCCTTCATTTTTCGACAAGCTTGTAAGTACTGTTTCACTGCTTCATCTTTGAAAGGTGGTTATGAAGTTAAAAAAGGTCTCGAAGAGTTAAATGCCTTCAGCTTCTTCTCACCTTTTAGACCAAAGAGCCCGCTGCACTCCAGCCCATCGAGAACGCCCACGTGTTGTTACATCTGGGGGACTGTGTCACGACAGACCACATATCGCCTGCAGGAAGCATCGCCAGAAGCAGCGCTGCTGCCAAGTACCTGACAAATAGAGGGTACGTGCGCCCGGTCCCCGGGTGTCCGAGAGGCTCCTTTATCCAGCGGGTACACACTGTTGCAGTGTCTGCCTGGGGTACCTGTTGTACCTGCCGTTCCTTAGAACTTCAGAACTTGAAATTGCTATTTGAGGTCAAGCGCTTGCAGGCTAAATAAAATAAATCAGTGATTGGAAACAGGAATTTCCTTTTTTTAGTGCTACTTTGTTGAAAAGTCAGCTTAGTCTGACGAACCAAATAATAAAGCCTGGTGATTGGTTCCAGCCGCCCCCGCCCCAGCTGTTGGAGCACAGCATTTAGACGTGTGCTTTGCGGGCTGTAAGGGCTGCATGCATGAGGCCAGGCCTGGTCGGTGCCCAGTCAGAGACAGATCTTCTCCAGCCAGTAGATGTGATGTCTGGTTCGTAAGAGTACAGGGGACAGAATGGCACGTGAAGTGATGCCATGGAGGTGCAGTCAGTACAGCCTAGAGACAAAAGCATGTGACAAAGTACAAGAGGGGACAGAAAGGGAGAGGGAAGGAACGTAGAGACTAAAAAAGACTCGATCAACCGAATGATTTACGGGCCATGTTCGGACCCCGATTTGAACGACGACAAAAAAGGCGTGGGGAAGGTGAGGGGCGCTCGGCTGTTAACTGGCTGTCCGATGCGAAGAAATCGTGATTTCTTTTTTGTGTTGTTTTGCTTTTTTGTTACTGAGATGTTTTTTAGGAGTCCATGTCATTTAGAGAAACATGCTGAAATACGTATAGTTGAAATATGACATCTGAGTTGGCTTCAGAATAATCTAATGGGGGTGATTATAGATGAAACAGCCCATGAGTTGATTCGCGTAATTTAGTGATAGGTGCATGGGTATTCACCGTTCCATTTTCTCTACCTTTGTACGTGCTTGCAATTTCCCGTAATAAAAAAGTGTTTTTGTGTAAGTTTTACAGCCGAACAGTGTGTGGTTATTTCCTAGCTGAAATGAAAGCTAACTTTTGTAACTCTTCTAGCCTTACCCCTCGCGAATTCAACTCTTACGGAGCCCGGAGAGGTAATGATGCCGTGATGACGAGAGGCACTTTTGCAAATATCAAGCTTTTTAATAAGTTTATTGGAAAACCAGCTCCCAAAACAATTCACTTTCCATCAGGACAGACGGTAAGGACGCATACAAAGCACGTATACAAAGGCGATTGCTAACCTCATCAAAATTCATATTAAAGATTTTTGTGTTTGTTTCCGTGTACAGCTAGATGTATTTGAGGCTGCAGAGCTGTACCAGAAAGAAGGTATCCCACTGATCATTTTAGCAGGAAAGAAATACGGTTCAGGAAATTCAAGAGACTGGGCTGCCAAAGGACCGTATTTGCTGGTATCGCTTCTTAAATGTTATTTTCTTAAACATCAGCTTTAAGTATTTTCTTTATCAGTAATGTTCTAGCGAAGTTTATTTTGCTCATTTGGAGTTTTTATGCTTCTTTGGATCTTACAGTATTTGCGGGTTTTTTCAAGTGATTTTATATCTTCCGTACTCATCTAGTTGCATTAATACTCTGAATCTGATGAGACTTAACATCAGTCTTATTTGAAGAAGTCGTGGTAGAGGGAAGGGAGATTCTGTCTTAAACTAACGCTTTATAATAATAGTTTGTACTCTTGGTAATGGTACTTACCCGTTTTCGTGTAATTTTCTCCGATTTGCTCCATCACGGTTAACAGACTGAAGACGTAGTGGGCCAGATTTTACTCCCCCCGCCCCGCCCCAAATAGTTGGCGGCGGTGCCTGGCGGGACAGTAACTTGGGGGACAATAAATTTTTCTGTTTGAAGTTGGGAAACGGGTCTGGAGCCTCTCCAGCTTACTTTGTCCCGAGAGCAAACTCCATCTCCTGGAGCGGGGCCGAGCGGGGACCTTGCCGCTGCTAGGGACCCCCGCCCAGCTCTCCGGGGCTCTGAGGACCTCGCCTCCGAGTCTCCAGCCTTCGTAGGTCCTTTTCGCGCGTGGCCGCAGAGCTGCTTGCCGTCGCGCCCTGATCTGTTTCTCTGGGGTCGGTGCTGCCTGCTGCGTCAGCTACTTGTCTCCTCTTCCCTTTGCTGCTGCGGGCTCGTAGCTTCTCTATTTTTCTACTTTAGTGGCATTTCGAGAGGGGTGTTGGTGACCAGTCAGGAACCCTCCTGGGTCCGTCGGAGGGCCGAGCAGCCGCCCGTTCACAGGGGGCCGCTCCGAGTGCACAGACTCCCCGGGAAGCTTCTGGGACCTGAGGCAGCACGGGTTTCAGTGTGGAGCGTTAGGCCGAGTTTTTACAGGACGGCCAAAAGGAGATTTTTTCTTTCCTTTAAAATGCTCAGTAAAGCAACTTTCAGAGATGATCGGAGGAAGTAAAATGTGATTTTGTTACAGGGTGTGAAAGCTGTTTTGGCTGAAAGTTACGAAAAAATTCACAAGGATCACCTGATTGGGATGGGCGTGGCCCCGCTCCAGTTCCTCCCGGGACAAAGCACGGGGTCCCTGGGCCTGTCCGGCCGAGAAACGTTTTCTTTAGCGTTTCCTGAAGAGCTCTCCCCTGGAGTTACGCTCAACATCAAGGTATCTCTAAATTCTCATGTGCGATCGTGTGCAGTGTGCTCAGAGAGATGGTTGTCAGGCGAAGAAAAGCAAGGACTGTCAATTGCACGCTAGGGTCGGTCAGTGAACGTGAGCCGTGGTCGAAGACGGCTCTGTTTCCCGTTAATACAGTCTCTTGAGGAAAAGTCAGACGCACTGGACACGCAGTCCAGAACAAGGAAGATCTGTGGACTCCAGGCGCGCGTGTCCAGCTGCCCTTTCCCGGCCGTCAGCTCGTTCTGTTCTGCTTCGCTTTTTCATGCGGGCGTAGGCTCCTCCCCCGGGAGCAGGCAGAGTCGAGCATTCAGGGTTAGAGTAACACAGACTTTACAATTAAGAAAGAAGGAAGAGAGCAGCAGATGTTAAATGCAACGAGTATTTCAGGTAAAACTGACTTCGAGTACTGAGTGTAGCTTCCCCAGTTAATAAGTCAACCCGAACTACTTGATACGATATTTATCGTTTAGAATTAGGCGTGAAAACACCTGTTTTTCTCCTTAACTCCAGAGCCCATGGTTAGGTATCTCAGGTGGTTTTCAAGCAGGAGAAATGTCTTCCACACAGAGTATGTGGCGGGTATAATCGCTGACCGGGAAGACAGATGGTACTAACTGCCAAGGGACACTGACCAAAGGTATTAGCACTCACGTGAGATGTTTCTGTTTGTTTAAAGACAAGCACTGGAAAAGTATTCAGCGTGATCGCTTCGTTTGAAAATGACGTGGAAGTAACGTTGTACAAACATGGAGGATTATTAAACTTTGTGGCACGAAAATTCTCATAGTATCTGCTCGCCACGGACACCGTTCCTAACTGGTCACTGCACACAAAGCCTTTTGTGCTGGACCCAGGAAACCTCGCCATGGAGCCACAGACAGTTCCGGATGCTCACTGATCTCATCCATGGATGTAAATGCTGGTGAATCAACATAGAGACAGAAATGAAATCTTCTTGATTTTAAATAATATACGAATGGTGCTATTAACATTGCTAAAATCAGCGTGTGAAGCGTGTTATGGAAGAGACCTATGAGGGGATATTTTATCAGACCATTTTGTAAATAAAGGCGGAAGTTGAACTTGTGTTGAAGATTCTTATATGAATAACCTTCCCGAAGTTGTTTGTTTAGTTTTGCACCCATAAAACTGTATACTGCTGTTTGTTGGTTTAAGTAGGAGATTAAAATACAAGGAGCCAGATCAGATTCTGAGATTGTGGAAGTCGGACTCTGATTTATAAGTGGACTTCCAGGTACATCGGTTCCTTTTCGGAACTGTGCCGGGGACAGTCGGCATTGTCGGTCTGTGCCACGAGCCGGGGTTGCCCTCTGTCTCCGTCTGGCCGCAAGGGGTGGAAGCTGCCCCAGGCACAGTCACTCTGTGCAGTCGGCAAGGTCTCCTCCCCATCAGCACGGGTGGTGGCAGAGGGCAGCTGACAAGCACCACACATTAGCCACGGCATCTTAATCGGATTAGATGATTTCACTCAATTTACACGGTAGTGTAACTTCCTGTAACCCAATTTTAGATGTCATTAACCAAAATCCCACTCATTTAGAGTTACCGAAGAGAACTTTATTTAATCATTAAACACTAAAATGATTTCCCCTAGACTGGAAATGACCCCCCCTAAATTACATGGTTGCTCAACCCTGAGCATTTTAAAGTGTTGGTTATTTCTTAGTTATTTAGATTGATTTTCTGTCGTTTGAATCATTGTTTTACTTGGGGCGCACGATTCTATGAATGGCTTTATGTTTTCGTTTTAGCTGAAGCTGACCATCGGCGTAAAACATTTAAGTTGTGGCTGAGCACCGTAGATGCATGTCCGTTACCACCTCACGTGTTCTGTCCGCAAGAAGTTTGGCGACTTTTAAGAAGAAGAAGATTGGCTAACTGATTCCAGAAAGTCCTAAGCCCCCTTTTTTAAATGAAGAAATTAAACTTAGTAGGCAGAAGGTCGAGTGCAGTGAGTTTTGTTTTCACACGAAGATCATCAAGTGACCTGATTTACTGCAATTCAGAGTTGGCTCACACTACACGGAGTAAATTATTTGTTTTAAGCTAAAATGCTGCAACTATCAAACCAGTGGGTAAAGACCACTGAGACTTTTGCACATAATCAATCACACAATCTTTTGAAAATATTCAGCAGATAATATGTTAGACAATTAGATGGGCTGGAGTGTGACAAAAGTTTCCCTTTTTTATTTAAATTTTTTTATAAATATTTTCTGTGGTACTTTCAGATCATCGTGTTCTTGATTTTTAGTGTACCATGTGTCTGTCAGTGCATGTATTTTTAATTTACATGAAAACATGAGTTAGGGATTGAGAAGTTAAGTTGAATGTTAAGTATCTGTGACATGCTTTGAAGAAATGATAATTCCACGTTCGGGGTGGCACCTATATTATTTTTAAACGTACTCTAACATGCAGCCTGTGGGCAGAGGCCTGGGCATCGCCATAAACAGCTGATCCGGGAGTCGAAGATGATAAAGCTAGCCAGCTGTGAATGAAGCACTTAAACTTCCAGTCCACCTCGTCCAGTGATAGTACAAGCGAATCTTGAGTGTGAGGAAGGGATCGAGGTTTCCTTAATCTCTTGCTTATATTCAGTGAACCAAAAATCTCGAGAAGCATGATTATCCGTTGGGGAGGAGAATTGCGAATGTATGTCCCAGTGTACCTTATACTTCTGCCTCTAGCCAAATAGTGTGTTTGCGAAAACGTGGCGTCTGTTGGTTTCTATTGTTTTACTTATCTCCTTCGTTAACTACATCTGGGTCATTTTATGTTTAAAAAACAGATACCGTGGAAGTATAATGGTTACATAAGAGAAGAAAATCAGCGTTGTCACCTTCAAGCACATTATGCTACGTAGCGTTTCTGTGTTTCGTTCTCTGGGTTTTGTTGCTCCAATAAATGATATCAGGGAAAATGTCATCCGACCACTGAATCGCCATTAGTATAACTAACAAGTTCCCAGGATGACCATTGTCATTCTTTCCTGTTCTATCTCCAGATGTCCAAGGTGACGTGAATGAGAGGCATCAGAATTCCTTTAGCCAGATTGCTAAGTTTTCACTGGTGATCAAACTTAAGTGGTACTAAAGGCGGCGGAGGGGAGAAGTATAGCTAAGACCAAAATCAGAGTCCTAGTCATTTGCATTTTTGCTGACAGTGTTGTGTGCATCGCCTCCTCGGTGATGAGTGACAGGATGGGGAGAAACGATTGGACTGACATTTTTCCATGGTCGAATTAAAAGACGCCTTTCTTTTGCCTCGCGGTTTGGGGAGAAGGTTCTGACACGGTGTTGACTCTTGGTTTGGTTTGCTTTGGAGAAATAAAGGGGAAGGAGATGGACTTAGGCTTCTATCAACTTAACACACAATGTGGCTACGAAACCGTGTCTCTCACTTAAGTAACTCCAGATCGTTGTCAGTTATTTAAAGCCAACAAAACAGTGTAACAGTTTTAAGTTCAGTAATGTTAAGTATTGTATAGAAATATATTGGAGGCAAAGTCCAGTCGATGACAATTGTGCATATGTTATTGATGCTGTAAATTATTTTTAATAAAGAAAATTGTATTATCACATTTGACTCAATGTAAAATATTTTGTGGTCATTAGAAATAAGCACCATGACTCAAGAGAGAGGATGGCATCCCAAAATTTCAAACGTGTTATCTGAGTTTTCGGACTTTAGTTGTTCCCAACGTGACGGCCAAAATGCGGGCCACGGTTGCCATCCTGGCATCTGGGGACAATGTTCCTTTCTATTCCAGGGCCGGTGAGAGCGAAAACCCAGGTAGAAGTTTGGAAGAGGGTTAGCCCCGACGGAGCAAGTAAAGTTGAACTCGATTCGAGTGTCGTTCCAACAGGTCTGACATTCATGGGATCACGTCTTAGGGTTGAAAGACGGTATACTCTCTCACCCAAAGCAGGATCCGTGCACAAACGACATCTAACTGGGCAGCCTGTCCTGTGCGGGGCGGCCCCTGCCGTCACTGCAGTCTGAACGGAAACACAGACTTCATTTCGAGCTGGAGTCCGTCTCCTGGGAGCTTACACCTGCTCATTCTGGTTCTCCCCGATTTGTCTACGCCTCATAAAGCACTTCGGCACAACTACACATGAAATACATACTTGGACCCCCCACAGCCACACTGCACATAACCTTCATACCGTAGATCTTTCGTCGTGGAGGTGACTTATTAAAGTGGACATTGAGGACCAAATCGAGGTCTCGAGCTGTAAGCCGTGTATTACAGGAAGAAATGGCCTTTTCTCGATGTAGGATGGAGGTGCTACGTTTTCCTGAGCCTGTGTGCTTCAGAACGTTGGCTGATGTTGCCACCTCCTCCACTGGCCATTCCTCAGTGTTTCCATGAAGCGTCATCCAGAGCTGGAAGCCGGGACCGCGGGCCCCCACCCTCAGATCACGTTTTGTAAACAAGGTCAGCTGCCCACCTCCCTTTCCATTATTCCACTCTTAACGGCAACCTAAATGGGTGAGGAACGTTTATTAAAATCTGGCATTCATCAGCCCCAACTGATACATTATTAAGTTTCTAAGGATCCAATTCAGTATTCTAAGTTTGTCAACATTACCATGGCTAATACCAACATAGACACGTGCCGATTATTTGAATATCAGAGTTTTGGAGGAAACTTAGTGCGTTACCACTATTGAATTTTGTTGGCTTACCATTTTCACTTGATGCCACTTTTGCTTTTTAATTATAAATTCGTTTAGCTTCCGTTCATTTTGATTTGATGTGAGTGGGGGACGGATAAGTTTCCCCAGGATATTAGATTATAAAGTTTGTATTTAGTAGATTTTGAATGTGGGACCCATCCATTGCAAAAGCAGATGTATATATGTAATCCCCACATATTTGCTTGTAGAATGACAATTGTGTTGTCACTGAATTTTGTGTCCACATGATGTTGGCACTGAATTTTGAGCATTTTAAACAACCTGCACTATCTAGTTAAAGGACATATAAAACCACCAGGCTATTACATTTTTTAAGACACTTTATAATACAAAATCACTCTGCAAATTTCGTTTTCCTTCATTCCAGTCGATTTCTGAACTCTCTAAGACCTACTACTTAACTGTCCCAGTGGCCAGGTGAGGAAGAAAAGAATTGTTAATGTGACAATGACATGACACTTCTGTCCACCGGACTGGTGGAGGTTTTTCATCATGATATCCAGGATCGGAGTTATTGAGGAAAAACATGACTTAGCAGCAAGTGTTAAGAACCTTAGAAATGTTCGATCCAGCATTGTTCGAACCTTAGATTGTCTTCGATCCAGCAATACGACTGCGCAGTGTATCTCAAAGACATACTTAAAAAGGCACATAGGATTTCTGCATGAAGATGTTCTTAAAGGCAAAGATATGCTCCTTTAGCGTGAAAAGGGCAAGATGCAAAACGCAGTATTTCCAAGGAAGGCGCAGTAAGTGGAAAGAGGCAAGCCAAAGGAGGCAGAGGTGGGTCTGGAAGCCCTGTCTTCAATTCTCACCCCGATTTCCAGATTCAAACTTCACTCCCATTCCGTCATCCCGAGAAGAGGAGGGGGGAAAACTGCAATAGGCAGAATAGTGAGAAGGTGGAACGCGTTCAGGAGCTGCCGAGGGAATGGCGGGCCGAGGGTCCAACTGGGCCAGTAGGAGTCAGATTCTGGTTACGGAAAATCCCAATCAAAGTTGGCCCTTACACAACCTAAAGGGATGAGACGGGTAAGAATGTCGCCCTGAGGCTGTAAAAAGTCAGCCTGCTCCTCCGAGATTAGAAGTGAAGGAAATAAGAACCAAATCTAAAGGGAGAAGGGGCCACCCCACAGTAGAGGTTTGGGAAACGTCCAAGTCAAAACCAAGGCGACAGTAGATAACCCGAGCCTGCTGTATCCTCAGTAGACGGAGTGCTCTGACCTATCGGAGACGTCCTGCTGGCTGCAGACGTGCATCGCGCTCTGTCACAGCCGAGTACCCTTGAAACGATGAGGGTCACCCACCTACTGTGGCCGTGACACCTGGGTTCCGTAGTAGCTTCCTGAAAATCCATGTATCTGCACTGTCCTGCAGGGAGAGAATCCGCAGATTGCACTAGCTGAATAAAGGTTCGGACCCAACTGCCAGCATTCTTGCTCAGTGTAAGTGAACCAGTCATCACACCAGACCTATACTGTGGTCACCCCTGCCCCGGGAAACCTCCCCGCTCCCTTGACATCATCATTGAATGCAGTGGCTCGGGAAGAGGAGAACGCTGGGTGCCGTGGCAAGAGCGTAAACTGGAAGCTGAGTGAAGACGCGCTCTGCCCCCTGAGCTCAGTCCCTCACCAGCACTAGGAGCGCGCAGGCCTGTTTGGTACGTAAGACCATCTCGAATCCTATCCTCCAGCATCCTGGGTGCTCGGTCTCGTGCAGAACGCAGCCGGCCCGACTCCCGGGACCTCCAATCCGAACTGTGCAGTTCCAGGGGCCGGATGGGTTCCAGTCCGCCCCGGGCAGCGCTTGCGAAGGCGGTCTCGGGGACGCGTGCTGCCAGCAGGAAAGGAAGGAGAGCAAGGACAGAGAAAAAGGACGCGAGCTGTGCCCAAACCCCTGAAATCTTGAGAGAAACAGTCCCGGAAGTCTCCTACGTGGACCAGGCAGACTGCGAGGTGCCACTCCAAGTCGGAAGCCTGCTACAGGGCTGCTTCCCCGAGGGGGCGGTGCGGAACCTCGAAGAGCCAATCAGAAGCAAGGATCCCTGTTCTTGCGGCGGGGCAGCCGGGTTCTGACTGGGTGAGCACCGAGGGAAG
The DNA here is from genome assembly GCF_000325575.1 of Pteropus alecto. Lineage (NCBI taxonomy): Eukaryota > Metazoa > Chordata > Mammalia > Chiroptera > Pteropodidae > Pteropus > Pteropus alecto. The sequence goes on from NW_006430726.1 coordinate 6,626,051, forward strand.
GCGGGGCCAGATCTCGGAATTTCCGTCCTCAGCCTCGCCTTCCCGTAGTCTACGCCGACTGGCGGATCTCAAGAGCCAATCAGGAGTCTGGCTTCGCGGACTCGGGGGAGGGACGAGCCGAGGAACCTGTCTGGCGCGACCGCCCCGCGCGAGACCCGAGCCGCGGCTGCTGGATAGCGGGCGCCGCCTCAGGACCGCGGGGCGCCGAGGGTGAGCCGGGTGGGGACGCAGAGGCGAGCCGGGGCCGCGGGGGCCGCCGGGGCCGCCGGTCGGTGCCTCGGGCTCCCCTCAGACCCGCCGGGTCCCCCAACCTGACGGCAGCTGTGACCCAGACGGCTGCCCGAGACCCCAGAGCTGGAGTGGGGGGACCCCCGGGGCGCCTGGACCTCGCCAGCATGCTAACGCTGTGCACCTCGTCCCACCGATGGCCGGCGGGACCCGGGCCGGGTGCTGGGGCACGGAGACGCGCCCGCGTAGTCCCGCCATCCCCCCTGGGAAGGCGCAGGGTAGACGGGGGCCCACGCCCAGGCGCAGCTCCCGGGGCGTCGTAACGCGGGGAGCGAGGAGCGCAGAGCCCCCTCCCCAGTGCCCCCTCCTTGGGCAGAGGTCGGGAGGTTCGGGCGTAAGCCTAGGAGTCGGAAAACAGTTGCTTCCTGGGGGCTTCCTCAGGAGCTAAGAAAAACCCTGTAGGCAGCGGGTGTAGACCGACCACCTACCGGATTTGAATTCCCTTCCTCGCCCCGTCGGTGCACACGGACACTCGGTTAAGACACGCGTTTCTGATGAACACATTGCTTTCTCTGTATTTATTTACTTTCAAGAACTGACTTGATGGGTGCCATTAGTTACGTGATGTGGAGTCCTTGTGTACAAAGGCAAAAGGCAAAGTTAAGGTCAAAAAGAACTTTTAGGATGAGATGTGAATGGTCCCAAGTTTCAGGGGCTGGTAGCACAGCTGGCACTAAAATATATTTTATTTCTCCCAAATGTAGCGACTCTTTTTTTCCTCAAGTTTTTTTTTTTTTATTGTAAAACCCACGGGTCTGGCACAGCAGCTTCTGTTACACCAGGCTGTCCTGGTGGGTAGAGCTGGCAGCCCTGCTTACACGGATTTAGAAAACGGCTCTTCAGCAGAAGCTTAAAATGCTAAAGGAACATTTTCTAGACCTGGGAGGGAGATCGGCCTTCACAGTTGCTCCTAAGATTCCCTCCAACTTTAAGGATTTAAAATTTATATCAAATTCAGCATTATTCTTAATACTTTAAAAAAAAATTTTTTTTTCCCTTAACACTGTAGGAGGGAAAATGACACCAGGATTTCCTCTTGTATTTAAAGCTTTAGTTCATATTACATTCTGAATACTGACCTTACACCAGTTTACAAATCTCCAGAAGGAATGTTAAAATTCCACATAAAGTCTTAAGTGTATACAGGATATGCCAGTTCCCAGAAGTTTCAGATGCAAAGATTGTTTTGAAACCTCATTCAGGCTTTGTCAGTATCTTTGGTGAACAAAATCTGAACGACTTCATTTGCTTCTGAAAGCAAATGCTGAGGTCAGAAAGTAAACACGAGAAGATGGGCCGGATGCACCGACTGTGTTACAGGTTGTGGGAACGGAGCAGTGGTGCAGAAGTCACTTTGGGCGGGAGGATCAGGGAGGCGGGAATGGGGCGGGAGTGGCGTTGGAGGGTTATATTCTTAGTATCACTTGGGTCATCAGGCTGTAGTCTTGGGGCTGAGGCAAGGGAGGGCGTCCCGTGGGAGAGCCCTGTGTCCTCCCTGGGCTTTATCCCCTCCTCCTCTCTGGAGCATTTTGGGCTTTGGCTTTCATGGTGGTTCCACTTAACAGGCACATGGTCTGGTTCTGGGAGCTCCGAGAAAGTCCCAAGACCCCACCCATATCTCCTTGTCACAGTTTCTCACAAGGCCTTTCCCACCCCGCCACCCCCCCCCGGGTGAAATTTATATTCAGTGATATTCACAGATCTTCCACTTACTTAAATTTTAAGCTGGGTTTTGACAAATGTATATACCATGACACCAAAGCCTAGTCAAGATAGAGAACATTTTCCTCCTGGAAAGTTTCCTCGTGCCACCTCTCTGCCCAAAACCACAGCCGTTTTGATTTGTCAATAAGAGCTCACTGCTCACGGGACTCTATGTATAAAACACTATGTCCCTTGAGCAGCAATCAGAATTGTACCCTAAAATGCAACCCACCCCCAAGACGTTGTTAATTATTTACAACTTAGTCCGAAGGAAGGACTGGAAACAAAACTATTTCGGGGGAAGAGGGAAGCGAGATTGCAAAGATCTTAAATATTTGGTTCCCAAAGTAGCCGAGATGGCATTACCAAGGGGAGGAAAACAGTCTCTCCCATCCTGTCTACCCAGATAACACTCCATAACTCAATTCAAATCCATGTTCTTGAGAATATCTCCTTAGGCTACATTGATTTCTAAGTATGCGTAATAAGCTAGGTGATGATCTTATAATTTAACAAAACGTGGATGTAAAAGTTAGATCACTGTGCTCAAATTTATATTTTCACTCAAACTAATGGTAATGTAGTCAAAAGGACATAATCATGGGTTAGGAGTCTAGAGAAGTGAGTTCGTACTGTAACTTGGTATGTAATTTTGGGCAAGGCACTTAACCTCTTGGGACCTAAATTTCCCCTGTAAATAAAGTTGATTGTGGGGGAGCATGCAGGTAGGACTTAGACTAAGTGATACCGAGGTGCTTTCCTGGTCTGCGCTCTGTCCCTGGAAGCACACCCTCAGTCTGCAAGTGAGTTTATGAATAATTTATGGTACAAGGATTTTTATTCACCTGCCAAAACAGCTATTTTTTAATCTCATTTACCGATTCGATTTGATAACTTTATGAGTCAAAACTAATAAACAGAAGTACAGAAGCAATGTTGAGAAATGTTAGTGGCCTGTCTTAAGGAAGATTATTAAAATAAATATAACAATTGTATGTTATATATAATCTTTTCCAGGATTGTCTCCCCTGGACATAATGTTGAGTGGGGATGATCAGCGATCACGGGCTTTCGCCAAACCCGCTTTCAGTGAGGCGCAAGCATGTGCACTAGTGGAATCAGTATTTGGGTTCAAAGTTTCCAAGATCCGGCCACTTCCTAGCTATGATGACCAGAATTTCCATATATGCATTTCAAGAGCGAAAGACACTGCAGATGGCCCAACTGAGTATGTCCTCAAAATAAACAACACCGAGTCCAGCAAAACTCCAGACCTGATCGAGGTGCAGAGCTGCATCATCATGTTTCTGAGAGCGGCTGGGTTTCCAACAGCCTCCGTGTGTCGTACGAAGGGAGACAACATAACCTCCCTCGTGTCCGTAGGTAAGATCCCCAACTCGCCGGTCACCGCCGGTCCGCGCACCTCGCTGCGTTTTGGCTCAGTAGGAATATCAAGCACAGGCTCGTCACTCCGAGTGTGAACAAGCTGGTTTTTTCAGCAGTCGGGAGAAGCCACAGCATCACCAAAGTGGCGACTGGGGCTCTCGTTCAGAAGTGAGCAGAGCGGATCTGGTGTGATTCTTAGAAGACACGTGGAAATCAGGGGAACGTTTTGTTGTTATTTTTTTTTTAAACAGAAAAATAATTAAATATTTGTATTCACACAAGCCGTATATTTTGGTGCTGTGCTGTAATAGAAAAAGATACAGAAGTAGAAGTCAGGAATCTTAGGTCCCAGCTCCGTCATTACCGTATATGTGACCCGGGGCATGCCACATACATTCCTAAGGCTACAAATCCTCGTCTCTGCAACTTGGTCCCTTTTACCTCTAAACGCTAAGATGCTAAGATGTACCTAATGGAGTTCTCCAAGCGGCAGCCTGAAATCAATGCCTTGCAGTCTTTTAAGGTTTGACGTTTTGACTTTTCTTACTGTTCACTCATTCTTTCTTAATTTGCATCGGTCCAGACACCTGCGCCCCTTACTGCCCCCAAGGAGTAGTTACTGCCTTGTGTTCCCAGCACAGGCCGCTCCCCAGTTTGCTCCTGGAGAAACTGTGATTCTGAAACAGTCTTTTCTTTATATTACACTTTCCTCAATTGTGAACTTAGGAATAAGTGTTTTAGGCATTCACTTACCACAGTAGGTGATGAACATTTAGAGCTGGGCCGGCAGAGCTGGGACTATGATTCTGTTGGTACGTAAATGGCCACCCCAGTCCAGTGTTCTAAGGTTCTCCCTTCTTGCTTGATCCACTCAGCCTTGCTTCATGGAATCCTGGGCATTGTTTACATTAGCCCTTTTTTTCCTTCTTGCTGTCTGACTTCTATTCTTTTCAATAATAATTACAAAGGTAGACTAGCCTCTCATTTTTTTGAGACTACTTCACAGGATATACCTTCTATCTGTGCAGATAGTGGCTCCGAAATCAAAAGCTACTTGGTGAGGCTGCTGACTTACCTCCCAGGAAGACCCATAGCTGAGGTTCCCATGGGCCCCCAGCTACTGTTTGAGATCGGGCGGCTAGCTGCCAAATTGGATAAGACACTGGAGGTAAGATCGGGGGTTTTATTTTGTTTATAGAATTTTTGACTTGTTTGCGTTTGCTCGATTTTGTTTTTAAAATAAACCCAGGGTCAGACTCTGTTTTCATGTGTGGCGCCTCCTAAAGTGTTACAAAGGAGGCGGTCCTAGATGCGTGCATTTATGACAGAAGGCTTCTTTCTGCCGCCTCTGTGCTTCACTGGCGTATTCGCGGGATCACCTACATTTTTAGAAATTCATGATATTCTTTATGCTGCTCACTGAAAACAGTCTGTATTCACAAATTAACGTCAGGCGGGTGTAATGAGCCAGAGCTCTGTATGAAGCCAGCGCTAAGTGATGGATGGATGACATGACTTGTATGAAGGATGTTTTTGTCCTATAGAAACGATGACAGATATTTTCCAGACCCACCCACAACACATCTTCATTTATTCAACAAGTGTTCACTGAGTACGTCTTCCATGCCAGGCACCGGGGGAAGGTAAGGACTCCTGTCCGTTCAACCCCGCAGGTGTCTCTACTCCATCTGCTGCCCTCCATTCCTGCCTCAACTACCCAGGCTTACCCTGTAGCGTCCCTGCATTTAGGGCTTTTATCCTCTCGAATCGATTTTTTAGACCAGTCCAGACTGACTTTTTAAATTACAAATCGGACCATGTCGGCTCCATAGTTAAAACCTTTCAGTGGCTTCTCCCTGCCTTCAAAATTAAGGCCACGATCTGCAGCATCCCTGGCACACGAGGCCCCGTGTGGCCTCGTCGTGGCCTCCGCCCCTCATCTCGTCCGTGTCTCTCCTTTCGTGTTTTTCTGGCCACCACCGTGGAACTTCTTGTAGTTCCCTGAGCGTCATTTGGTTTTATGTGTCAGTGCCTCTGCCTGTGCCAGTTTCCCAGCCAGCGACACCTCCCCTCTGCTCCGCACACTCCTCATCCTTCGACACACAGCTCAAGCATCACCTCCTCTGTGACGTCTTCCCGGACCCTCAGCTTCCCACGCTGCACAGAGGTGATCGCTTCCTTCTCTTCGCTGCTTCGGAGCTCGGACATCCTTCTGTCGCTCTGCTTATTGCACTGTGTCCCAGTCATCCGTTGCTGTGTAACCATCCCAAAACTCAGTGGCTCAAAACACTTGTGATTGATTTCTCATGATTCTGTGGGTCTGCTCTGCTTGGTGTCGCTGGCGGTCGCTCGTGCAGCTGTATTCGGCTGGGAGCTCACTGAGGTACGTCAGCTCCACTTCGTGTGGCCTCTTCTCACGAGGCGTTTCATCCTCCAGGGTGGCCCGGACGTCCTTGCAACGTGCTGCTGGCTTCTGAGAGAGTTCCAAGAGGACAAGCGCCAGTATACAAATGCTCATCAAGCCTCTGCTTGAATCATGCTAGTTTATGTCCCAGTGACCAAAGCAAGTGACATGTCTAACCCCAGAGTTAAGTGGGGGCAGCTGCACAAGGCCATGAACACCGGGAGGCCTGGTTCACAGGGTAACAGACGCCACATGTGGTTTCGTAATTATCTGTTATGTGTTTGTGCTTCCTGTGACATCTGCTACGTAAGAAGCAGGGAGCATCTTAAGAAATTGGTGTATGTCTTAATCGTTCATCTTTTATTCTTGGTGTCTAGCAATGCATAGTAGGTATTCGAGGAGGGCTTCATAACAAAACAAAACTCTGAGCTGGTTATCGAAAGTTGGGGATCCATCAGATAGACAGAGAAAAGGAGGAAGGGCGTTCCTGCTAAAGGGAGGAGCCTGCGGACCTCATGGAGGGGCCGTGACCGTGCTCCAGAGGCTCTGAGTCATTCATCGTGGCTGCAGAATCGGGGTTAAACGTGCGAGAGATGGGACGAAGTTGGAAATGGAAGGCGGAGTCAGGTGATAAAATGCGTTATCATATATAATACCAAGGAGTTTGGACTGTGTCTTACAGAGAGTAGGGGACCTTGAGGGTTTTTAAACAGGCGAAGGTTTCTAGTTCATAGCACTTTGGGGGTCATTGTGGCGGATAGGTTGGCACAAAGCCAGAACGGAGGTGGGATGCATCAGGGAAGCTGATGCAGAGATCAGATAAAAGCCAATTGAGGGCTCGAACCAAGAAAAGATTCGAGATAGATTTAGGAGACGGGCCAAGCAAATGTGGTGATTGATTTAATGTTACGCCTGTGGGAGAGAGAAGGCTGAGCGAGACGTGGACTCTGTCCGTGTTTGCTGGCACGCAGCCCCCTCTGATGTAGGCCCGGTTGTCCCCCGGTATCTGTGGCGTGGTAGCCTCTGTGGCCTGGAGCAAATGAGTGGAGGCGTGGGCAGGGGGAGTATCAGAGGCGGGGTCTGGAAAGTGTTGAGATCCGCGGAAGCTCAGGCTTCCTGCTGCGCACGAAGCGCGCCGGCCTCGACTCTCTTCGCTCCGTGCTCCGCTGGTGGCTGCTGGGGTGGGCCGGGCCGCGCCCGCTGCCCTCTGGCCTCTGTCCGCAGCTCCTGTCGCCTCTGGCTGGCGCTCTGGAGAAAAGAGGGAGGTGGAGCCTGAAGCCGAGTTAAGTGAGAGCCGGGACAGGGCTGGAAGCACTTTCCTAATAAGAATGTCCCCAGAAGTCACGGCTCCTGACGCTGTTTCACGGCTTGCTCCTCGGGGTAGTTTTGAGAGATCCGCGGTGGAATATAACACACCAGATGGTCAGGAGATTCAGAACCATGTCACGTGAGCAGTAACCGAAGGAACTAGAAAGTTTACTCTCCAGAAGAGAGGACTGAGGGGCGGAGGTGCCGACTTCAGGTATCCCGAGGACAGTCCTGTGGGAGGACTGTTGCTGCTCCACACGGCCACATGGGGGCTGCCGGGTCAGCAAAACGAAGGCCACAGCCTTCTCAGTAAGCGCAAGAGTGCCCCCTGCAGGAAGGATTCAAGCACAGGCCCCAGGGCCACTTGGCCCTGACGTGGCAGTGATAACAGAAGCGTCACGGGAAGCATTTCACACCCCAGGTCACGGGAGTGGTGTTAAAATCAATTTGGAGGAAAATGTTTAAAGAAATAGAATAAAATACAAAACATCAGAATATACCACGTGGAATGGTCTGGGTACTGTTTACCAAGGCTTTTTTCTTTATATGTCCGTGTCGCTTGTATCTTGGGTTGTGATGTGAAACGTATTTCTTCCATGAGAGGCTACGTCCGAGAACGTGAAAGCGGCTGCTCCGGTGACCACCAAGCTGCCTTTAGCACCGCTCTGCAAAAGAGCAGGTGCACCGTGATCACCTGCGGCCCCTTAGCAGCGACTCATAGCCGGCTCCCGGCTGCACCGCGGAGGGCCCCGGCTTCTAGCACAGCGGGTCGCTCGGTCGTGGCGGCTTAAGTGCCAAGGGTCTAACGGTTTCTTGCTTTTGATTTCGATTAGAAATTCCATCACCCACAGTTAAGTAGTCTTCACCGGGAGGACTTCATCTGGAATCTGAAAAATGTTCCTCTTCTGGAGAAATATCTGCACGCCTTGGGCCAGAATCGAAATCGCGAGATTGTCGAACAGGTCATTCAGCGGTACAGGGATGAAGTGATGACCAAATTAAGTCAGTTTCGAGAATGTGAGTACACTCCCCAAGCACATAAGTATTTTTCTTGATATTTAAGTGGTCAGACTCCAAACCACGGGACAAGGGTGGAGGTAGAAATTAGCCTTATCAAATCTTATAATTTTGCCCTTTTTGCTCCTGTCGCTTTTGAAAGAATAACACTTTTATTTTCTTAAAATTGCTACATTTGAAGCCTCCTCTAAACTTGACCATTCCCCTCTCCCCTCCCTACTAAGTTTACATGCACGTTTCATATCATTACCACACATGTGTATATTCATAAATTATATAGAGTACTATTTTGCATATTTCAAACTTTGGGTAAATGCAACCTGTTTTTTAATTCGACATCGTGTTCTTCAGATCGATCCATTTAATATATATAGTTCATTTAGTTCACGAGTTTTAACTGCTGAATAGTATTCCATAGTTTGCATATGCCACAGTTTATTTGAACATACCGTAATTTTGGGGGCCTGTTCTCTTGGTAATGGAATTTTCAGTTAGTTCCCCCTTTTTTTCCCCCTATGAAAATGATGCTCCAGCACGCTAGTGCCCGTCTCCTCATGCACATGGACAAGTTTTCTAGCCTCTGACCCAGCATGAAGGGTTGGTCGAAGGGCCAGGAACGGAGGGGGCCTTTCGCCCTTTGCCTCCTGTGCGAGTCCCCTTGGGCTGCCAGAACGAAACACCGTAGACCGGGTGGCTTCAGCAGCAGGCTGGGGTTGGTCACGGTCAGGTCCTGGACAGAGCTCTCTTCCCAGCTTACAGATAGCTAGCTCTGCCTCCTCTCCTGTCCTCACACGCAGAGGGGTGCGCGGGGGAAAGAGCAAGCTCTCTGCTATCTCCTCTTCTGCGGGCACTAATCCCAGCGCGCGGGCCCCACCCTCCTGACCTCAGCCCAACCTGATCGTCTCCAGAGGCCCCGCGTCCACATACCATCACACTGCGGGGTAGGGCTTCGATGTATGGGGACAACGCTCGGTCCCCAGCACTCACCGTGGAGAAACACCGTACAAAGTGGTGGCACATGAATAGCGTTGCTTTTCCTCCTCAGACCTGCCTTCCCCTCCTGCCTTCATCTTCACCTCGTTAAAATGGTACCCGTCATTCACCTGTCGACCTGGCCGAAAAGCTAGGGGTCATCGGCCTTGACTTTGTGCTTCCTCTCACACCTCACGTCCGATCCAATTTGATCGGTTCTAACTTCAAAAGACGCCCCGCTCTCACTCGTCTCCCCACTTGTATCTGCCAATATTTTCTCACTTAATATTGTTGTGTAAGGTTCTCCATGTCGTCGCATGTGGCTATAGCTCACTAACTTATTACTGTATAATAGTCTAATCGTAAATATACCACACTTTAGCTATTCCATTAAAAGACGTTCGCGTTGTTTTCAGTTTGGGTCAGTTAACAGCAGCGCTGCTGTGAATATTCATTGCTGTGTATCCTGGGGACGCATCGCTGGGTCATAGGACACGTCTACGTTCAACTTCATCAGATAATGCCAGTTGGCCAAAGCGGTTGTATGACCTTATGCTACCACGGGCTGAACAGAAAACTTTCTCGGGGTTATCAGACTTGAATTTCTGCCACTCTGATGTGTTTCTCACTGTGGTTTTAATATACATTTCTCTGTCTATTGGCTTTTAGGTTAAACTCTTGTGCGAAGTGCCTATTCGAGTCTTTTGCCCGTTTTTCTATTGGGATCTTTTTTTCATTGATTTTAGAAGTTCCAATTATTTTCTGGATACGAGTCTTTTGTTGGTTATATGATACAATTATTCTGTCCCATTCTGTAGCTTGTCTTTTTACTCTAAGATGTGTTTTGATGAACAGACTTCGATTTATTGGTTTGAAATACATCGGTCTTCTGCTTCATGGTTAGTGTTTTGTGCCTCGTGTAGACATTTTCCATACCTTATTTATGTTCATGAAGATATTCTCTGTTACCTTACTGTTTTATGGTTTTTGCTTTCGTAATAGGTCTGTAATACATCTGGAATTGTCATGAAGCTATTCTCTGTTACCTTACTAATGTTTTATGGTTCTTGCTTTCGTAATAGGTCTGTAATACATCTGGAATTTATGTTTCTATTTGGCTGATGAATTTCCACACGATCATTGATCACACTCGTAGGTGACACATCGCTGTAATGGCTGATGAATTTCCACACGAACATCATTGATCACACTCGTAGGTGACACATCGCTGTAAAGTTTTCTCAACTCTCTCAATTTGTTTTTATTGCACACAGACTAGTGACAACTTGTGGGCCGACACTGAGCACAGACCCCCCCACGTCGGGCGGGACTGGCTTAAAACATCACCACTTATTCCAGCAGTGGAAAGATGGGACATTCCAAATTACGTTGTCATCAGAAAAATGTTTTTGGAAACCCTAGCTTAAAATAAAGACGCATCTGGTCCATTCCGAAACCTTGGCTTCTTATAAAAATGTGACTATCGCTGTCTTTTTGGCAGTTCTGGCTCGGGGCACTTCTCTTTTTCCCTGGACTCTTCTAGTAGGCAAAATCAGGTGTTCGTGGCAACGCCAGTCTCCATCTTCTGGCCTTACGTCGATGAGAGATGAGAAGCAAAAGCAAAAACATCACCAAAATTAACTGCTTTTGACCTTTTCAGAGTAAATGATTTTATTTCAAGAAAAACAGGGTCTAGCTCTTTTACCTCTGACTACTCATCAAATTATTTGAACGGCCATGCCTGAGAAAGAGCTATGGAAAGAGAATGAACTGGTGTGTTCGGTAACCTTTTTTACATGGCTTGATTTTTCTCCTTTCAGGCATCAACCATGGAGACCTTAATGACCATAACATTTTGATAGAGCCCAGCGAGTCGGCCTGTGGAGATGCTACGTATCGAGTGTCCGGGGTTGTGGACTTTGATGACATGAGCTATGGCTACTATGTGTTCGAAGTGGCAATCACCATCATGTACATGATGGTCGAAAGCAAGACCCCTGTACAAGTGGGCGGTCATGTCCTCGCCGGGTTCGAAAGTATAGTCCCGCTGACACCGGTAGAAAGGGGTGCTTTGTTTCTACTTGTGTGCAGTCGATTTTGTCAGTCACTTGTCATGGCTGCATACTCTTGCCAGCTGCACCCAGAGAATGAAGAATATCTCATGATTACTGCAAAAACTGGATGGAAGCACTTACAGCAAATGTTTGACACGGGCCAGAAAGCTGTAGAAGAAATCTGGTTTGACACCGCCAAGTCCTACGAATCTGGGATCTCCATGTGACTGCATAAAAGTTCACATTAACTCGTGTAATTAAAAACTCAATAGGACCAAATCTAATCCTTTAAGGGATTTCCCTGCACCGTCAAAAATGAGTTGATGGAACATATCAATGCATGTGAAGTCGCCAAGGTCTTCAATCTCACGATGATTTTTTTAAACTAAGAAATACTACATGAGCTGTCACGTCCTCGTGGGTCTCCCTTGCCTTATGTCAAAACACGCACGATGATATTCTAAATCAGTCTCTCGAGGTCTGTTCCAGACCTCGCCAACTTTCTGGCCCAACGAATCGAAAACAGAAAGAGTAGGTAGTTCACTATTAGGGACCGAACTGGGTAAGAAAAAGGGTGGAAAGGAGAGATGGGCAACGACACGTTAGCAACATGAGTTTCGGGAAAGCGGTGGAATGCCGCGTGTGCGGCGATGGTTCCTGCTGCTTTCTACTGAGGTTACTGGGGACTCGCTGCTGAGCAGGTGAAAGGCAGAGGAGCCTGAAGTGCAAGTGTCCGGACGGCGCGGTTCCGACGCACTGGGGACCATTCTGAGAACAGAGCAGGAGTAGAGCAATTCCGCGGGGCCGGAGGGAAAGGGAAGGCGGTGCGCGGAGGGAGGGGACAGCCATCCCTCGGCTTTCGGCTTGGCTGGGGCCTTCCGCGGCCTGGCCCCGCCCCGGCGGCTCTGCGCACGCGCGGCGGCCATAGTGGCAGCGGACCCGGCGGCGGCGTCATCATCGTTCCCCGCGGAGTGAAGCTCCCCGCGCAGACCTCGACTCCAGAGTCTCCCCTCGGTGAGTCCGCGTCCCCGGGCCCCGCGGAAGC
>NW_006430726.1:6638430-6650345 GCF_000325575.1 Pteropus alecto
GACCCCGCACACGAGAGGAGCGAGCCCCGGCGTCGGGCGTGGGCATCAGGAAGTCCAGCGGGCCGCCTCCGGGCCGTGCCCGCCGAACGATCGGCCTAAGGTGCCAGTCGGGCCCCGAGGCTCCCCGGCCCATTCATCCAGTGGCGCCCCTGGGCCTAATTAAGGGCGAAAAGTCACACTGGCCCCTCAGGCTCAATTTCCGATGTTCCGGGATTTGGGAAGTGGGCTTTGAAGTCGGAGGTCGGGCTTTTCCGCTAACTCACGCGGAGTCCCAGTGTTGACCGCTGCGGACAGAGTGAAGGTGATCCCACGCTTGCCGCCCGCCGCCTTCCGTGGTTCGGGACCCCTTCACTCTGCAGGAGTCCCGCCCCTGTCCCAGCGTGTCGTCCTAGGCTCTGCGTGATCTGCCACCCGCTTAGCTTTGTGGCTGCTTCACGTTCTTTAACTTCAGCAGTCTGTCCCCCGCCCCTTGAGCTGTCCTGCCTCAGTCTCCTTTGCTTTCGCTTTCTCCGCCCGGAATCCTCTTCCTTTCTCCTCCCCATTCTTAGACCTGCAGGTTCTCAACCTTCTTTCTGCCTCTCATTTCTGATTTGGACTGTTTTCTGTGATGGCCTCTCGAAAAACACCTTCTTGATTTTTCTGCCATCCCTCCTCCCACTCTACTTTACACTCCATTGCTGTGTTTGCACATTGCGCTGTCATCGTGCCTGCCTCTCTCACCTGATCACCAGACTGCAAGCTCCTGGGGTCAGGGGTTGGTTTACCTGTCCTGTTATTCTAGCATCTGGCACAGTGCCTGCTGCACTTAGCAGGAGGTGCACATAAAGGTAGCTGAATGGAGTGAGCGAAACAGATTTTTAAGTTAGGAAATGCTTTTTAAATTATAAATTTCATTTTAATAAGAATCCTTTTTTTTTTTTTTTTTTGCAGGAATTCTAAAATTCGGAAAACATGGTGAGTTAACGCACATGCCAGTAAGCCGCTGCCTGACGAATTGTATTGCTTGCGCTCAGGGTATAGACTGGCGTGTTAAAGTCGGGATGGAAGGAGAGAGATGAATCGGTGTCCCCCGCGTCGGTGCCCTGCACACACGGGACTCTGTATGCGGAGATGTGCTTTAGGAGGTGCTTTGGGGTCTCGCGGGAGTTACTTTCAGCACACAGGAATCACTCGTATGTTTTTCCTTTGCAGTCTCGAAGATATGACTCCAGGACCACTATATTTTCTCCAGAAGGTAAAGTAGAAATTGTTTAATCCATCTTAAATAGATTTTTTAAGCGTTTGACTTTTTGGGGGGAAAAAAATCTAAGAACTTTTTCGGTAGTCGCTAAGTTGTTCATCCTCTTTGTATTTGGGAGTAATTACGATCACCAGGTCGATTGCGTGCAACGTAGAAGGATGGCAGCGGGACCCCTTTTTGTCGCCACCAGGTCTCCGCTGATTTTCTGAGACCTGAGGAGAGTCTGGGTTTCTTGCCGCTTGTGTTTTGCAGGTCGCTTGTACCAAGTCGAGTATGCGATGGAGGCGATTGGGCATGCAGGCACCTGTTTGGGAATTTTGGCAAACGATGGAGTTTTGCTTGCAGCAGAGAGACGCAACATCCACAAGCTTCTTGATGAAGTCTTTTTTTCTGAAAAAATTTATAAACTCAATGAGTAAGTGAGCTCTCAGGGGAGAGAGTTTAAAAATATCTCGTGCTCACAAACGGGATCGCATGTTGGGGTGACTATTCCACGTAGTAGAGTGGAATAGTTTGTTGTGTTTTTCTGGTAGAAATTTTCGCTTTTATTTTGCTTAAAACCGCTTTGAAGCTTAGGACCACGTGTTACTCTTTGGTAGTCACAGATTTGGGTTAGATCGAGGCTTGACCAATACAAGCCGTGTGACCTCGCACCAATTTTTTACCTTCTCTGGGCCTCAGAGCCTACCAGAGTGGTTATGGCAGGTTAATGAAATAAAACGAATAAAATCAACACAAGTCTGACAGGCATTAGGCCCTCAAAGTATTGCTGAGAATGGCTAGGGAATTTTGTCCAAAGAGTGTGAATCTTCCCTCTCGGAGGTCTGGGAGCAGTTTACATGAGCCCTGTTAGTTTCTGATAGTTGGGGGCGGAGGCCTCGGTAGCTAATGGAGAGCTGGATTTGCCCATTTAAAGAGAGTTTCCTTTTATCTGTGGGCCAAGTGAATGTTGGTTATGTATAGGGCCTTTATATATGCTTGTCCCAGGAAGTTCATCCCTCCACAGAGTCACTGCTGGGCCCACTCAGCAGCCTACAGTCTGTATGCGAGGCAGAGTGACAGGGTGTCGGCTGTAGGGGCACCAGGGCAGCCCTCAGGGAATGAAGACGAAGAGAGGAAGTGCACCCTCTGTATGAAGCCAGCTGTAGGCCCCCTCATTCCCACCCCGGTGTCACGCTGGACTGCTTAAGTCCCCAAGAGCACGGGGCAGTCCGTCTTCCTGTCAGGCAAAACCTTCCTCCTTGCCGCTGAGTCTTCTCGGGATTGGCTTTAGCTGCTTGGCGTTCGTCCTCTTGCTTCGTTCACCGTGTGGTGGTCATAGCCACATCTGTTGAACTTGAGGGTGCACTTGTTTATCTTCCACGTTAAGAAACGTCAGGTGTAAGGTCTCCTACTGGGGTAACACTTGTGTAGTTGTCGTGTGAAGGGTAAAGCGGCTTTGAAGCAAGCATAGTGAATTTTTAACAGCTCGATACTTCGTGCTACTTGTAAAGGTCCCTCGAACATCTTCCCTGCTTACATGTCCGTGTATTTCTTTTTCTCCAGGGACATGGCCTGCAGCGTGGCAGGCATAACTTCTGATGCTAATGTTCTGACTAACGAACTGAGGCTCATTGCTCAAAGGTATACTCACAAGTATCGTAATTGATGATGTATAAATTAGTTTGATGTCCCTAAGGAGAACTCTTTTTCGTAAAGATTAAAGCCATTAAAAATCTATTGAAACTTACAGTGTCATATTTGTTCTCACCGAATTTGTGAAGTGTTATTTACCATAAGAATGTTAGGATGTTGATGTGCCCCTGTTCTCCGTCCCTTTTAAATTATAGGTGATGATTATGTTGTCCCTGTGGCATAGATTGCCTTTCAGACAGTATTTTGCTTAGAATATGTATGCGTTTCAGAAAAACCCATCAATATGCACATCTTTTGATCCTAGGTACTTACTACAGTATCAGGAGCCAATTCCTTGTGAGCAGTTGGTTACAGCTCTGTGTGATATCAAACAAGCTTATACACAGTTTGGAGGTACTGAGTTTTTTGCAAATTTTATTCCAGAAAGTTAAAACTTTTTATGAATGATCTTTTTGAGATGGAAAAAAGAAATCAAACATTAAATAAGTAAACATTTTTCGTACATTCTTGCTTCATAAAGGAAGTGGCTTCCACGATGTAAATTACTTGTTTTATTAATAGACTACCGAAAGGCCAAAGTAATATTTTAAAATCTGGAAACAAATTACTTTTTCCATAATAATGAAATTCAGCACTGGTCGCCTGTCTTTATTCCATTTCCTGGCCGTGTCCAAATCCTAGAAACAAAAACTGACTTTCGGTGGAGCTTATCTCGGGGCCAGAACACAAAGCAGTTTATGAATGCTTAGCTTCACAGAAAAGGGTTGCCGCATGCACTGAGCTCAGGTAGCTGTAGTGATACTGAATTCAGATGGTTGACGCATTTGGGTTCTGTTCTTTGTTAAAGGAAAACGTCCCTTTGGCGTCTCGCTGCTGTACATTGGCTGGGATAAGCACTACGGCTTTCAGCTCTATCAGAGCGACCCGAGTGGGAACTATGGGGGATGGAAAGCCACATGCATTGGAAATAATAGCGCCGTGAGTATTCTCGTGTTGCTGTGCGATCTATTAACTGGCTCATAACTTCTGGGATTTCGAAACAGTCATGAATGCAAATAGCATTTTAGGATAGCTTCGGCGACTTTAACGTCTGTGATTGCTGTTGGTGACGAAGTTGCAAGTTCTGCTTATACTGCTGGGGTTTATCGCCTACATTTATAACTGAAGGAAATGCCGATTTTCAGTTACAAGTTGTGAAAATCAGATGTAATTTTTTCCACGTCCTGTTTCACAGACCCCCTGAATTGTATCACGGATCCTTGGCGGTCTGAGACCCCAGGTTCAAGACTGTTCACAGAGTATCGACACCCCTCCCCACCCCATCCCACATCACCTCTCCCTCCCTGCCATCAAAATCGTTTGTATTGGTTATGTGCTAGTAACAATACAGATCTTATTCTTTTGCCCAGTCCATAGTCCTAAAAATGCAAAAATTTAAAGGAGATGATCTGTTGATTCTTTTTCATGTATCATAGGCAGCCGTGTCAATGTTAAAACAAGACTACAAAGAAGGAGAAATGACTCTGAAGTCAGCGCTCGCTTTAGCCATCAAAGTCCTCAACAAGACCATGGATGTTAGCAAACTCTCTGCGGAGAAAGGTAGTTTATGTCCTCTCCTCTGATTTCTTTGCTTTCGTGAGGGAGTCGATCGAGTGGCTCCTGTGTTAGGCCTTTGATGTGTCACCGTAGGTCCCTGTAACCGCAGCCTTCTGAGTCAGGTGGCCTTACACCTGTTTCCTAAATGAGGACACTAGGGCTTGGTGGGATGAAATGACTTGACCAAGGTCAGCATGGAAAAGTCGTGGAGCCACAAGCCCACACTGTACCCCAAGCCTAAGGCCTTAGCCGAATGTCCCGAATGTTCGTAGTTGGAGACCTGAGCATGCCACTACACGTCAGTAGTTACCTTCCCCTTACCGCCGCCCCGGCAGTGACGTCTCGGGTGTGTGTGCGGTGGAGCGGGTAGGTGGTGGCGTGTTGGTGTGTGGGCATGCGTTGTACCTCTGCTCTTCTGAATCTACCGATCGCGGGTGTTAAGCCCACGTTTGCGATTTTAAATGCTTCATTTAGCTTAAGTTATGTAACGACGTGAAACTGGGCTTCTAAATGACATTTTGCAAACGTGGTGAAGTAGCGCGTTGCTTGGGTTTAGGAAAACTTCGCTCCCGGCGCTCCTTAGAAGTTGCCGTTTGCTCGCAGATTTTGCCCCTGTTGTCTGCTGCTGCCTCATTTCAATTTCTGCTGTTTCCCCTACTTGAAAAAGTCCTCGTTTTGGTATCAGTCTGCTTTTCTTGTCAGCGGTTGTGGAAACTGCTTTTCATGCCTTTGTTTTAAAAAGAGACCTGAAAAGTACATGAAAACTAATCGTACTGGTTAAAGATTGTGGCCGAGCTTTCAGATGTTCCAACAAGGACATTGCTGTTCCTTCTGGTCAGCGCAGCTGGTAGTAGGTCAGCTCGAGCAATTAGCTGATGGTCCTTTTTCCAAGAAAGAGAAAAATGGCAGCTCAGAAGGTCGGATGGGTTAGGAGAAGGTAGTTAAAGTAAACATGTTAATAAAAACATTGCAAGATCAAAGGTATCCCTGCAACATACCAGGACGTGGAAGGAAGAGCTGCGAGCTCAGGCGGAGACAGTGCGGTTGCCTTCGGGTGTGTGTGCGAGCGTGCGCGCCTGTAACACGATGTGTGTGTTTGCCCTTAGTGGAAATCGCCACGCTAACGAGAGAGAGCGGGAAGACGGTCATCAGAGTGCTCAAACAGAAGGAGGTGGAACAGCTGATCCAAAAACACGAGGAAGAGGAAGCGAAGGCCGAGCGGGAGAAGAAGGAAAAGGAGCAGAAAGAAAAGGATAAATAGACGAAGGCTGGCGTCCCGCAGCTCACGGGGCACGCGCGGTTGCAGCGCGCAAGCCGTCCTCGGCCACGCGGCAAGGGCGCCGACCGCGCGGGGCCCCGGCCATGCGCTCCAGTCGACTTGTGGGGGTGGCGATTACTCTCCATGAACGTCTCAGCCCCTCTACCCCTCCTCGTTTTGGAATAAAACTTGGAAAGAATAGAAACGGTGAAGGAAAAACTTCTCTGTAGAGTAATCGATAAGACAGCAGGACGAACAGCCTGCGACCTTCCCGTTTCAGTGGTGCGCTCCGACGGCGCGGGCAGTTGCTTTTACGTAAGACGTTAAAGTTGACAGAAACGTCAGCGTCATAAAAAAGTAAGGAGGAAGTGTGTCCCGAAGGTTCCCTTAGCTGTCGCTCCCCTGTGTCTTGGAGAACCCGTAGCCCTGGGTCTCTTGACGGGCACGTCGGACAAGGCCTCTCGTGAGGTAGGGATCACGTACCTCTGCTAGGTGTTGCCAGCCTTAAAATCGTGCGTGCACGTACGTACATGCCTGTACACGTGCAGTGCAGCATGGAAGCCCCTGTGTGTCCCTTTCAGATCTCATTTCTCCTCCCCTCGACCCCTGAGAGAGAACCACTACCTCGAGTTGACTTTTTCTCAGCCGCGGTGTTTACACTGGCTTTGCGTCTCTTTGCTCCAGGTGGGCACATCCTGCAGGCTGGCCAGGTGACGAGTCTCTGTCTCCAGGGACTGGTTTGAGAATGAAAGTGTGGGCTGAGCCAAGCCAGAATGCTGAGGGTCCTTCAGGTAGGACAGGCCCGCAGCAGGCAGCCAAGCCACATGGAAGGCGTGCAGGAGAGGTTAAGGCCACGGGAAAAGTGGAACCAGCGGTGAGCGTAGTTCCGTTTCGGCCCGGGGGCTGCAGTGCTGAGCTTTCCCCGCCAGGGGTCGCTGAGATTGCCGTCACGATGGAGTCCCCCGATGGCAGAGCGTGGGCTGCTGCAGCCGCACCTGGCGATCTGCAGGTCGTGCAGATTCTGATGTGCCATCCGTTTTAACCAGCTCCGTTTTAACCAGCTCTGTGTGTGTGTGTGTGTGACGTGCACTGTTTGAGAGCGCTCTGCCGCATTTTAGAATCATCCGTGATCTTCGAATGCAGTTCTCTGGCTGTGTTGCTTGCCAATTACGTTTATCTTTTGGGGGTGTCCTCGTCATTAGCATTTCTTTAAATCTGCCCCGGTGACTAATGACAGCCAGGAATAGTCAGTGCCCTGAGCCACAGCGGCCACTCTCAGCCTAATCCCTCCCTCAGAAGTTCCTTGCAAGTCTGCACAGGCCGACGTGGGGTATCCAGGCTGAGGTGTTTCCGAGCCCGTTTGACATCTCTGAATCTCCTACATTATTTTGTACAGTTGACTCGCATTTGTAGCATCTGCGTTCTCCGAAGTCACCAGGAACCATTCTATTGTTCAGGCTAACTAAGAGTTGTTCATTCTTGAATGAATTCAGAATTACATAAGTTTGTTACCTTTCTCAGTTTACTTGTATTATTTCGGTAACAGCTTTGTTGAGATATAATTCGCATACCACATAATTCACCCATTTAAATTCTTCCCACTTAAATGGCTTTTAGTATATTCAGAGAGTTGCGCTTCCATAAATCAATTCTAGAACGTTTTCATCACCCCAAAACGAAGCCATGCAACCCCACCCCCACGTGGCCCCAAGCCTCCTGCAGCCCCAGGAAACCACTATTCTCTCTGTCTCTGCGAATTCGCCTGTTCTGGACATTTTACATAAACGTGGTCCTTTGTGACTGGTGTCTTTCGCGTGGCGTAACGTTTTCAAGGTTCTGTATCATAGCATGGCTTGATAATTAACTTGTTTACTGGATGAGAGAAAGTGGCATTCGTTTCTTTTTATCACCGAAGACCCCGCTGTGTGACGCCGCCGCGTCTGATTGTCTGCTCAGCAGATGATGAACAGTAGATGATGAACTGCCATTCCTCTTGGGTGTATTCTGAGAATGGGCACGCTGGGTCACACCTTGGTTTATTTTTAATCTGTCTTTACACCATACATTCATATTAGCGGTACAGATTTTAAAAGGAGTGTACTTCCCCGTTTTCTCCTACAATAGCCCCAAAATGCGAACCGAATTGACTGAGTAAATTGAAATAGGTCTCACAGTTAGAGAGGGTTTTCGCTTCCTTTCATCTTGGCAGGAAGGACCTGTTCCCTGACTTCCTTTATGCCCAACACTCGGAAAGGCCAAGTTTTTGATTCTGTACCCAGGAGCCTTATATAATAACGTTCTCTGAAAAATTCAGAGTCATACAGGACGGGAGAATGCAGGGTAAGTTGTCTTCTGAATCCTGAACAGTCTAGTAGCTTACTTTTTCTGGTCACAGAAGCAGTCTGTGCTCACATTGGGAAACACAATAAATTAAATAAAAATTGCCCCCTGCTGTCTTGCTCATTGTTAGTCGTTGTTAACCGACCTCACTGGTCCACGGCAGATGATCAGATGCTGAGTAAGTATATCGGTGGGTTTTGGCAAATTAGAGGCAAGAGACTTAAAAATAGCCTTAAAGGAGAATTTAAATATGTTTTTTTCCTTCTCATTGCTTTTTTCAAAGCATATTTCAGCCTTAAAAAACCCTGTTTCTATATACAAAGAAGAAGCTATCCTTTGTCAGTAACCAGTATGTGTCAGTCACTGTATTTGTTAGTGCTAATTCTTACATAACCTTGTAAAACATTTCTTAGAAACTGTAGCACTGAGTTCTCGAGGGCCCACTATGTGCTAGGTGACACAGAGGTGACTTTCTGTTATATAGTTGAATAAACAGAGTCAGCAAAGGTGAGTAACTTGTACCAAGGCACATAGCTCCAGGGCCACCATTCCAGTGAAAGCCATTACTGTCACCCCTGCCTGAGCTTCCATGTCACCTCCACGCTCGTCCCCTCCAGCCCTCCTCCCCTGACTGGTAGAGTCACCTTAACACAGAACTCAGAGGACACGTCTAACTCTCATCGGTTTCCCATCAGAGAACATCACATGTTGGCTGCGAAGTGAATGAAACTTAAGATTCGGGACCCCTCATTCACACAGCCCCTTCCAGGGTCCCGGGGGGACCCTAACTGTGTTTTTAGGCTCGTGCTCTTTTCCTAGAGTTTGCAAAGGTAAGATCTGCCTGCAGCCGGTAAGTACCGCCATCTATTCCCACACGAACTGCCCGTCTGGACCTGGGGCACGGTCGTGGCTGCGGTGGGGCAGACTCAGCCACGTCCCCGTGCGGAGAGGCCGCCGTCAGCCATCCCAGTGTGGAGACGGCTTCCAGGACATCCCCGCCAGCCGCAGGGCCAACGTACCCAGCATCATGGCAGGAAGGGGTAGGGACAGAAGTGTCACTACGTGAACAGCGTCTTCTCTCAAAGTTCCTGGAAGAGAGACAAGGCTTGTGATGTACCCAATCAGAAGCTCACCTGTGGCAAACTTCAGCCTTCAGCTGTGCAGACTCATAAGCTGAGGATTCAGTTCTCGTAACGCCAAAAATGCTGGCCGGGAGCACTGTACAGGTGTGTTAGGGCATCAGATTATAGTTTCCTAGATACCGTGATGTTTGTCCACTTTTTAAAAATTCGTATTTCACGTTTTTTCCTTCTAATCTCCAATTTCGTGCCCAACTTTGTATTCGTACTGTTTTATTCTTTTGCTTTAAGAGGACCTCTGCCACACCCAAATAGTAGGTCCCAGCTCAGGTCACCTCAAAAGGGCATTTTCTGTCCACCCAATCTAAAGTAGAACCCCCATCCATCATTTTCTGTTTATTTATTTCCTCAAGGACTTATCAAATTCTGAATTTATCCTGCTTGCTTTCAGCCTTCCTCCCTAAGCAGTAAGGTCCATGAAAGCAGGGACGTCATCTACCTCATTAATGGCATCGTCAGGGGAGCTTGTCCTACAGTTGGTTCTGAAGTCATTGTTGAATGAATAGCTGGGAAGTGACAGGTGGATTCAAACTCACGTTTATCTGCCCTCAGAGACCATAAGTCGTGCCCTCCCCAATATGCCAAGAACTGTCTGTCCCCACAGAACACCGGAGACGTCAGGTGTGCATCAGAGGCACAGGCGTGGACTCTGCTCCACTAGTGACTGAGAAGATCAAAGGTAACGGAGGATCAAAAGACCCTTTCTATACAGGCGACTTCAAGTATTCTTTAGTTTTCAAAAATTGCAAACATCTAAATCGTGTAGAACAGCAAGGAAAGACCGTGTCTCCAGCGAGACAGCTGTGCAACTGGAAATTGCCAAATGATTTCCAATTTTCAGAGACTTGGGTCAGGCGGCTTAGAATTAGGTTCAAAATAATCAATTCCCTGGAACGATCAGCGCCACCCATTACTTTAACCTCAGAGGGAGCTTTTGGTATTGCTAAAAGGTTGCTCATCTGGCTTTTCTTATCCATATAGAAAACCATGTCGATTAGGATTCCATAGGAAATGAAGCTGGATGGGGAAGAGAATCCTTGGTAAATGAAGGCGTGGGAAATCAGAGCAGGTTCCCGAAGGTATTAGGGAAGCAGCTACATTTTTTTTTCTTTCCAGTTCGATCCTCACTTCCCCAAAAGCATTACATGGCAGTTTACAAATTACACATGCAAGTAAAATGTATTTAATTTTGAGCTTCCTCTGTGCTTTTGAGGACCAGAATTTCATAATATTCCTTGATTAAAGTGGAAAAGATCTCAGAACAATTAAATTGACAATGTGTGAATTAAATTCTGAAATGGCAGTTCTGTCTGTGTATAGACACGAATTTCTGGAGGATTCGTGGTAGACAACTGCAGGATAGCATGTCTTTTTTGGACTTATTTTTGGTATACATAGCAGTATCTATAAATCCTTCTCACTTCCAGAATAAAAAGTGAGATACAGGCTGTATATGTGGTGAGAATAAATTCTGCCTTTTGCACAGAATCAAACATTTGCAATTGTGTCTTGCAGCCGTTCAAATAAGGACATAGTTTCTTTTTAAAATTCAGAAATAGTACGTCATCTGTGAAGAATAGATGACTTAATGCAAATAACTATATGTTCCTAATAAGTTGTGTTTAGTTAGTATGCAAATGTTGAGCTTTTACGTTAAGTAACAGGAAATCCGCTAAAGGCATTTATCTACAGAAATTCATATTTGTCTTGGTTCTACTGCAGAGATTTTTTTTAGCAGTTTGGAGACATCGACATGAAAATTGTATATTTAATGTACACAACTTGATATTTGATATATGTATAAGTTCTGAAATGATCACAGCCGAGCTAATTAACATATCTATTACCTGTATATAGGTGCCATTGTGTGTGTATGTGTGTTGACAGATTTATGTATCCTTTTGCAAATCATAAGCACGCAATACAGTATTGCTAATACTTATCTTAAAAGAAAAATTCTTTGATGATGTGCTTCATCACTCCCAGATGCAAGATCTTTCCACGTTTAGGGCACCTGGGATTGTATTGCACTTTCTTAAAGAGGAAAACAAAATCTCGTACCAAGAGGTGGTATTTGTCCGGGATATATTATAATTTACTCTGTTCTGTAGTGAATTGCTGTCTCCTGGTCCATTTGTGTTTTTCCACTGGTAATTGGGTCTGCGACATTGTGGTCTACATGCTATTTTTAAATTCTATCGAGACAACTCAGTTTTATAAATGGTTCATATTTTTGCGATGTGGATTTATGCACTTCTGTTTCGTTATTACAATATAATAAAATATGGCCAATTAATTTTCTTAAAGTTCTTTACATTAAAATATATCTGCACTTTTACATTTCATTATAGCCATTGAACTGGCCCTTGAAAGGAGCCTGTTCTTTTTACATCATCTCTTCTGAAGGACTGAATTTTAATGTCCTATAGATACTTGCTTTTTCCCTTTAATCTGTGAAAATGCATTCCATTTCAGCAGTAAAATTGACAACATCCATTTGTATCTTTAATTAACTTTTCAGCTTGGTTTCATCGTAGAGGCTCACAGCAGGATTTATCACCGAGCCGTAGTGAAAACGCTGAATGGACGATTCAGAGGCTTGGCCCAGCTCTGAATTTCGCTCAGTCGAGCCTGTTATAAAAAGGAGAAGTCAACAACATTGATATGAAAGACAACTCATTAGGCGCACCACTTGCAGATGACAATG
>NW_006430726.1:6650379-6653693 GCF_000325575.1 Pteropus alecto
TCCCTTACGACTCTCTTTTAACTCGAAAGCACCAGCTGCCCTTTGCTTAGAGGTTTTGTAAGTGCGAAAGCGCATCAGAGAATAATTGCCATACAGATAATAGCGGCCACCACCTATCGAACACTTGGACCCTGTGTGAGCGCTTCGCAAGCTTCATCTGCTGTCAGGCAGTTTTTAAGGCACCATTTTAAAGATTAGGGATGGGCTTACAGAGAGATTAAGTTGAGTTTTTGAAATCGGGTTTGCATCCCTGATCACCATTTTGTAGCTCACTAGCTCCGAGATCTCGGGCAAGCTAGTTAACATTCATTTATTCATCCAGCGATCATTTTGAGCATCAACCACACGCCCGATGGACTGGCACACCCCCAAGGACAACATGGACGCAGCTGCTGGTGCTCATTTTCTGTGGGGAAATCAGACACTGAAGGGTATGTAATTACAAATCGTGACAAGTGTAGCGAAGGGAGGAGACGGGGCAGTGACAGAGTTACAGGCGGAGGGACCGGAGGACCCAACTTAGATTGTCTTGAGACAGACTCAGTCCCGAGGGAGGAGTAAGAATTGGGCAGAGCCAGGAGGAGGAGGGGTTGGGGGACAGGCAGAGGGGTAGCGTCCGTGAAGGCTCGGGTCTCGGGTCTCAAAGGGGCCGGGTGGCTGGGAGGCAGTGCGCACGGCAAGGGGAAGACGAGGGATGGAGTCGGTGAGGGCCCCTGGCGCCACTAAGGGTCCTGGTGAGGCCTGGCATTCGGTTTCAGTTTTAAGACAGTAAGTCACTCGGGCTTCCATCTGCAGAATGTTCCGGAGAGTGCCGGGCAGGCGTCTAAGGCAGAGGTGAGTGTGGACTTGACTAGTAGCGAAGGAGGGTGTGGACTCAGATACAGTCAAGGTGAGTGGCAGTGAAGGCTGAGTGAGACTTGGTGGGTGAGGCTGACCTCCGCCCGCGTCGGCAGCTCGAGTCGTTGGATGGTGCTACCATTGAGATGGAAAGACTAAAGAAAAATGGTTCGGAAGATCCCAAGTGACATGTCCAAGTGATGATGTCACATACGCAGGTGTACTGGAGCTCAGAGGTGAGGTCAGCACCTGAGTGGGAGACTGGTCCTTGTCAGTATGTGGAAGATATTTAAAGCCGGGGGAACGGATGCGACCACAGGGTGGGGACAGTGTCCACACAAGAGAATCAGTCCAGGCTGAGGCTGTGGAGTCCCTGCACGCAGCGGCCGGTGGCCTGTGCTTGAGATTATGAGCCAGTGTGTGAGAAAGAGCCTTGATTATTGCATTCCTCACCATGTCTCCAGGGTCACACAGCTGTGAAATCCCACTGTCCATGGCGAGCCACTGACCGCTGGAGAGGGCATTACAGAGACGATAAGACCCGGACTCCAGGTCCAGGAGGTCATATTCTAGGACAAAACAAGATTTTTAGGGAAATAGAAGAAAAGGTGGAAAGCGGTGTGCGGTGGGGAAATGTTAGTTCTGGGAGCCGGGACAAGGGACACGGCTGTGGCCGGTGGGTCCATAGGTGGCATCTGAAACGGGTCTGGAGAAAGGATGCATTTGGACGTTCGGGGTAGAGGGGAGGGGCCAGGATGTGCGAAAACAGGAAAGCTCAGTCAACTCCCCATTCTTCAGAGGAGAGCGCGTCTGGGGTGCTTGGTGCACTGTGAAGACTGTCGGGTGGCGTTGCGGCCAAATCTCAAGGTCGGAGGACAGATGCTGCTTTAGAGGACTTTCATAGGTGGTGTCCCCAGTAACAGCAGCAGTTCCCACTGGCATTTGGTCTGCCAGCATCTCCTGGCACTGCGAACATGCCTGTATCAGTCATTCGGCCACTGCACCCAGCAACTGAGAGCAATTGCTGTATCCTAGAAAAAGCCATCCAAGATGCATCCATTATATTTCTATAATTATTTGCTTGGATTTTAGTGTGCCCAACGAATTACACACTTTGCCTTTCACTTAATAACATTAACGAGTAGTGTTTCTCACAGATGATGTAAATAACCGTGGTTCTCGTGGTTATTAATATAACACTCCGGGGAGGTCTCGGAGTTCCAATTATGCTCGCTGTGGCTGAGCTGACAGCCTTTTAATTCTGTTTTTAGAATTAAAACTGTGACCTTCAGCAGTTATTCGAGCACTCGGTTTCAAGTCCCTGAGCTGGAGAAGCAGAATCACACTCTTACTTTCTGCAGACACTGTTGGGGGGGATTGCATAAGTGTCTGTATGCCCCAGAAATTCTTCAGAGCAAACTGGAAGCTTGCAGTGAAGGGAAGATGAGTACTGTCTTCCTTTCCTGTGCGGAATTATCGTGAATGGTTGACCAGTCATTTTATGTGTCCTTTTTCTGTGGCCCCTTTAAGTCTGGTTAAGCAGACCGACTTCAGTGGATATTGTTGCCGTCTTCCTGTTGGTACTTACACCTAGGAAAAAAGTCAACTAAAATTTATCATTTAGGTTCTTTGCAACCATAAACCTGGTTTTAAACAGATTTACAGAGTGGAGCTCGGAGTGAAATTTCTGCTCACAGGGTGTCTTTAGAAGTATCACCTCGGTAAAGCTCTCTGTGAAGAATCAGCACACGCTCTACCACTGAGGCTTAAAGGGAATTCGCCAGAAACTCTTCAGACAAACGAACCTTCCAAATCAGTTACCGACAGGGGATGAAATAGACGGTCCAGCGTGCTGTGCGACAGGGTGTGCGACGGGCCTGCGCCACCAGCATCAGTCAGCGTCAGAGTCGCAAGTATCTGCTGTCACAGATGGAGTCACTGGTATTGATACAGATTTAATTGGAGGTGACCGTCCCCGTCTGAAGCCATGCATGTCATCTCTGTGGACGGCCAGCATGAAGGTCAATCCTCCTGGTTACCTGCCTGGTTTAAGGATGAGGAAACTGCCCCAGAGGGGAGGGTACTTGCTAGGTCCTTGGCTGGCCTGGGACCAGGCCTCCTGTGGGATCACTTCCCCTCCTCCCCCACCGCGGCACGAGGTCGAAGGATGCTGGGGGGATTGTCACTGCCCCGGTGTGGGGGTTTCCTCAGCAGCCCCATGCCGACTCTGTAGTGATTGTTCCTGCTGGCACAAGCAGACACTAATTATGAACGGCAGTTACCCTAGATGTGCAGGGGCTTGCCCAGGGTCACAGGAGGTTACACTGGGACCTGCCTGCAACGCTGCAATCCCCGCCCCCTCCCCGCCTCTAGGCTGGCACCCTCCACCTTCCTGGCTTGGAGGCCAAGTCAGTGTGGGGAGGCGGGACCCGAAGCAGGGGGCGTGGGCTCGAAGGCGGGGCAGGGGGCGGGGCAGG
>NW_006430726.1:6654656-6676973 GCF_000325575.1 Pteropus alecto
TGCTGCCTGGAAGGCGAGGGCTCCCCCGAGGCTCCGCCCCGGCCCTGCACGGCTCGGGGACCGCGTGGCGGCGCCGTCACGTTCACGCGCTTTCGCGGGGACTGGCTTTGTGGGTGGCCGCCCGGAGCGTCAGGATTCGGGGCACCTGCGGTTAACCTGCTGTGTTTTCTTGGGCAGGCTGCTTGACCTTGCTGACCCTTCGATTCTCCCCCTTTAAAACAGGAGGCTGGTGGCAGATGGATTTTGGGTCCTTTCCACTATACTTACTTTTACAGTTGGATTTTACTTTCATATTCATGTTAGAGTCATCGTAATAACCTCTTTATGGCTTCTGTGAACCACTCTCTAGGAAAAGATGTCTAGTCTGCCAGCGGCCATACCTATTTGCCTGCTGGGAGGTCGCGTAGCCCCGAAAGGTGGCTCAGGAGGCAACTTTGCCTTTGTAAAAAATACGTAATTAACCAGGACGCGAAGATGATACAGGCCTTTCAAACTACCTGACTGTGTTTGGGGGAGTGATTTGTGGACATTACATAGTCATTAGTCATTTATATTTCTTAGCTGTGTAGTTGTGTGACATTCTAAATGGTCGAAACTTTACTTTTGGCATATGCAGTGGCTGAGTTCTGTTTCATTGCAAGGAAAATAAAATCATTGCTTCCTAGAACTGAGAACTATGAAAGATTTTTTCCCCCCACCTTTAGTCATTTTCATTAACATTTCGGAAGCGAACTGAAATGCACAGACAGTGGTGGTCATCTCTACTTTTGTTATGATTACATCTAAAAGAGTAGGTGCCTCTTGTAAGGAAACATAATTTTCACACAATTTAATTTGAAATCAACAATTACTTTGGTTTCCTTGCAAATGCTAAACATGCTTTGTGAGCTAGACTGTGAGCACCTGAGAAGTAGTGTTTTATCTGTGTTACACATTTCAGATGTACCAGAGTTTATTAATGTAGCGTATGGATTGAACTTTGAAAAGGTTTAGTCATTTGTCAGAATAGGTTGTGTTTTTTTTTCCAGCCTATAGTCTACAAATTAGATCTAGCAAGTAATTTTTTATAATTAGGATGTAAGTTTTTACTACTCCAATTTCAGTACAGGACATTTGTCTTCTAATAGCATGATTCTTGTCCCCTAAATATTGGAATTAAATTCTTTCAGATGCAATTTTAAGTTTAATATTAAATCAACATGTCTTGATAATGAGAGTCGGTAAATATAGGAATATTTTTTGAAAAAGTTTACAGTTTCTTCAGAGCGGCACAGGTATAGTTTTATAAAAATAATGAGGTTATTTTTAATGATCCTTTTCTGCTCTGCGGCTAAAATTTTAATTTAAATGTTCTCTTTCCATTTTGGGTAAGCATGATATTGTTTCTTCTGTGTTTAATTCAGTGACCTGATGCTTTTTTCTTCTAAAGTAGAATGATAAAATATAAGCTTTTACCAGTAAAAATAGGATTTAATGTGAATACCGGAATTCTGACAATAAAAACAATACTAACTTTTGATATTATTTTTATTTCATTTTATTTTACAATTAATATTCTATATGTGGAATTGGGAGGAAAAACAGTTTTGCTTCTAGGTTAGAATTTCTCAGACTCTGACATTTGGGGCTGGATAGATCTTTGTTACAGGAGACTGACCTGGGCCTTATAGGTTGTGTGGCAGCATCCCTGGCTTACGTCCACGAGATGCCAATAGTACCCACCAAAAAATGTCTCCAGTATTTGTCAGATGCCTTAGGGATCAAAATTGTTCCACTAATTTCTTCCCCCCCTACTTCCTCATCCCTGCCGCCTCTCTAAGTCTCGTAGACCAGGACTTCTCAAGCTGTCATTTGCACAGGAGTCTCCTGGGTCTATAGTTAGAATGCAGATGTTGGTTAGGCTGGAGGCGGGGCCTGGGATTCTGAGTTTCTAACAAGTGTCTAGGTGATGTGGTTGTTGCTGATCAGAGCACCACACTTTGAATAGCAAGGTCGTCGACAAGTGTTCCATTCGTATCAGTCGGGTAGATTCTAAAAAGGATCTGATGGCAGTAGTTATGGAAATAGAGAATTTACAATGAACTGTAGTCCAAATAGCGTAAGACCGGTAGAAACGAATTGCCAAGCGTTATCCCACCATCCTAGCAAATAGCAGCTGCCTTCGCATTTCTGTGTTTCCTTCCAGTCCTCAGTATTCACTCACAACTGGACAATTCTAAGGAAGACTTCGTAAGAGTCTCATCATGGGCTTACAGGCTATGGGAACTGAGGCAGTTTCATGTACCTTCAGGTATTTAATTATAATACTGTAAATGTGCGAGCTCATGATATATATTTATTGCCTGTGGAGAGGTTTATGGTATCAAATTGCAATAGTGAACTCTGCATTTACTTAATCTGATGATGCTCAAACTTTTTTTAAAGTGTGCAACTTGTCTCCTCTCCTTGAGAACTGTTGACTAGACCTAAATTTAACACCGCCTAAGGTCATTGTCTTACTGCAAGTGTTCTGAGAATCAGGGCAAGATGTCAAAATAGATTTACCAAAGTATATCTGTTACAGAGAAACTTTATCCTATAATTCTTTGATAAAAATCAATAGGAAATATTATGAAAATCCTGGAGTGAAAAAAAAAAAACCCTCTGCATTTCATCTGTAATACTTAAAATAACGATTGGTAAGCATACTTATCTGTCACATTGAAAATGTTGGATATAGTACACATTTCTTCTCATTTACAAAATGGTCGATGATGTTCACTGCTTTATCTTGCTGGCGCTTAAAATAGCCCTCCTAGGACTGCTGCGAAACGATTTTGTGAAAAAGGAAAACGAGTCCTTTTTGTTAACTCTACAAAAAGGTACAAGGAGAGGAAACAAAAAGGAGCTTAGTAGCTCCTTTTTGTTAACTCTACAAAAAGGTACAAGGAGACTTGGAAGGAGGATTAGCTACACCAGGAATACCGTAATTACGAGTTGGGGATATATAATGTACATCACTCTTACAAATCTTTTTAGATTTCTTATCTTACTTCATTCTTACGGCAGCCTGTGAAGAAGGAAGGAAAGGCTCCTGGCAGTAACTCGCAAAATTTAGAACGCGTGTGCCCTTGACTCAGCAGTTCTACTTCTAAGAGTCAATGCCATAGAAATTCTTGTATAAGTGTGGAAAACAGATGTACAAGGATGTTAACTACAGCATTTTTCCACTGTGGCATTGTTAGAAAGTGACCCAAAACCGAGAACTATATAAATGCCCTTCGGTGGTGAAAGCTTTCGTAAGTTATGACACACCCATCGTACAGACCACTTTACAACTTACTAAGAAAGAGCGGAGATGAACAGACATGTACTGACCCAGATTGTTGAATGAAAAAAGCAAGCTGCAGAACTTGAAAAGAAAACATTTGTTCTTCCTCTGCGTGTGTTATTAAAAATGTCTACACGTTAAACTTAATAGTGGTTACCCTTGGAGGAAGGGAGATGGGGAGGATGAGAGAGATTCCTTCTCTTCTGTGCTTCTGGTTTGAATCTCGACAATGATGATACATTGCTTTTGTAATTAAAGTATTATTTTGAGAAAGACAAAAACAAGTTTGAGGCCTATTTCCACCTCTGCTCCTTAGTAGCTCCTAATTTTAAACCAGGAGTTCTCAACCAGGGCAGTTTTGTGGGCTCCCCAACCCCGCCTGCGGGACATTTGGCAATATCTAGAAATGTTTTTGGTTGTCACATTGTGTGCCGGGGGGGCACGTAGTGGGCAGAAGCCAGGGGGTGCTGCCAGACACCCTGTGGTGTACAATGCAGCCCATCTACAAGAGCTGTCCAGCCCAAGGTGTCAGTAGTGATGAACTGGGAAATACTGGCTTAGACTCCACGGCTCTAGCCATGTTCGAATATGCAGCCTGTGCACCTTACAATATCGGAGAGTGCCAGTCACGTCGTGGAGTGTTCTCTGCACAGCCATACAACTTTTTAATTATGATACTATGAGAGTAAGTAAATATGCAAATTTGTGCCTAGGAAGGCAGGCACCAGAGTTTTCTGCTTTACCTGTGCACCTGGCACAGAGGCTGGCACAGTAAGCAGCCACTCAACATTTGTTGACTGAACGAATGAATGAACTGACCTCGATATCACATATTAGGTTCTAACACGTCCAGATTGTAGCAGATGCTAAAGATTTAAGAAGAATTTAGGGAAGAAACTTAAAATTATAGCAGACATCTGTTAATTTTTCCGAAGATTGACAAAAGACTGCTAATATTTATACTTAGCCGAGGACACCTCGGTTGACTTTTTCTAACACTTCGATAGAAAATTACGATTCTTTATAGAAGAATGCCAGTAGAGGACAGCATTGCGTCTTATCTTCAGAGAACTGGTTTTTAAAATCCTTAGCTATCTATTTAGTTACATACTGAATTTAGTGGAGAAAATATTAAAAAACACTTTAAGCTACCCAGATACTACCTAACATAGTAAGATACTTTATTTCATGTTTTCTACACAGCAGTGAGGCTGTGTAGATAATATTTATTAATATTCTAGAATGAATATTATTAATATTCTAGGATGGAAAAATTCAAACATACACAAAAATGTTCAAGTGTAAGGAATTGAAGAGTTCATTATACTTTTAATAATTATAGACATTTTGCTAACAGATATCCTTACTTATCTAATTTAGAAAATTGTGGCACATGGAGGCTAGCAGCTAATTAGTGGTACCAAGTATTCAAAGTAAGGTTTTTAGCTTTGCGGTTCTGTGTCCTTTCTTAATCGCCATACTAAAATTAAGGAGCAAGGCTACATTTCTTTGAAAATATATGTGGTTTCCCTAAATGACTCGAGAGTGAATTTTTTTGGGTAAGTCATTCTCCTAATTCTTCAAACTTGAGACAATACTATAGTAATGATAGTCAAAGTTAAAATTGAATTTGTAAAACCCAAATTTCAATCTCTCAGAGTATTCATGACATTGTACGTATTTATATCTTTTATGTATTCAATTTAGTTCATCTCTCATTATTTATATTTTTAACTACTTTAGAAGAATGGCCTCGTTAGTTTTTTTTTTTCTTATCCTATTTTTGGTGTGTTTCACTGCTTGGTTCCCTTTGTTTTTTTGAAATATGTGACTTTTGTGCTATTAGTAGCTTGATATTCTAATTGTTATTATTAGCTCTAAGGAATAGAGACTTGAGGAAAGCTTTTTACTGAACAGTCATTGTACTGTGTAGAGAGTGCCCAGTGCCACAGACAGGTCCTTCCTTTGTGTTCTACAAGGTCCGTTTCCTTGATCTGGAGGGGGAGGATCTTTGTTGAGCTATAGGGAAGTTTTAGGTAGAAATCGGCAGCTCTGCAGGCAGTGATAGCTTTCGTTGCAATGCATTTGCGTATATGCCTTTTGAAGTCTGTTACTATTAGATTAGCAATCATTTGTAGATTAATAAGAATGATCCTGTGCTGGCATTTACATGCACGATTTTATTTAATCCTCACAATAGCCTTATTAGGTAGGTATTGTTTATACCAATTTTACAGAAGAAAAAACTGATACCTAAAGAAGTTAAGTAAGTTGCTTTCAGGTCAGACAGTAAATACGAGAGGCTGGGTGGAACCCAACCTGCGCAGCCGGCAGGCCTGCGTCTGACCCGGTATGCTGCGTTGCCTCGCTGCGTACTCAGCCTGCGTGAGGCAAGGCCTCCATCCTCAAGAAGCTGAGTCTCCTGACTCATAATCCGTGATAGCACATTTGTGCAGCCTTTGTGACTGTTGCTTCACAACCAGTGATGACATTGAATTATTAGAGGTAAATAGGAATTGTCAGATGGTATTGACTCATTCATTCATTCATGTATTCATTCAACAAACTGAGTTCCTACTATGTGCAAGTACGTGGTTAGCTGCTAGGGTTATAATAATGAGTAAGACACAGTACCTGCTGCCAGTAGTTCACACCATAGTCGGGAAGATGAATTTTAATCCCATACATCCGGGATTGTATAAGAACACTCACTTAAGGAACATGGTTGTATGCCGAGGAACCTCGTGGAGACTTTGGGGGCACTGAGTTGAGATCTGAAGGATGAGCGAGAATTAGGTAAAGGGAGAGGGAGAGCAGCTCAGGGAAGAAGAACACTCCTCCCAGGAGGGAGTAGTGGGTTTGTTTTAGAAGCCGAATGGTCACGCGGCTGGAACCCAGAGCAGAGGGGAGAGCCACACCTAAGAGGCTGGAGGAGGCGGACCAGGCAGCATTTGGCCTAAGCATTTGGTCCGTCTTTGACAGTGGAAAGCTCCGGAAGGCTTTTAAGCAAGGGGGTAACATCGGATGTGTGTTTTGAAAAGATCACTTGGGTGTCTGTGCAGAGAACCAGTCGGAGTGGGGCTGAGGGGCTGCATGGAGATGGCTTAGGGTAGTGGGTGTGCTCCAGTCCCGATGAGAGATGCAGAGAGCTTGTGCCGGGATGGTGGCAGTGAGTTTGATAAGAAATGGATACATTTAAGAAATATTTCCGAGGTAAAATCAACAGTTGGACTGGATATGTGTGTCGTGTGAAAGATGACTCCTAGGTTTTTAAATTGTGGAACTAGACAGGTGATAGAACCACTCAGTGAGATGGGGAACACTGTGAGGGACCAGCTTGGGGAAGATCATGAATTTAGTTTGTACGCGTCGAAGATATTCACAAGGCAGTATCCTAATTTATCATTTTATTTATATCTTATCTACTTTCTTCCAAACCAGACTTGAGGTGGCAATTCAAACTGGTATTTTCCCCCTAAGGCAGGAGGTCCTTAGATGATATTTAAAAAACATTATATTTGTTATTTGTTATCTTCGAAGCAACCTTAAACTTTTAGGATTTCAGAGGCCGTGCAATTTTAAATAGGATTAGAAGAGAGGGAGTGGTTCAGTAATGCTATTTTAACTTGAAGCTATAAAATTAACAACTTTTAATGACTCTCTGGTGTATAATATCCTAATCGAATTGAAATATCTCTAGTGCTGTACGTTTTGGAATAAGGAGACTTCAATGGAAGTCATGGCACAAATTCTATGGTATTTATAGATTAAATATAGTGTCTTAAATTGCCGAGGGAAGCGAGATAGACATTCTTGAGGAACACGCTGCACTACTGATGCAGAAACAGGCAGCCACAGAAAATCAGGGACTGGGATCCCTGCAGCTGGACTCACCAGGAGCTCTACGAGCTCTGCGTAGAGGACGCAGTGCGTGAGAAGGGATAGTGCGTGTGCACAGAAGTGCTAACTTTCCGTCAGACCGTTTCTTGTAGGTCGGAGGACCATCGCCAGCTACTGCAAATCCCCGTGGGTGTATTTTATGATAAGTAAGCCGGTGGCGTTTTAAGTAAATGTTTTTGCTTTGCAAAATCATAAGTCTCGAGTAAACGTCATGCTTGAATTTCACACATTTCACATTTCCTTAATGGAGGCTCAGTCCGTACAACACCAAAAACTCATTTTTTTGGAGAGGCTTATTTAAGCTCAGTAGAAATGTAAACATAACTGTGATCACAAATATAACCAGTCTTTGGCTATGGTATCGAAAACTTTTAAAATTTTGTCTTTCTTTTTTTAAGTCTCAGGCCGATAGGTAGTTTTTTACAAATGTATAGCAAATGAAGGCATAAATCTGAATTATTTATTCAATACTTATATGTATATTAAAATCACATGACTCAAAGCACATTTTATGTTTACAGTTGATAAATGAACTTTACTTCAGTCTATCTGTTTTCTAGGTTTGAAGTTTGATGACAAGCAACCACCGACCCTGGTAACTTAAAAGCTTTTGTTACTTAGATTTTCAGTTACTCTGTACTGAGTACTCAGTACTTCTTGAGGAACTCAACCGATTTCCACAGGAGCGATTTGATTTAACTAAGAAATACATCTGAACCACAGTGTCCATTATTGATTACAAAAGTTTGTTTTACTACTTCATTTTAGAAGGACTGGTAATAAAGCCTCAGTAACGGCTCGGTTCATTAACAATGCCAAACTTTTTTTCGAAGTGCAGGTAATTGGTGGGAGAGAAGCCAATACACTAACTTTTAAAAATTTGTTATACAGGATTAGCTGAGCCATCCTTTCTTGCAAAACATGAAGATACCTTGTTAAAGGATTTACTTCGAGACTATGAGAAATGGGTTCGTCCTGTGGAATACCTGAATGACAAAATAAAAATAAAGTTTGGCCTTGCAATATCTCAATTAGTGGATGTGGTAGGTGTGCATGTCATTACCTGTTCAGTTTCTCACTCCCGTGTAGTTAAAACTGCTCCTTGGAACCTCAGCGTGTGAACAGTGATGGCCATGCTGTGTTCTCTAGGATTCGTTCTTCCTGTGTAGGGACCTCACGGCTGCCTTTGTGCTAGGGATGTACCTCCTTCCGGCCTCCTCCTCCCTTCTGGGTCATTCACCTATTGGGATGGGTGCCCTCCGGTCCCCTAAGCTGTTTATACCCCTGCCCTCTCCCCAGCCATAGGGACTGCTCATACTTCTGTGGGTCTCCGTGCTTAGCGCTGTACCCTACACGTAGCGTACTGTGGTTGGTGATTGCGATAGTCTTGTACTGGTTCACTGGGCTCCATGATATTGCAGTAAAATTTAATGGAAGAGATAGCACTTTATTAGGCCTTGAAAATTCAGCAAAAGCCTGGCATACGCAAAGATACGACAGCAGAAAGGCAGAAGTGGCAAGTACCAGGGACCCCTAGTACCAGGATGTAGAAGCTTAACGAAGCTGCCGTTCGTGACTGTGACCTCTGTATTTTTTTCACATAGCAGCTCCACAGAGATTCGAATCTGTGCCTAGGCAGGGGCAGGTAGCTCCAGGTTACAGTAACTTCAGGTTATAACTCCGCTCAGGGACGCACAGAAACGCCGTATATCAAGGCTTCTAAGATGCGCACTTGCCTTCATTTTAACGCTTCTAAAATCAAGACGTGTTTCATAATCAGTGGCAGCTTACAAGCCACTGTCAGCCTTGTTCTTTCTTAGTGCTAAGCACATAAAATAATGGTGTGCTCACTTCTTAGATTTTATCTCGGACATAAGGAAGTATAGTGGTTGAGACTACAAATGTTAAATCTCAAAATTCCAGTAGTGTACTTTAGGGCAGTTTATCTGAAATGCAGACTCTGTCGAAAGGAATAATGTGATGTTAGGCCAGAAAAGAGATCCTGCTTTTCTAGAGAACTGGACTGACGGACAGAATGTAGGTACTATATGGAGAGGAACGTTTGTATAAAAGTGTGAAAATTTTTACTTAAACATTATTATATCCGTAAGAGAAATAGTCATCCTTGTTTAACTTTTTTATTTTATAGGATGAGAAAAATCAGTTAATGACAACGAATGTCTGGTTGAAACAGGTATGTATAAAGTTCAAAAGGCCACCAACTGGTGACTGGAGCCACTGTTATTTAGAGTTTGGTCTTGGTCGCTTGGCAGGATGCGAAAATGAGGGAGATGGAGTTCTCGTGTTCACTCAGTTGATATTTGAGTGACTGCTATATGCCAGGCACGGGGAAACGGCAGTGAACAAAGCACAAATGTCCTGCCCTCAACTTCATCCTGCTGGGGATAATAAACAAGAACGTTGTATAGTACCCGAGAAGCTAAGCTTCGGGGAAAGTACATTGGGAAAGGGGATGGGGGGTGGTCAGGGAAAGCATCACTGAGAGGTGCTGTTTGGACAAAGACTTGAAGGGGAGAAGGAGCGAGCCATGTGACTATGTGGGGGAGGGGTGTTCCAGGCAGAAGGACCCACAGGTGGAAGGTCCTGAGGCTGGTGTGTTTCAGGAGCAGCAAGGAGGCCGGCAGGGGGTTGGGGGTGGTGGTTAGAGGCCAGCGAGCCTGGAGAGGGGCGTCGGAGACGCGGAGACGCGGTCAGGGAAGCCGCCCGAGGCTGGTGCTGTAGCAACCCGTCGACTACTGCAGGGATTTTGGCTTTTACCCGGCGTTAGGTGGGAACAGTCTGTGAGTTACTTGTATGGACAGAGCCCCTTTTATATAAAGGACTTCTTTTTTTTCTGGGCTGTCACACATATGTCCTCCGTTACTGTTGAGGGCTTCTCTTTGTTTTTTTTCCTCCAGTATCCCTAACTTTTAATGCCTACTGCCAGTTTCTGAACCCTAACTCCTAAAAAGGCATGTACGCTTTTCTGGGGGTACAGATCTTAACTCGACACAGACTCGTTACCATGTACAGGTTGGACAAGGCATTTAGATAACGTGGGATGTGTAGTAAATCTAACTGCGCTCTGTATGGACCGGTCCGGCCCATCAGTGACCATATGGTTGTAAGAAAGGACGTGTCCCTTGAATGCGGGGCTTAGATGCCCGTGACTGCAACTCCTGGGCACAGTCAGTGGTCGGAGAAGGAATGCTGGGCAGAGCCACGCGCACTCGGCCTGGTCCCCACCACGCCTTGCGAGGACCGTGGCTAGAGCAGTGCACGAGGACGGGGCTGCTCCGGGGCCACAAGGAAGATGTGAGGTGATTTCATGTCTACACTTTTTGGGCTTGGCAAAAAGCGTACAGTTTTCAGTATTTTTGACAATTAATTTGATTGAAATCCAGGCAGTTTTCTTTGTTTTAAAGGAATGGAAAGATGTAAAATTAAGATGGAACCCTGATGACTATGGCGGAATAAAAGTTATCCGTGTCCCTTCAGACTCTCTCTGGACCCCAGACATCGTTTTGTTTGATAAGTAAGTTATAGTCAAAATATCATATATATTTTCAAAAGAAAACACTTGTATTTCTTTCAGGTACCAGTAATTTTTCTTCCCTTTGAAAATCGTTGAGCTATAAAATCAAATGACTTGATCTTACATTGTTTGGTTTCATGAACCTATGAATGGGTTCTGCGGATCTTCTTTCTTTTTAAGCGTATTGTTTCCCGATCATAAAAATGTTCTTTGATTTCTAAAATTCGCAAAACATTGGCAAGTCCAGAAAGATGTAATGAGTCAACCCCGTTATCCAGCACTGGGAAGAGCGACACGCTGGCGCGCGCACTCTGCCTGGCGTTATGCTCAGTGCCTTGTGTGCTTTATTCATCCACGTCTCTCAGTAACCTCATGAGTGAAGTTCAGTTACACCCATTTGATGGATGAGGAAACAGAGACTGAGGGCAGTTATACCTTGTCCAAGATCACAGC
This sequence comes from Pteropus alecto, assembly GCF_000325575.1. NCBI lineage: Eukaryota > Metazoa > Chordata > Mammalia > Chiroptera > Pteropodidae > Pteropus > Pteropus alecto. The sequence continues at coordinate 6,665,855 of NW_006430726.1, forward strand.
GCACATGTGGCAGGGTGGGGTTCGCACCCGTGGCAGCCCCGTTTACCCTCTTCTTTACTGGACTCCATGTTTCCAGGTTTTTTGGGTGTGTTTTTAAATAGATAAACTCATACTTTATGTTCAACTGTGCATCCTTCTAATTTCGCTTAACTACTGGATTATAATTATATCTTGATGAGGAATGTGGCGTTAACGCACCCTTATAGGCATTCTACTGTGTTAGGATGGTTTTTAGCCTGGAGAGAGCATAATCCTGGGTGCCAGTTTCATTTTTTTCTAGAACCACTCCAGGGCAAATCTTGGAATTCGTGCTTATCCTAAAGCACTTTGTATTATTTGCAAGAAGGCATTTGGCATGAAGACAGAGCAGACGCTATGCACAACTGTCTTTAGTCTTTTAAAACCTTTTACTTCTGTGCTTCTCGATAAGCAAAGGGCAAACAAAGCTGTAAAGTAGCGTGATGCGGCTTCCTGGAGCACCCTTCTACTCTGTCACTGAAAACATTTGTGCATTAAACATGGAGATACGACAGAGTAGTGTGCAGAAGTCACATGAATTTTAAGATACAGACATTTTTAAAGACATCTTCTGTTGATAGGCGGCTTCCGCTACGTTCTCTGCTGTATGAGCTCCTGTGGTGGGAGAGCTTGGGGGTACTGCCGTTTGTCAGGCCTGTGCCCAGCTTGGTGCTCATGTTCTTTTCTTGTCACTGCAGAAGTACCGTGTTTGTGACGGAGGGAAGAGCACTGTGTGGGGAGTCCAGGATTTGGGTTCTGGCTCTGTGCACATCTGTCGTGGACATAGCCTCATTATATTTTGTGTATAAAGGGAAATCTTTTTAACCATTGAAATCTCAGGATTCTGTGAAATTAGAGCTGTCAGCTCCGGGACAGGCATCTAGTCCTAGTAGAGCTAGATACGTAAGAAGTGCCCTTAAAGCGGAGTCCCCTCTGTGAGCAGGACCATCCCATGCGTGCTAATCGAAACAGTCTTTCAGGCTGTGGTATGCGCTTTCTTTTCTATTAGGCTTCTAAAATGCACTGTTCTTGTGTGTGTGTGTCTGTATTTTAGTGCCGACGGACGTTTTGAAGGGGCCAGCACGAAAACGGTTGTCAGGTACGATGGCACTGTTACGTGGACTCCGCCGGCCAACTACAAAAGTTCCTGCACCATAGATGTCACATTTTTCCCATTCGATCTCCAAAACTGTTCTATGAAATTTGGTTCTTGGACTTACGATGGATCACAGGTCGACATAATTTTAGAGGACCAAGATGTAGACAAGAGGGATTTTTTTGATAACGGAGAATGGGAGATCGTGAGCGCCACGGGATGCAAAGGAAACCGGACGGACAGTTGTTGCTGGTACCCGTACATCACGTACTCGTTCGTCATTAGGCGTCTGCCTCTCTTTTATACCTTGTTCCTTATTATCCCCTGTATTGGGCTCTCATTTTTAACTGTGCTCGTCTTCTATCTTCCTTCAAACGAAGGTGAAAAGATTTGCCTCTGCACTTCAGTACTTGTCTCTTTGACCGTCTTCCTTCTGGTTATAGAAGAGATCATACCCTCATCTTCGAAAGTAATACCTCTCATCGGGGAGTATCTGGTATTTACCATGATTTTTGTGACACTGTCGATCATGGTGACCGTCTTTGCTATCAACATTCATCATCGTTCTCCCTCGACACACAACGCCATGGCTCCGTGGGTCCGCAGAATATTTCTCCACAAGCTTCCAAAACTGCTTTGCATGAGAAGTCACGTAGACAGGTACTTCACCCAGAAGGAGGAGACCGAATGCAGTAGTGGACCAGAACCTTCTAGAAACATATTAGAAGCCGCACTTGATTCTATCCGCTATATCACAAGACACGTCACGAAGGAGAATGCTGTCCGCGAGGTCTGTGCCAGTTGCATTTACAAACGCAGCCTGCTTCGACTCTGAGTGTGGCAGACCTTTCTGGTCTAAGCAAAGGGGAGGGCCAAAAATGTTGACATACATTCTATAAAAGATATTTACTAAAATCTGTTGTTCCAGTTAAAATGTTCACAAAACGGGGCAGCTACACACATCCCACTTCTCAATTTCCTTGGTAGGCTTTTTGGCGATTTTAAGGGAAACTTCGCGTTGCACTGACTGTTCTGTTACTCTGAGGAGTAATAGTCCTGCCGTGCGCTTTGAGCCTCTGGTGTTCAGGGCTGGTCTCGGCCTGCTCTGCCTTCGGGTCACCCAGACTTGCCCAGTTGGCCCTCGCTCAGGCTGCAGAAAGCGGGAGGAAGTGAGCTTCCCGCAGCAGATCTGTCCTCATGAGCTGAGATGAAAATGCTTCCTGGGGAATCCAAAATTTAATAAAGAGGTCGAAGCGGGCGGGGAAGAAAATGAACAGCTGTCCAATAGGTATTATTCTGAACCAACTTTTTATTTGGCTCGAAGTTAACCTCAGGCTGGATTCTCTTTAAAAATTAAAATAAGTTAACACTGCTGGGCAAGAATAGTAGAAATAACTGTAGTAAGAATGAAAGTTTTGTTTGTTTGTTTATTACAAAATATCCACAAAATATATTCTAATTTTTATTAAAAAATCATCAAAATAAGCCACTTGTAATATATTATAAATCGATGTGTAAATGAAATGGTGTAGTGTCTTTGAGAGCTCACAGAGGCCTTGTCTTAACAGGGTAGGGTCTGTCCCCGAGCTCTGGACACAGGGTCATTTACTGTTTCTGGGCGTCAGTGGGAGGCACGTACTGTTTTGGCTTCTAACTCAGTGTGTGATATCTTGAAATGATTACACAATGTTAACTTGTTGTTTTTTTTTTTTTCAACAGGTTGTCGAAGATTGGAAGTTCATAGCCCAGGTTCTTGATCGGCTGTTTCTGTGGACTTTTCTTCTGGTTTCAATCGTTGGCTCTCTTGGGCTTTTTGTTCCTGTTATTTATAAATGGGCAAATATAATAGTTCCAATTCATATTGGAAATGCAAATAAGTGATACTTCCCAAGGGGTCAGAGTAGGAATTTAGTTACCAAAAAGCACATAACCTCATGGCACTATACAATCATGAAAGTGTAAATCGTGTTTAAAATTTGATGCAAACTTTAACAGATTAACAGTCGCTCACATCAGTTTATCTTAGTCGATTGCCCATTAGAACACCTCCCTGCATGACTGAGTAGTAGCTGACGGGATACCATCGAGTCTAGCAAAATATTATCTGATCTGTACTAGTAAAACTCTAATGTTTGTACCCTGGCTAATAATACTAATTTGTAATCAACAGTGAAAGTTCATCTTTTGATGTGCTGGAAATTCCTGTTGTATTTGAAGACGGACTTCAAAAGTTTTTCTGCATTCGGTAAAGGTACACATTCTAAAATTCTTTATCCTGTGTTCACCGGGTAACAGTCTTTAGTATAATATACTGTTATATTCGGTAAGTTGACTACTTGGTATGATAATGATTGAGTATGATGCTGATTTTCTACAACCGACATTTTTAAAAAACGAAAAATGGGAACTAGGAACTCTTTTAAGGCTTTCTTTAATCTTCAGATGCTTAAACTGAACAATTATTATATTATTTTTGTAGCTTACATCCCATTGTGAAATCATGCAACAGACAACCCCTGTGGGCATGCAGTAGCATCTCCTTAAAGTTAATTTCAATCCCCTTGTCCACATTTTTCACAATTAATAGAACCATCTTCTATATAAATTATAGTAGCGTCTCTTTATCCTTGATCTTCAAAGAGTCCGTGACAATTAAGCGAATCCCGTTTTAAAAACATGTCGATAGATAGCGCTAGATCGTTCTGTGAGAAAACCATCTTCGAGGTTAAAGATAGTATTTTAACTGGATATAAGCACATCATTTTACATACAAACGTTTTACATAATGTTTCAATTTTATTTATTTTATTCCAACAATTAATCTTAGACTATTACTACTCGTTCAGTACAGTATCATGTATCACAGGTAAACGAGTTAAATCTCATCTCTAAAGGTCTCTGATTCAGCTATGACCAGGAAGAAAATGCCAATAGAACTCTTGCATTCTGTTTAGAACTCTGAGCTCTTGAGAGAACAGATGCCTCATTTATTTATAGTATGTAACCCCGTCTGAGTGCAAGTCAGTGCTCTTTGGAAGGCGGGGGTGGGGGGGGCATCTTGTCTTATTTGCATTTTATTGCAGGCAGGTGTTTAGTGCCATTGAATGAGTGAAAGTCTGGTTCGGTGTATTTAAGTTGCCTGTTAGCTTTCATAGCATGTTACATCCCTAATCCCTCTTATGTCTCCATTACTGTTACTTAAAATTTTCATAAGTAAATAAATCTTATACGGATCTTCCCTTTGCCAGTATCATTCACTTTCAGAAATGTAATGGGATACTCTTGATAACTTGTCTCAAGCAGGGGCGATTTTGCCCCTGAGGAGACATTTAATAATTTTTGGAGACATGTTTGGTTGTCACGACTGGCAAGGGATGGGGGAATGTTACTGGCATCTCGTGGTCGAGGCTAGGGTGCTGCTAAAGATCCTACAATGTACAGGACATTACCCCACAACACAGAATCATCCGGCTCAGAACATCCCTGTTCTAAAGGTGCATTTAATGACACGTGTGACTAGGCATACTTTCTCGTAGCATAGTAATTGAGAATTGTGCGAAATGAAGCAGTTAGGCCTTTTACAATGGCGACATGGTCCTTAGACTCCCCTGAAAAGCAGTAAAGACTAAGAAGTGCATGGTAGGAAACGGTAGCAGCGGGGTATTGCCGAAACCGTATAAAATGTCACGGCGATTATGGGCGAAATAAGAAAAACCACTGAAATATGTCGTGATACTGAACCAAACGATTTTCACATTTCTGAACAGCAAGTTTTTCTATCTGGTTATGTTTCAACCACTGGAAAAAAGGGAAACGGTTTTCATATTTAGCCGCTTTTTACATGTGCACGGCATACTACTTGTCACTGGAGAAGAATTCTATTTTGACATTTCTTTACCTTACCATAAAGGCTGGTTAAATGTTCATTTATCCATAATAAATACTCTTGACATTTTTCTTGCATGAATCTTTCTGGACAAAAATCAAGACAACCGGATAACAAGTAAACCTTGAAGTGCCAAAATACAAAGCCAGCAGCTTGATGATAGAAAGTGTGTTACCATTAAGAAAGAGCCTAAAACAATAAAACTCCTATCAGAAAACAGGATAAATGCTTTGTGATATTGGATATGGCAATGATTCTTGGATATAACACAAAAGGCACATATAAAAAAGAAAAAATAGACAGCTTAGATTTCATGAAAATTTAAAAATTCTGTACATCAAAAGATACTATTTTGATGTACTCTGTTATAGTAAAAAGGCAACCCGCAGAAGGGAAGAAAGCATTTGCAAATCGTATATCTGTAAGGGAATAAAACCCAGGAAATAGAACTAAAACTTAACAACATCAAAAACACAGTTCAAAAATGGGCAGATGACTTGAACAGACATTTCTCAAAAGAAGATATACACATGCCAATAAGCACATGAAAGATGCTCGACATCACTAATCATTAGAGAAATCCAAATCAAAACTGCAACGAGATAACACCTCACCCCATGAGGATGGCTATTGTCAGATAATCAGAAAAGTGTTAATAAGAATGTGAAGAAACTAGAACCCTCGTGCACTGTAAAATGGTACAGCCGTGGTGGAAAACATGGTGGTTCCTCAGAAAGTTAAAATAGCATTACCATATGATCCAGCAACTCCACTTCTGGGTATATGTCCCAAAGAAGTAAAAGCAAAGTCTCAAAGAGATATTTGTATCCCCGCGTTCGTAGTAGTGTTTGCCATAAAAGTTGAAACATGGGAACAACTCAAGTGTCCATCTGTAGATGAATGGATAGCAAAATATGGTCTGTATAGACAGTGGAATATTACTCAGCCTTAAAAAGGAAGGAAATTCTGCAGTATACTACAACATGGACGAACTCTGAGGACATGCTAAGTGAAACAAGTAGTCACAAAATAATAAACACTGGGTGCTTCCACTCAGATGAGGTCCCTAGAGTAGCCAAACTCAGAGACAGAACGTGGATTGGCGTTGCCAGGGCCGGAGGGAGGGGAGAAAGGTGAGTTACTGTTTAGTTGATACACAGTTTGTTTTGCAAGATTCAAAGAGTTATGAAGATGGATGATGATAGTTGCACAGCAATAGGAATATTTAACACCACTGAACTGTGTATGTAAAAATGGTTAAAATGGTAAATTTTATGTTAAGTATGTTTTATCACGATTAAGAAAAGGAAGAGCTCCCCCTCCCCCAATTTGCCTCAGACGGATGCACAGTCAGTGCTTAGGCATCATCCCTGGCCATCAAGGGCTGCAGAAACAATCCAGCTGTCCCTAAAATGCACACCAGGATGAAAACCCACAGAAAAATACGATCAATCACCATGGCAACATACTTCCAGTCATCTTGAATCTGAAAAACAAAAACACAAATTTTGAAAGAGGAGAAAACATGAAGGAGATGTCAGCATGAACACATTTTCAATGCTGAACATTTAAGAAATACATTGTAGCGGGGCAGCCATTGCTGCTGAAATGCAAGAAACTTTTTTTTTTTTAATCATTGTAGTCTGAGGAAATTTACCATTCTCAAGTTTCTCTTCAGGCACTAGAGAAATAGTATAAAACGTTTGTCATGTTAAATCTGCTTTAATCAGAAATTTTGTAACATATATATATAATCCATTTTTTCTAAGTTAAATTCCAATTTATAAAGTTAGTAAAGCCAGTTAGTTGACTTCCACCTCTGCGGAGGATTCTGGGCTTTTGTTAGAGTAGCTAATACAATCCAGCAGCATGTATCTTTGTTTCAAAGTACTAGTTCTTACCCAGTTTTAGATACTCATTTCCTTTTAACATCTATTCTGAAAATGAGATCAGCACATCAGGACAAATCCATCATCACTCTTGGTCTTCCACTGCACCCCACCTCCCGCCTCAACTAACCAAGTATCATCTTCAGTTATAAAGCCAAATATTGTGGAATTCAGGACGGTTATAGAACAGGCTGAACATCAGAAATAATTGCTGATAATAAGGTAAAAGATGGTAGAAAGAGCAAGACTAATTATATATAATAAGCCTTCAGTTGAGGCTGGACGTCGGAAGGGGGATTACATGTTAATTATACTCCTAGACAACTCAGAAAGCAAGGAAACAGTAATTGAATTGAGAAAGAGAGAACCAATGAATCAACTGATTTGGAAGAAATAATCGCATAACAAAGAGGCAGCATGTGGTTAAGTAATTGAATTGAGTGACAGAGTGGGGCTGGGAGAAAGGATTTATTTCCCCACGATGAGCTGGAGTCACTGCGTCCTCTTGATGACACTAAGGAGTCAGAGGTAAAATTGGAATTATAATGCTATATGTGTCACAAGGTACTTTATTGGAATTCCTGAGATTTTGTAAGTGCTCCTAATACACAGCAGACCCTGTGAGTCTCTTCCAGCCTCTATGGCCGAACCATAGGCCTGGGAGGCAGGGGTGGGAAAGCGGAGGGTTGGATGTGGACTTGACCCCAGTCCCAGCTCCGCTCCCCTCTAGTCCTGAAAGTCTGGGTAAGTTACGTGACCTCTGTCAGCCTCGGTTTCCACATCTGTAAAATGGGATAAGAACAGTACCTACCACAGAGGGTTATTATGAGAATTAAATGAAACGATGTATCTGACACAGGGTCTTTAATCAGTAATACCTATTGATGTTAATGCTGATTAAAAAATGACCATTACCCAAGTATAAATCTCATTCCGACAGCAACTCGCAGGGTTTAGTCTGGTGAAGAGAGGTGGGACTTGGGTCTCACACATGAATACAAACAGTGCCGCAAAAAAGAGCTGGATGAAAATTAACGTCATGTCTAACTTAAAGTCTTTAAGGTACAGTGATGTTGGCCATTCTCTGGAAACTTTGGAACTAACGATGAATAACAGATACGTGAGTTTAGGCAAAATGGTGAACTAGCGCCAGCTCCTGGCTCCTCCTAGCCCAGCCCTAGAGATGTCCCAGAAGACCATCAGGACCTGGGACTGTGCCACCTGGTGAGTGCGCTGGGCTGTCAGGGGAGGGCCTGGGGAGGGGAGGACCCGGGAGAGCCTGGAACTGCGCTCTTTCTCCCAGCCCGCTCCCAGTAGGGGACTGTCAGTTCAGACGCTTTGGAAACCTTACCGTATGTCCTAAATTTAAAAACACAGCTCTCCAGTGAGCTGGCAGTCCCACTGGTAGGTATACAGTTGAGAGAAATGAGTGCATATGTTCACCAAAAGACATGTAAGAATGTTCGTAGCAGCTTCATTCGAAGTAGCCCCAAACTAGAATAAGCAAAGGTCCACCGACTGCAGAATAACCCGAGAGCAGTACGGTCATATTGTGGAATAGCGTACACCAGTAAAAAAGAAACAACCAGAAGGACAAACCTCAAAGACATTTTGTCGCATGAAGGGAGTCAGACATGAAAGAGTTCAGACCGTGTGACTCCATTCGTATGAAGTTCAAGGATCAGTGGTTACCGAGAACGGAGGGAGACACCGGGAAGGGGTGTTGGGCACTTTCCGGGCTCCGGAAATGTCCCGTATCTTGACTTAAATCATGGTTACGTGGGTATACGCGTAACGCAAAAATTCATCTAGCTGTGCACTTAAGAAGTGTGCTTTTATGTAGATTATAACTAAATGAGGAGACACACACACGGTAGGAGAGCAAAATTAAAAATCTGACCTGAGCTGATCGATACTAATTGGGGCTCATTGCAGTCTATCTCCTGATCAGCTCTCCTGGCCCAGATCGCTGCGGCTCAGTGGCTAACTTAGGGAACCAGATGCTTACACGCGCTGTCACACTGTTTTACAGATGAAGGGGCAGGCTCGGAGAAGGGAGGCGATGTGTCCAGGGACATGTAATGGAGGAACTGGTCTGAACACTGGCCACTGGCTCCGGAGTCTCGTGTCCCACCCAGCCCTACGGCTTGCCCCACAGGATCCAGGACATGTTTGCTGAGTGAACGAGCAAGCGGCTTATTAGCACGTCCTTACCTCTTTGGCTTCATTTTGTGCTTTCATATTTTCGGCAATGTACTTGACGCTTTGGATGGCTTCTTTGATTTCCGGTGACAGAGTAGAGAGGGACAGCATGGCGTCGACAGATTCGGAACTGGAGCTTCTCGTGAGGTTGGCACTGAAGTTTGAGATTTTCACCCTGCGGTGGTGGCAGTGGCCGCACGTCCCGTCTTGGCAGGGGTGGCCCTCCTTGCAGCCTTTGGGCTCCGTGCGGCCGAAGCAGCTCAGGCTGGCAAGCTCGGCGCTGTGCAGGGGTCTTGGCCTCTGACCATCGCCCTCGCTGCTGGCCGGCCTGGTCATGAACATGATCCTAGGGAGCAAGTTCAAGAATACGGTCTTCACCCACGTGGGCATCGTGTGCGTGGTCGGGGTTCTGTAGTGCACGTTGAGTACAAAGACGGTGATGACGATGGACAAGGTGACAAAAATCATGGTGAACAGGAGGTACTCGCCAATCAGGGGGATGACCAGCGACGTGGACGGGATGGTCTCGGTAATCACCAGGAGGAAGACGGTCAGGGAGAGGAGGACCGAGATGCAGAGCGTGACCTTCTCGCCGCAGTCGGACGGCAGGTAGAAGACGAGCACGGTGAGGCAGGAGATGAGCAGGCAGGGGATGATGAGGTTGACGGTGTAGAAGAGAGGCAGGCGCCGGATGTACAGCGAGTACGTGATGTCGGGGTAGATCTCCTCGCAGCAGTTGTACTTGATGTCGTGCTTGTAGCCCGGCGCCCGGATGATGGCCCACTCGCCGCTCTCCCAGTAGTCCTTGAGGTTCACGGAGGAGCCGATGAGCACCAGGTCGATCTTCGCCTTGTCGTAGGACCAGGACCCGAACTTCATGGTGCAGTTCTGGTAATCGAACGGGAAGTAGGTCACGTCGATTTTGCACGAGCTCTTAAAGATGGCTGGAGGGATCCAAGTCACTTCCCCTGTGTACTTGAGCAGCGCTTTGGTCTTGTCGTCCACCTGGAAATCCCCAACTGCACTGCGAAGACAAAGAGGGGGCGCGACGGCCCGCGGTCACTACCACCTGGTCGTCCCGTCCAGCTCGCACGCACCGGCAGGTAAACGGTCTGTAAAACCGCGGAATCCGAGAGCTCAGGGGCCGAGGCCCAAGACCCCTCCCCCCGCAGGGTGGCACACGTGTGACCCCTGGGCGTGTCACAGTTCATCTCACAGCATACAGGGCCTGACTTGGTAGTGACCTAGACACCCCGCCGCCAGGAGGGGAAACTCTCCCCTGTAAGCAATAAAATGGGGTGAAAGTCGTCACTGGGGATTTCTTACATGTCTGCATTCGAAGGCATTCATGTCCTTTAAAAGAGGAAAACCGCCAAACCCGTGTGTCTGAGAGCTGAGAAAACTTACCAGCCCCAGCATTTAGGGATATCCTCGTGCTGTTGTCCCTATACAGGGACGTGTGAACACGGAAGGGACATGTCCGCTGCACGTGTCCTCACCAGTCTCTGGCCTCCCACCCGCCGGTGCGTCTCCTGAGCAGGATGATCGTTATGTGTGCAGACTCGATGCCAAAGCTGGAGATAAGCTTACCTCGGGTGCCGGTGCTCATTTCTGCTATCTTCCAGGGATCCTGGTCACTGTGGCTGCTGCCCACAGAACCCCTGGCCGGTCTGCCCGGATCAGAAGGCCTCTCTGCTGACCGGGGCGGTGTCAGCAGCCTGTCTCTGTCACCGGGAGGCAGGGAAGATGACCTGGCTGGGGACTGGGGTCTGAATAGCACCGGCCACGGAAAGGGCACTCGGTAAGTATTTGTTGACTGAATGAATGACCAGAAAGTAAGATCTCACCCCAATGGGCTGCCCAAGAGATGGCTGGCAGCAAGGGACAGCAGAGGTGGGAGGGGTCTGAGCCAACGTGCTGCCGAACTGTGCGAGTTGGTTACAAGAAGGAAAGGCAGGGCGGCTGCGAGTGACGAGCTTTAAGGGAAGAAGAGGTTGGACGTGGAAGCGGGAGGGGGCGTGAGCGGGA
>NW_006430726.1:6676983-6682792 GCF_000325575.1 Pteropus alecto
CGCTGGTGCTTTTAGTCCCGCCGAGCTCCCTCAGAAAAATAGGGCCACTGTGATAGCAAAAGAAAAACCTACTGCCCACATCGTCCACGTGCGTTACACGGAAGCCCGTGAGCCTCAGAATGGGAGAGCGCGGGATCCAGCCACCAACAGCACAGGGCCCGCTTGGGACGCTGTGGATGGGGGTCACCGAGGGCAGAGCAAGGGGAGTTCTCGTGCCCTAAGTGCCCCATACAGAAATCACCCCTCGAAAATGAGGACCCCACTCTGCAATGAATCTTCAGCAGGGGAAACAGTGAAACGGCGCCATGGCCTCCGGTGTGTGGAGGAAGCGAAAAAGGTGGTGGGGGTCCACCGAGGGTCTTCAGAGCAGCCAGCCAGCCCGCCGTGGGCTCTCGAGGAGCTTGGAACTATCTCGCCAGCTCCCTTCCAGAAGGACAGAGACCCACGCAGAAAAAGGCTGCTTGGGGCAGGGCCCGAACAGAGCAGGGCAGGGGGCTGGCGTGAGAGAGAGGGGTGCGGGGAGCAGAGGAGCTGCAGCTCCCAGGCGGCGGGGCCACTAGCTGAGGGGGGCCGGTCGAGCAAGGAAGCGGGAGACCCACCCTAGCCACTGCCACCCCTCTGGGAGCTTGTCCTAAAGGCACAGCAAAGGCCATCTATTTAAACAGGAGCAACAGAAAAAGATTGGTTTGACCCCGTATAAACAAGGAATAGAGAAAAGAGAAAAGCGAGTGACTGAATAACTCCAGCAGTTAAGTGCATCTCGGTACAAATATGGCCACAGAGCAGACGAAACTGATAATCTCATATCACCAGTTAAACTAAAAGAAACTAAAATCTTTAGAAACTCTGAAAGAGCAGCGTAAAACAGAAATAGGAAAATTAAGAAATAATTTGCCTAACAACAGGAGGTTGTATAAAGAACTGATAGACTTCGGAGAGAACTGGAGAAAAAGAAAAATCCTGTGAGGAAAAAAGACTAAACTAGAAAAACAAGAACAAGCAGACACCAGGGAAAGCTTAGGAATGGAAGTAAAGTAGTAAAGCCGCTTTTAAATCAGAGACAAAGAAAAAGAATTCGAGAGAAAATGATATAGAGACGATAGAGGTCTCTCTATATGTAAAAACGGAGTTCCTGGACAGATAATCAGAGCAATAGAACAGAATACATCTTAAAAACTATAATAAAAAATAATGACGATAATAAAAGAGGGCTTATCTAAGTGGTGTCGAGTAAAATGACTAGACTTTAAAGACCAAGGAAAAGCGGCTCCTGGTCACTCAAGCAGAAAGAACAACGCACTGGTTTACGTCTGTGGTCCTGCCACACTTACTAATAGTGTCCCCTTTCTTTCCCCAAACTCGCCTGATTTTACAAGAACAAGAAATTAGACTGGCATCAGATTTTTCCAGCAACACTTCAGACAAGGACACGCGTCAGTATTTTAAAGATTTTCATGGAAGGAAAATGAGCCCAGGATTTTATATCCAGGTAAGTGATGTAAAAGTATTATCTAAAAAGGCTTCGGCGAGTTATGAACTTGTGAGAACTTAGGGTATATTGTGAGTACTTTCTGATGATTCTGCTAGAGAGCGAACTGGATTCAGGAAACAAAAGATCGCAGAAGAAACTTTGGCATAAAAAGGTGAAGGGTGTTTCTAGTGTCAAAATAAAGAGAAACCTTCAATAGAGGACCAATCCTGAGAAACTGAGGTTCTAACTCGGAGAGAGATTTGGAGATTTTCTCTAAATGTTCTTTTCAGCCTCAGATTCTAAGGAAATTCCTCATGATTCTTGCTTCACCCCAATCCGATTCGAAGCACTGCACGCTGTCTCTCATGTTGGCACAGGCGTGCATCCTAAAGCACTCCAGCTATTCGCCCACGATTTCCAGCAAGGAAACCGCTCTAATATGTAAATAATAAGATTAAAAATTTCAGCCATTTCCCTAATTCTAGCTTAGCAGAAATTCTTTGCACTCTGCCCAGATGCCTGCCTAACAGCCTCTGGACAGGAGATGTAGGGAGGCTCACGCTCTGCAGACCAGCTCAGCCTCTCTCGTGTCCCGGCTCTTTAAGGACCAAATGACAAATGCAAGTCACGTAAAAGAATCGATTTTCTTGGGAAAGCGGTAAATAAACACGGACCATTCTAGAGTGGATAAAGATCTCCCTTCTTTTAGCCAGTGGTCAGAGAGTGGGATTCAGCCAAAAACATAGCTTCTCCAGTCCCAATACTAATAGTAAAAATATTAGTTTGTAATCATCTGGCATAAAAACCTAAACACAGAACGCTTTTATGCATTAAAATCAGATTAGAATAATTCTATATGAAGTGTTGTGCTGAAAAATGCTTAATGGTTGAAACAATATAACTAGCAATAAAGCACAAGCGAAAATATGTTTTTTTAATACCCTAGAACGAACTAGCACATACTATAAAATATCAGGTAACATTTACGTTTGCCTAATAACAGAGATCGTGTGTGCAGATTGTCAGCTTTGTTGGGCTGAGGAAGTTCAGACTGGCAGAGGAGGAGCCTTTGAGGCTTCCGGAACTAGATGGGAAGGTGTGCCAGGGGAGTGAGGGACGGCCAGGGTGGCTGACACACCAGGTGACCAAGAGGACAAAGCCTTCCTGAGGGCTGACCTCGGAGGGCCCGCCGCAGCCCACTCACAGGGAAGGTCAGCCTTGGGACGGTCTTGGTGGCAGATGCCAGCCACGAATTTCCCTTCCCTGCCCCGCTCTGGTCTGTAATTGCACGTTTGGATGTTGTCACCTAGGACTCCTGGAGGCAGAGGGAGATCTGCTTTGCCACTATAGCTCCAGCACCTGCTAAACAGTAGGTGCTCTATTAATACCTGTCAGGAAAGGTCTGAGGGAGGCCAGGCTGTGAGCACAGTGGGCAGAGGGTCCTGATGCCAGCTGACAGCCTGGGGGGTGGGGGGTGCCGCCCTTACTTGTTGTACAGCACGATGTCTGGCTTCCAGATCTTCTGGGCAGGGACACGCATAAACTCCGCCCCGTCGTAGTCAGAGGGGTTCCACTTCAGCTTGTAGTCATTCCAGATCTGGGGGGAGACAGCAAAGGACCAGCGTGGGTGAGCTCCCCACCCCTGCCGTGCGCCACGGAACAGCCTCCCGCTGCAGAGCACACAGGCCCAATTTCTTGGGTGGGTGCCAGTGGGGGAGACGGCCCTGGGCCGTGTGCAGGCCGCCTCCCGGCTCTCCCGAAGCCACTGCCATCGTGGCAGGGCAGCACAAGCACTTGAGGACCACTAGTGCTTATTCCGGTCACTTCGAGTGCCTTAAGCGCGTACTATTTACGTCCCTTGAAATGACTCTCCGGGAGCTTTTTCAGACACATTCCCCACCAAGCCCCAATAACAGAGCAGAACCCTCTTCTATGTCCAGGTTGGACAGGGCTGGCCTCTGAAGGGTTCTAGGGAAGGAGCTGCGATCCCATCGTGGCCCCAGAAGTGTTTGGGTGCAGAAGCTGGGAGACCTGAGTCCAGAGCCCCTGAGGGACCGTGTGCCATAGAGCAGCAGGTGGGCACTACGCCCTGCTGGCCTGCCAGCCTCCTGGGGAGGGGGCTGTGCTGGCGCTCAGTTGGCTGGGCCCATGGAAGGTTCACTGTTAGGCCAGTGAGTGATTTGTCCGGCACTGGGCAGAGCCTCTCTGGGGAGGATGTGTGCTGGACGATTTTTTTGCCTTTAATCCGAACAGGAAAATCCAGAACCCCTGCCCCCACCCCACCGGCAATGACAAGAGCACGAGCTTCTGGTTGAAGCCTGAGATTTTGGAAGCGGCGGGGAAGGAGGTGGTCTCAGGCACCACCCTAGAGTTGGGGTCTGGGCCCGGGTGTGTCCCATTTTAGTGTGTGACGTGAGAGAAGGCTTCCCCTCCAAGCTGCAGTCTGTTAAGTGTGGCTCGAGGGGCTGGGCCCTGCAGTCCCTCTGGGAGGAACCTTGAGACCCCAAGCCCAGAAAGAGACAGACCAGCCAGTCAGGACCCCCGTCTGGGTCACAGGAGTGAAGCTGGGGCTTCGGCCCATCTTGGTTCACAGACAGCAAATAAAGCAGTCACCACCAGGGGGCAGCTGTGCCTAGGGCCTGGGCACTTACTTGCTTGAGCCACAGGTTGGTCTCCATGATCTGGTTTACTTCATCCTGGAAGGGTAAATTAAAGTAGATGTGTGAAGTACAAAAACAAGGCTGGCTCTGGGAAAGCGTCTTCCGGAAGCCCCATACCCCATGGCCACGGCTTGTGGCCCCGACACTCACCACCTTCACTAGCTGAGACATGGACACCTCAAACTGGATGATGACGGGGTCAGACACGTTGGCCACAGGCCGGATGATCTCATTGTAATCTTCAAACAGCCGCTCAAACAGACGGTGCTCGGCCTCGGAGCCGCTGGCCACTGAGGGAAGTAGCCCTGTCAGACCCCTTTCCCCTCACCAGGGACACCTGCCAGCCGCAGCCTCCTGGCCACCTGCTGGGGACACTCTGTGGAACACCAGACTTTTCATACTACTTTCTCTCCTTCAAGTTACAGACTGGGAAACTGAGGCCCTAGAGGGACAGGGATTCCATCAGCTCGCACACATTCAGTGACAAGCACAGTAGGTACGGGCCCGGGCTCTGACTCTGCATGGGTCTGGGTCTGGTGTAAATCACGACGAACTGCCTGTGGGCTGTGTCGGTTTAGGCGAGTGGCTTAAGCTCTCTGAACCTGTTTCTTTATCTGTAAAAACAAAGGTTGTAAACGTATCCAACCTGTAGGGTCGCTGCGAGTGAGGCATGTGGTCGTAGCTCATAAGTTCATTGTTACAACAGGGCAGGTGCCGTCTGCCCAGCTACAGCACGAGCTGCTTCCGTGATGGAGGTGACAGGTCCACTCCCAAGGCCGGGTATTCTGCCTCCCAGCCTCCCCGTGGGAGACTGCAGCCCAGGCCTGGGGCTCTCCTTCATGCCACCCAGGACCCTTGGGGGTTTGGCCACCAAGCCTCTGAGCAGCCGCGCGCCTACGTGGCTCCCATGCTCGGACTGTGACCCAGGCTTCCTGCGGATGCTTTCTCCGCGCCCTGATCAGAGGCCGCCACCTCTCTGAAACCCTTAGGGTCCCCTTTGTTCATAAGCCACGCCCCAGGCATCTTGAGTCAGCTGCCTATGGCGTCCTATTTACAGATCTGGGCACAGTCTGGGGAGATGAGGGGAATTCTTGGTGAGGTCCAACCCAGTTTCTCCAGGTCTTGAAATGGGATCTTGCTGCTCTACGCCGTCCCCCTTCTAAATAAAGGAGGGCTACAGGCAGGCGCTCCGCGGGGAGCAGGGCACGAAGGCGGCAGGCAGGACGGGAGCCCCGAAAGCACAGCGCGGCGCGTTCTCTTAACGGGGCCCCCCGCAGCCTGCCAGACCCTCGCCGCTCCGCACTCCAGCCCTCCCAGGCCACCCGGAGAACCTTCCGGCGGCGGGTCACGGCCGCTTCTCCCTACGCTGCTCCGGGGCCCCGGGTGGAGGCGGGCGGCGAGCTCGCTGCTAGGAGCGCGGGGAGACGACGGGAACGGAGGCCGAGGCCGGCGCGCGCTCTGCTCCCCGCCCCCACCGACTTCCCTCTCTCCCGGGGGGCCTTTGGCAAGTCTTTACCTCCTTCTGGCCTCAGTTTCCCCGAGGAGGCGGGCGGGATGCAGACAGTGGAGCCGACGCCCGGGCACGCCAGCTGGGTCCCGGTGCGCCGAGCAGGCCCCAGGAGGCGACCGTGGGGGAAACGGGCGACCCCACCCAGCTCGCCGCCGGCGGGAGGAGTCC
>NW_006430726.1:6682834-6696069 GCF_000325575.1 Pteropus alecto
CCGGCGGGCCCGCTCGGACCCCGCAACCCCCTCTGGGGACACCTGTCCCTCCGGCCGCCAGCACGCCCGCGTACCTGGCAGCAGCAGCAGCAGCAGCAGCAGCACCAGAGGTGGCGGCACCCGGAGCGGGTGTGCGCCCATGGCCCGCCGGCCCGGCTGCCGGGACGCCCCGAGCGATCCGGGGCGCACGCGGCGCGGTGGAGACAAACTGGGCTCGTGGGCTCCCCGCGCCGCGGCCACTCGGAGTCAGGCGGGGCGGGGCGCGCGGGGCGCCCGGGTCTAGTGTCGGGGTGTGCTGCGCGGGCCAATCAGAGCAGGGCTGCCGCCGCGGAGGGGGACCCACGTGGCATTCTCTGCTCTGGCATGTCCCGCGTGTGTGCCGGCACCGGTCGCGCCTGCTTCTGGGACCCTGTAACAGCTCAGGTTTTGACGCGATTAAGTAAGTGTTAAGCATTTTCGGTGCGATACTGGTATTTGTGGTTTTGAGAGTCTGTGCGTGTAGGAGGCGGAGGATGGGCGTCCGCTGGGGCCGCATGGGCCAGGAGTCGCTCGTTCCTGAGCCTCCGTGAGTTCCCGAAGGGCTGTCATACTGTTTACTTGAGGGTGTTTGAAATGCTCCTTAGCAAAAAGTGAAACGAAAGAAGAAAAAGCCAAAAATGAGGTGTTGGAGATGGAACCCTCGGGGCACTGCGGGTCCAGCTCCTGGCCCCCTGCAGAGCCTCCTCTGTCCCCAACCCTATCTGCACCTCTAGGGGCCTCAGAAAACTGCGGTGACCAGGCTGCCCTGGGGTCCCTTGACCTCTCTGACCACCCGCCAGGTGGGGTGGGGCACCTGCAGGCTCCCTTGGGGGGTCCCTTCATCACAGGACAGGTGAGTTGCCTGTATTTCAAGAATGGGTCTCCTACCTACATTTAAAACACGCAAAAGGAGACATTTTGCAGGACCCGGAAAATGTCTGTAAGAATCAGGGCCCTACCCACCCGGCCCCCAGCTAGCGCATTCTCATTCTCTTGGCGTAAAGCCCTTCATTTGGAAATGACAGCAAATCACGTGTCCTGCCGAGGACTTGCATGCACAAGATACAAATAACCCTCAAAACTCAAAAGTAAGAATAGATAGGTGTGAGGAATCTTATTGGGGTGATGCAAATGTTCCAAAACTGGATTATGGTGATAAACTTGCTAAAACTCATTGACTTTTACACTTAAAATGAATGAGTTTTATGATATGTAAATTAAACCTCACTAGAGTGTTTTTTAATTCTTGTGCAACAGTAAGAAAACTAAGACTCAATTTTTAAAATAAGCGAAAGAGTTAAAAAGAGACTTCGCCAAAGAGGATACACAGAAAGCAAAAGAATCACATGAAAAGATGTTCAACATCACTGGCCATGAGGGAAAAGCAAACTGAAACCAGGGTGATGCACCCCGTCACATCCACCGGGGTGGCTGGGTACAAAGTGCAGCCAGTACCACGTGCGGGCGAGGACGCAGAGAGCTGGACCTCTCGTACTTGGCCTGTGGGAACGCAAGATGCGATAGCCCCTCCAGATAAGTCTGACAGCCCCACATAAGTTAAACACGATGCAGCAACCACACTCCTGAGTATTCACCTGGAGAAAAGAAAACATTTGTTCACACGTAAAATCCTGTACATAATTGAATGTTTACATAATTGCCCCAAACCGGTAACCTAAATGTGTTCAACATCCACGCGACAGAACACTGCTGAGCAAGACAGGAACAAACTGTTGGCCCCCTCGGCAACTTGGACGCCTCTCAAAGGCATTCTTCTCACAGGCTGCACACCGTGTGGCTCATGTACATGGCATTTTGGAAAGATGAGGAGAGGCAGGACCGTAAGGAGCGGCACGGGAGCGGGTGTGTGTGCGGCCATCTTGGGTGGTGGACGACATCTCCTATATCCTGATCACGAAACTGTGCACGTATTAAGATTCATTCTCTTGGCAAAAAGAGAGAGTTTTATATAAAATCATATAATTTTAAAAATAGAATTTTAAAAGTCCTCCTCCATTCCACAGATATTTTGAGCACCTACTATGCGCCGGGCAAAAGATAGAATGTTGGGGGCCAATCAGAGCACCTGTGAGGGAGACGCACCTGAACCCAGCCGTGACACACAGTGGAGTGGGAGCTGGGCTGTGGGTCACGGAGGAGGAGAGGGCCCCTGCTTTCATGTGGGGAGCCAAGGGCTGCTGCTCAGAGGAGGGGCATCTGAGCTTGAAGGAAGACTAGGAGCCATTCATTCATTCAACAAACATTTATTGAGCACCCACTGTGTGCCGAGCTCTGTCCTGGGTCCTGGGGATACTGCAGCCAACACAAAGGACCAGGTCCCTGCTCTCATGGAGCTCACACTCTAGTAGGTAGATGTGGGCCGTAGACACTCCAGCAAGAACCTCAGGTACTGAGGAGCGCCGAGGAAGGTGTCAGGGACTGTGGCCGTGAGGGGGACGCTTTCGGGTGACTGGAGAAGGCCTCTCAGGGAAGTGACACTGGAATGAAGCATGGATCGGAGTTCAGCTCTGGAGGATGTAGCCACGGGAAGAGCCTCGGAGGCGCCGGGGGAAGGTCTGGAAGTTACTGCAGGTGCACAGGCTCTGAGCTGGGAGGGATCCTGAAGTGTGTGACCACCGAAGGCCAGCGAGCCTAGGGGACTGGGGGAGTACAGGGAGACGGGGTGCGAGGGACGATGCCTGGCACATAGTAGCCGCTGCTGCTAAGCCCGTCCTTACCCTGGCACGGAGCTAAACTGTCGAAAGCCCCCTCCTGCCGGGGTTCCCTGGATTCCTCTGAGGCCTTCAGAGAGGACAGTCCAGGCCCCCAATCCTCGCCCCTCCCACGCCACGGCTGTTTAACGGGCAGATGGCTGATGGTCTCATTCATTTAGGGCCTCAGCAGCTGTGACCCAGAGAGAAACAGCAAACTGCTCACTGGGCCGCTTGCATCATCTTACCCCACAACTGGGGACCCTGGGGCATGCAGGGCAGCCTAGGGACCCTCGGAGGGCGCGTGGGTCTGGAAGAGGGGAGGTAGGAAGAGCCCCACGGTGCCCAGCACACACACAACCACGAACACCCACAGGAACAGCCGGTCGACCACCATGGCCACGTACTTCCAGTCCTCCACGACCTGCGGGCAGACAGAGGCGGGTCACATGGGTCAGTGCTGGGGTCCCCCCTGCTCTCTTCCTGTGCCCCGAGTTGGCCCTCGCTGTCTGGCTGGAACCCGTAGGCCCCAGGCCACTCAGAACGTCTGTGCCTCACAGCTCGTCGGCCTCCCCTACCCACTCCCGCAGCATCGCGGAGCCGCTGGGAGCCTGGGCTGTACAGAAAGCTTAGGCATGTGATTAAAACCAAACCTGACTGTAAACAAGGGGACGAGGCCTAAGGATCACAAGTTTTTCCTCTTATTTTCACTTGAAGCCTCCTGAGCTGGCTCCAGACGAAGGAAAACTTAGGGCTCACCTTGCTCCGTGGGGATGGGGCCCTGGGGACAGCGAGGTACCAGGAGAGCCTGCTGTTCAGTTTCTCACTCTGTTAACAGTTCCGGTAATTAAGGCCCAGCCTCCTTGCCCTATTGCCTGAGTCACTCTCAGAGCCCAGCGTGGGCTGTGGCCGGCCTCCAGAGGTGCCACCACAGATGCGTCTGCCTCCTCTGCCTGGGGCGATACCCCTAGAGAGCCCCAACATTCTGGCCTCCCTCTCCCATGCCTGTGTTTACACCCTGGCTCTGGTGAGACCCTCAGCATACTTTTCCTTGCGGAGACTGGCTGGATCGGAATTCAGCAGAGATTCAGGAGCTGGAAATTGCGCAGCGACGAGCAAGCTGACATCGGTGACCCAATTTGTCAGGGCCCTGTCAGTGGTGTGTGTCTGGATAATCCTGTGCCACCCAGCCCCAGGCCCCCAGCCAAACACAAGTGCCGCGGGCCAAGACCAGCGGGCACCGCCTGGCTCTCCACGTGAGCCTCCCCCGCTTTCTTGGGTTTCTTTTTGACAGCCCTAATTTCAGACGACTCTTTTGTGGTGTGTGTGCCTTCTCCCCTCTTTTTATATTTTGTGCTATTTATAGTGACCAGTTAATCACCAAGCAGGGTGAGAGTGCTGAAGCTGGGACCCAGCCTGGGCTGGATCAGGGGCAGACACACTCAGAAGGGAAGAAAGCTGCTTTTTTCCAGCCACCCATGCGAAAGTCGACCAACCAAATCCATCACCTTCTCAGTGTAGGACAAGAGAGTTTGGGGATATCAGAAGGATCCAGGTACAGAGCTTGGCTCTGCTCTGTGCCAGTGTGTCACCCTGGGCAAGTCACTGAGCCTCCCCAAGCCTAGCTTTCCTTGTAAAGTGGGGGTGGGAGCAAATGCCACTTCACAGGGCTCATGGAGGGTTAGCACTAATGGGTGTCGGGTCCCGGCAGGGTGCCTGCTGTGTGGCGGGAGCTCAGTGAACACTGGGATGATAGTAACGGGGGTGCTGGCTGGGTCCTTCCCTCGAGAGGCTTTTAATGAACTGACGTAGGCAGTCGGAAGCCTGTGACACCATGGGGCTGGGAGTCCTTTAGGAGAGGGGGCTCAGGGTGGGTGCCAGCTTGGCGGGGCGGCCGGGGACCAGAGCTTCCCCGTGCACGGGAACCACCGGGAAGCTGGTTGGAAACGCAGCTCCTGGACGCCTCCCCGAGACCCTGGCTCAGTCCCGGTGGCCCTGAAGCTGGACTTTGAAAAGGTGCCCAAGTGGCTCTTATTTAGCCAGCAGGGCCCCAGGCTGCACAGTAACGGTTGGGACCCGGTGATTTAGGTGATGCTGAGCTACTGAATGGTTTCCAACGAAAGGGAAGCACAATCAAAGTAATTTTCTTAAAAGCAAAGTCTGATGGTCCTGGACAGCTGTGCCGCTCATGCTGGCGTGTGCCCGGGAATCCCCTGGGGACCTGGCAAAACGGGTCTTGAGCCAGCAGGTCTGCGGGGCCTGGGACGCTGCATTTCTACAGCTGGTGTCCTATATTCCATGTGCTACCAACACCCCTCTCTCCTTTTCACAGTGTGAGTCTGCAGCTTCTCCGGCCTGCGCTTTTCCCCGCGTGCCAACTAATGGACTGCCAGAGCTTTCCCTGGAGGACGGGCTCGTGGAAGGGAGCCGCAGGAAGGTAAGCGGGAGGAGAGGCCCTCCTCTCCCCAGGCAGCGGCGTGTGGTGGGGTCAACGTCTGCTGAGAGGACCTGGTCTGATCAGGTGTTGAGACGAGAACGTTCACAGAATGTGACGCTCGCTCTGCCTGCTGTGGAGCCGCGGTGCACACTTCCTGCCGTTACCATCGCGTTCTGTGCTCGGTCATAGAACTGTCCTTTGCAGTGTCATACGTTCGGAGGAGTCGTTGGGACACCTGCACTCTAGCACTCACTGCTTGTCCTGGAGAGTAAATGCAACCTCTTTTTAAAAATCTGTAACTGTAGTCACCCTGCTCGATGAATCATGATCCTGGCTAGCGATAATATTTTATCTGATGTTTCTGTACTCTTAAAAGCTACAAAGGTTTGGCTACAAACATGTGGCTTCTTTGCAAGCCCGAGGAGGCTGGGAGCAGATGCTCTTGGCGCCCCGGCCATGTGTGGTCCTAAAGGCTGCAGGCGCCACTTCCAGCCCGCTGGCAGCCTCCCACTTCGGGAGCCTGCATCTCTCCTCTGCCCGGGGCTCCTCCAACCCCCAGGGTGCTGGCTGCACAACCAGCTGGCAGAGCCAGGAAGTATAACCCCCATGGGACGGGAGCTGAGGGGCAAATACCCACCTCCCTCCAGAGACCGGTTCTGCGCTTGCATCATCAGCGGGTCTCTGCCGGGCTGAGCTCCCCTGAGCCTCGGGCCCCGGGCCTCGGGCAGTAACCCACTCGCCAGTACCCACGTTGCTTTCATCGCTTCCCCGGCTCACTGCCCCTCCTTCCCTACTCTGCGTCCTGAGCTCACTGGTCATGTGAACCGCCTTTGCCCGGGTCCTCACTTCAGGCTCTGCTCCCGGGGAACCCAAGACTAACGGAAAGGATCACCCGCCTTCCCGCCGCCCACCCCGTGCACGAAGCTCTGATACAGCTGGGTTCCATTTTGGGTTCCTTACCCCCACAGAGAGTTTGCGAGCCCTTGTCTCATGAACGAACTGTGGGAAATGGGGGCTGGCCCTGTTGTCTGAGCCCATCCACTGGGCATGTGGCGGGGGCTGGGCAGCAACTTACGCTCTGGTCCTGATCGTCACTCTTCATGTGCTGGGCGATGAAGTTGACGCCCTGTAAAGCCTCCTGCACGTCCTGCTGGAACCTCCCGGAGGACCTCAGCCGGAAGTCCCTGGGGGTCCTCGCAGAGTCGGAGCCGGCGGGGGGCTTCGCAGCCGCAGAGGCAGGATTCACGAAGTACATGGAGCTCCCGTAGAGGTTGGAGGAGCTGGCCGGGCCCGTGGCCGAGGCGGTGGCGGCCCCAGACTGACTGGGCTGGGGGGTCCTGGGGGCGCTGCCGTCAGGGCGCTTCATGAAGAGGAAGGTGGGCAGCCGGCGCAGGAAGCAGCGCCTGACCCAGGGCGCCATGGTGTGCGTGCTGGGTGAGCGGTGGTGCACGTTGAGCACGCACACGCTGGTGACGATGGAGAAGGTGACCAGCACCATGGTGAACATGAGGTACTTGCCGATGAGCGGCACGTCCAGGGACGTGGGCGGCACGATCTTGGAGATGAGCAGCAGGAAGACGGTGAGCGCCAGCAGCACGGAGATGCACAGCGTCATCTTCTCGCCGCAGTCGGACGGCAGGTAGAAGACCAGGATGGCCAGCGAGGTGATGAGCACGCAGGGCACGATGAGGTTGATGGTGTAGAACAGGGGCTTGCGGCGGATGACGAAGTCGTACGTCACGTCCACGTAGCTGGGGTCCTTCGGGTTCACCGTCCTTCGCCCCGGGAGGGCCACGATGTCCCATTCGCCACTGGGGGTGAAGTCGTCCATGCTGGCCGAAGGCGACTTGAGGACCATGTCGATCTCCGTGTGGTCGTAGGTCCAGGAGCGGAACTTGAGGGTGCAGTTCTGCTGGTCGAAGGGGAAGTGCTTCACCTCGATCTTGCAGGCGCTCTTGTAGATGGCGGGGGGCAGCCACAGGATGCTGCCGTTGGAGCGCACCACCACGTTGGTGTAGAGAGACACCTCGTAGGTCCCGTCGGCACTGGGCAGGGGCGGGGCACGGAGGAGAACCCCATGAGGTTCGCGGGCAGCTGCCAGCCAAAGAACCCCACAGGGAGTGGCAGGGAGTGTCCTCGTGTATTAGCTCATCTAGGCCTCCCAACAGTCCGGTGAGGTAGCTCTTGTTTATCCCCGTTTTACAGATGGGGAAACTGAGGCTCGGAGAAGTCAAGCGACTGCTTCAAGGTCAGAAAACTAATGAGCAGAACAGCCGAATTTGAACTCCGTTGTCCCTGCACCCCGCACTCGTGATCATTTCACGCTTCTGCCGGTGTAACTACTACCCGGAGCCGGTCTCTTTGGCTCCCCCCGCCTACCTAACGTATTTACACAGAGTAACTCGGCACCACCGACACCTAGCCCTGACCAAGCGACAGACGGTCCAAAAGACGGTCTGGGGGACAGAAGGGGCACTGGACTTGGGCTTGGGGCGCTAGGCCCGGGCCCAGCTGTGCCTGAGCGACTCTGGGCCTCTGCTTCCCCATCTGTAACTGGGGGCGCTGGCTCTGCTCACCTCTACCTCCTCTTCCAGCCTGATAGCTAGGATGTTGGGGCGACGCGCAGATGGGGCCTAGGACTGGACTCGGGACCGGAGAACCCCGGAGGCTGGGACGCCGGCCAGCCCCGCCACTCACTTGTTGTAAAGCACGATGTCAGGCAGCCAGATGCGCTTTGCAGGGATCCTCAGGATGTCCACACCCTCGTAGCAGGAGCTGTTCCAGGCCAGGCGGTAGTCGGTCCACTCCTGAGCACACGGGCAGGGCCCCGTCACTCGTATGTCGTCGCCACCAATGGGCAAGCTCTGGAGGAGAGGCCCTCGGGGCTGGGGACCCTCAGGGCACTTACCTGTTTCAGCCAGACGTTGGTGGTCATGATCTGTTCTCGCTCATTCTGGGGAAGGAGAGGGGCTATCAGTTCACTGGGCGGGAGGAGCCCTCCACGGGCCGCTTCGTCACGCAGGCTCTGAGCTCGAGGGCCATGCGCCCCACGGCCATCCAGCCTATCCTGGATGGTGTCTCACACCCCGCATGTCTAGACGAAGCTCACGATCCTCACACAGGCTGGTCCTGCATGCACGGTCCGCTCAGTGAAACGCACCCGCACATGCCCCATACGATCTTCTTTTCTGTCTTATCCGTTCTTGTTATTTGTTGAGGCCTTTTCCATTGGCCTCTGCCTTCCAGTTCCTTAACCTCATCTTCTGCTATAACCAACCTGCTGTTAAACCCATCCTACGATGGGCTTCAAATTCTCCGTCAGTATAATTTTCTTGAACATATCAGCTATTTTGTTTTTAAATATTTATTATTTGTTGATTCATTTTTCGTAGCGGTAACATTCACATGCCATAAAGTTTACTATCTTAGTAGTAGTTTTTTAACAGTCTGTGTCTGACTAAATCTGGGTATCTTTTTCCATTGTCTTCTTTCTGGCTTTGGTCTTTTCTTACTTCGTCTTGCCTTATCGCGTGCCTAGCATATTTTTTTCTGACTTTATAGTCACGTGTCACTTACAGTCTGAGAAACACATCTTCATTAGGCGATTTTGTCTTTGCGCAAACATCACAGAGTGCACTGACCCACGCCGAGGCGGTACAGCCTACGACACGCCTGGGCTGTGTGCCATAGCCGACTGCTCCTACCGTGTGTTAGTGTACTGAGTACCGTCGGCAATTGCAATGTGTTGTGATCTGCTGTTACGATGGCTGCGATGTACCAGGCGATAGTAATTGTTTGGCTCTGTTATAATCTCATGGGAACACCGACGTATATGCAGTCCGTCGTTATTCGGTGCGTGACCGTACGTGCCTCTAGGGAGTGCGGACTTTGGCTTTAAGGCAGGCAGTCAGAGGAGGGGCGGATCCCTGTAACCCAGGCTGTGTCCGAGCTGGTTCGAAGCAGGTTTAGATTTTGTGAGGCTGGACTGTTTTTGATTCATTTTTACTCTTAGGGGTTGTCCTCTCAAGGTTTCCATCTTCTTAGCGAGGCTCAAGCTTTAATATGTGCCACCCCGGCCCTGTGAAAGTGGCAACCATTCCCCGAGGCCTCCCAGCCTCTTAGCCGCCACTCTGTGTTCAGCTCCTTAGCCCCCCCTGTCCACCAATCATTAAACTTGGGGAAAAGCACCAGAGACCATCAAGGTCACCTCCTGGAACCTGGTCCCTCAAGTCCCGGCTGAGCTCTCCAAGACTTCAAACGTATTTTGATGGCGGGGGCGGGGGCGGGGGGTCCATCTTTTCTAATTGTCCTTGTGGAAAAATGAGTCTGCGACAAGCTATTCCGCCATCACTGAACGTTGAAAACCGCCCATCTTTAAAAAATTCTCTTAAAGTTGAGGTGTAATTTACATACAGCGAAAGGCACAGATGGCAAGCGTACGTTTGGATCAGTTTTAACAAATGTGTTACCCATGTAACCCACCTCCTTTCAAGATACGGGGCATTTCTATCACCCAGAAAGTTCTGTCGTGCCTCAGTCCTGTCCTCACTCCCAAGCGGAGAATACCAGATGGACGATCTGGGACTTCGTGCACAAGTCTGGGCGATGCCACAAGTGAAACCCAAGTCACCTGACTCCCAGCCGTGCACACTGAACGGCGACCACTTTTCCCAAGACCCAGCCAGGGCACCAAAATCCCACTGAGTCTCTCTCCCCCTGCACCTACCACGCTGATGAGCTGGGCCAGGGAGAGCTGCAGCTCGATGGAGATGAGCTGCAAGGAGCTGGTGGCTGGGCGGATCAGGTTGTTGTAGCGGGTTTTGTTCAGAAGGTCGTCCATGAGCTTCTCCTCAGCGTTGGCCACGCGGCAGTCCCCTGGGAAAACAGGTCAGACCTGCTGGCCCTTCTCCAGGTGACACCCACTGCAGCTGACGGCAGTGGAGCGGGGAGCTGCCAGGGCCGGGGGCACAGGGGTCCTCGGGGCAGGCCTGCCTCTCCTCGGGACTGCCAGTTTAGTATTCCAGAGGGAGCTCTGCGGTCCTCCCACGCGCCACCTCTTCCTCCTCCCGTTCGCTCCACCAGTGAGTGGCGCCCCACGACTAGACACCTAGTCCAGACCTGTGTGTCTTCAGGTGGCCGCCGAGTTCTATCGATTCTACCTTTCAAGTCTCTCCGTCTCCCACATACACCCCTCCAGCCCTGGTCCTTGCTCACCACCTGCCTGGGCTCTTCAGGGAGAATGTGTTGGGGACCGGGGGGCACCTTGGAAAGAGGAACACTCAGAAGAAGATCAAGGACACCTGAGCTGGCGGGAGAGCAGGTGGCATAGGATAGAGGGATAAAGGAGGCTTGCGGGTACCAGCGAGGGGCTGTGGCTCACCAAGCCTAGGACTCAGACTCCATCCTCCCCTGCAGGGCCAGCTCCCCATTTTACCAACCCCCTCCCTCTGGGCGGGGCCACAGGGCTCAGAGCCTGAATGGCTCCAACTGAGCAAGTGTGAGGCAGACTCCCGGGTGGGTGCTGGGTGGAGCCACGGCCGCAGGAGCAGCCTCCACCCTGCCTGCTCCATGCTCTTTCCAACTCGCTGCCTATCTGGAGCAGATGCAATATTTAGTGCCCTGTGAAAGAGGCTCCCAGCGTACCTGCTGCTGCTGTGCCTCCCCCAGAATGCCCCGGGCTGTCCTGAGGGTCCTCCGATGCTTGACCTAGATTCTCGAGCCCCTCCTCTCATGGCCTGGACCCCCTCCCAGAGGCCCTCTGCCTGAGTGCCCTGGAAGCCAGTCTGCAGCCCCAGGCTACAGCTGCAACCCTCCCACAGCCTCGTTAGTGTATATACTTCGGCTGACTAGTCTTTTCCTAAAGAGGGGTGTGACTTGTCCAAGCCCATCTGGTATGTCTGGGGCAGCTCTGGGGTCAGAATCTGCAGGTCCTGGCCCCCAGCCCTGCGGTTGTGGGAGAGGCTGGATCCACAGCTCTGCAGCCCCAGGAGGCTGCTGCCACCTGGGCACCCGAGAGAGAGCCACGGCTACTCGGCAGGCTTCTGGCTCCGAGCCCCCCGGAATGCTCAGGTTGCCCATCTTTGCACCTGTCCTGCCTCTCAGGCAGTCAGCTGGCCCCGAGGGACCCTCCTCCATCTTGAGGACCACCTACGGGGTCCTGAGTTAGTGGCTCTGAAAACCATTTAGCCAACGCTTTGTTTTTCAGCTGGGCAGCCTGAGACCAAAGAGAGGAGGCACTTACTCCAGGAGCCCCAGCAAGTCAGGGGCAGAGCCAGGTCCAGGCGTCGGTCAGACAGAGGCCTCGGGCCTTCTCTCCTGCCTTGCTAACTTCCTGTACGGAGGCTGCCCCTGCAGTGGCCTTGGTGTCCGGAGCCAAGTGTGTCCTCGCTCACACTGCCGCTTGGACTTGTGAGTGTGGGGGCCCTGGTGGGGATGACCAGCAGGGCTGTCGCGGGCTAGAATGAAGTCCTCGCCCCCCAAAAGGAGCCAGAACGACATGTGTTTAGACTTTCCAGTCTGCCGCTTTGTGCCTGTGAGGGCTTCTGGGTCCAAAAGATAGGGGACGGGCCCTGCGCCCCCAAGAAGATAGGGTGGCTGTAATGGGTGGAAGTTTCTGGGGCGCAGTGGGTCACACCCCAGCCCTGTGAAACAGCCCGCCACTAGAGGTCAGTCGCGACTCAGTGACTCTGACGGGCTGTGGGCCGGCCTGCCTCTGTCCAGGGCCTTCTTTCCCAGGCCTTCTCTGGAACAGAGCGGGGCTGAGGATCGAGGGGACACAGCAGGAACGCTAACCTGTGTGAGCCTGTGTACAGTTTGCAAAAGCACAGCTCGTCTGACAATCTATGTTGGAAAAATGGCAAGATAATCCCTATTTTGGAATCACACTACAGAAGGTGAAGGTCACAGACTCTCCTTTGCAAGTGGGCATGTGAAAGGCAGAGCGATTTTCAGTGCGTGTCCTTCACCAAGGACGGGGACGGATTCGTGTTTGTTAAAAGGCAGCTATGGGTTTAAGAAAAGTTGGGAGTTTTACCTTTTACATAAAGCTCAGCATTATTATCAGTAGCTTGTGCGATCAGATGTAGGAATCACCTCGATGCTGCGTAAATGCAGATCCCCAGGCTCCATTTCCAGAGGTTCTGATCTGTGAGCCCAGGACTCTGTGCTGGGTGATTCTGGGACACGTCCCTAGGACCATGCTTCAGAAACATTGCAACTGACTCGCACATCTGAGTCCCCAGTCTGTAGACAGGGCCCATCATCCCCAGAGAACAGATAGGGAAACTGAGGCTCAGAGAGGGGAAAGGAAGGACACGGGGTCACCAGCAAGTGGTGACAGAGCCAGGACGCTGACTGCGGTGCGGCCGCTGTCTTTGTGAGAGCCACTATATCCGCAGCCCTTCCTCCAGCCCCCCTGTGGTGTGCCTCGTCCCAGCAGATGTGGCCCTGGTCCTCTAGGCTGACCGGGGCCCAGGACAAGCCGCGGCCTTCTGGTGGGAGCTGACAGGCTCCTCGGTGCTCAGGCTGGGAAATGCCCAGCACATCTGGGCTCTGCCTGGAGGCTGGTTTGGGTATCCTGCCAGGCGTCAGAGCCTGCAGGTTCCTGAGTGGCCCTCCCCACGCTGGTGACCAGAGGCGGTGGTGTTTCCTGGGAGATCCACCCCAAACTGCGCACATTTCGGGGCTGGCGGGGCGGGCAAGACCCCTCCCTCCAGGACTGGGCGCCAGGCTTGCTCCCGGTGTCCACAGTCGCAGGGAGGAACCTGTGGGACCCGAGCCGGGCCGCGGCCTCCCTTCGCGCTGGGCTGAGCGGAGCTGCCCGCACAGCCCCTGTCCCCGACCCCCCACGCGAGGACGCTGGCCTCGCCCGGACCTCACAGACCCGCTCGCCCCAGCGGCCCGCCCCCTCCCGCCGGGACAACCTCGGCCACTCCCCTGCCACCTGTGGCCGGTCCAGCGGGCTCTGCCGGACCGGGGCCCTCCCGCCTTCCCCAAAGAGCACTCACCGCGCCCGCAAAGGGCGGCCAGGGAGAAGAGGACCAGGGGGTGCGCGCTCCTCATGGCGGGCG
>NW_006430726.1:6696108-6701769 GCF_000325575.1 Pteropus alecto
TGGGAGGGTGAGCGCGCGGGGGGCGCTAGGGCCCCGCACTCGCCCGCGAGCCGGGAGGGCGGTGGCTGTGACTCCACCCACTCGGGGGCGGGGGCGGGGCCGTGGGCCCCCCGCCCCTCACCTACTGGGGCTTCCCTACCTTCCTGGAAAGGAGGCTGCAGGACAGTGCCTGCGCCCTGCATACAGTTGGGGACACTGAGGCAGATGCCTGCACAGAGCCTGCCACAGCCGAGGAACTGGTTGGGCTCCAGGCCGCAGGTCCCCGCGCTTTGCCTGCCGTCTGAACTCAGGACTCCGGAGGTCTCTGGGAAAGGATCTTGAGTCCGGGGCCGTGGGGTTTGCAGAAAGAAAGGGGCGCCGTCAGGACTAGGGGTGGGTGAGGCAGCCCGAGGGGGCACAGCTATCTGCAGACTGAGGCGGGGGCGCTTAGGAAAAGTGGGGGGCATCTGGGAGGGTTCAGTTCAAGGGGGGGAAGACTTAGGGCTGAAAATATAAACAAATCCTTTTAAGAATACCATTTCGAAGCCCCTGGGAAATACAAAAGAATAGAGGTTCAGGGGTGACAGACCCTTTTTTAAAAAGTAAAAACATCACAAACACATTTAAGGCCACCTGTATCTCTGTCTACTTGAAAATGTTTCGCCCGTGGATGGGTTTTCGGGCATGAAAATGGTTCGAAACTAGACACAGGTTGTGCAGACAGCACTGTGAATGTGCTGAACAGCACTGACCCGGGCACTTTGAAACGGCTCATTCTATGTCATGTGAACTTCCCCTCCGTAAAAGCAGGAAAGGTTGTGCTGCCTTAAACCACGGGGCTGCCGGTTCTGAGGCCCCTCTGTCCGCTTGAGGCTCGCGTGGTGGTGTGCGTGCTGCCCGGGGGGAGACTCACTCTGCAGGAAGCGTTCGGAAGGCTTCCTGGAAGAGGTGGTCCTCCAGCTGCATGGTGAAAGAAAAGGCTGCAGTTGTCAAGCT
Organism: Pteropus alecto; assembly: GCF_000325575.1. Taxonomy (NCBI): domain Eukaryota; kingdom Metazoa; phylum Chordata; class Mammalia; order Chiroptera; family Pteropodidae; genus Pteropus; species Pteropus alecto. The sequence goes on from NW_006430726.1 coordinate 6,697,084, forward strand.
GGGTGAGGGGCGGACAGGGAGGGCGCTCCAGACAGTGGAAGCAGGGCTGACAAAAAATGACGCAGCAGCGAGGGAACCCTAAGGCGTTCACTGTGATTTGACCCAGAGCGGAGGCGGCAGTAACGAGAGACAGACGCTGGAGAGAGACCACTGTGGGGTCCTAGTGGTCTAGGCCAAGGTGCTTGGCTCTGAAGCAGTGGGGAGCCACCGAAGGTCTGGGGGTGATGTAATTAGGCGCAGATTTGCACTTTGCACTTTTGAAATACGACTTTGGAGATTGCAGGCTTGGAGGTGGAGCGGCCAGGCCGGGCTGGGGTGGGTGCTGTGGTTGTGATCAAGGGGAGCAGAAGGAGGGGACAAGAGAGGGCTGTTGGGGATGGGAGGGGCCCCTCTTTCCCAGCTGCCTCCCTGAGCTTCTGCCAGGATGCCCCCTCCTCCAGGAAGCCTTCCCTCGCTCCCTCAGCAACTCCAGTGAAACTTGCTGCATTGGCTTCTTTGCAGAATTGTTTCTTAAAAGGGTCAAGACTGCTGCGTAGTAGCCTGAAAGGCTCCAGGACGGGGCGGGGTCTTCATCCTCATTTCTCAGGGCAGGTGGAGAAGAAGCCTTGTGCCAGGCTCCCACTAGCTACTTCATAATCAGGGCTTTCCTTCGTCCTCACAAGAATTTATTCCCCCCAGTAGAGAAAACGGAAGGAGAGGGAGGTCGGAGGTCAGCGGAGCTGGAGTTTGAACCCAGGGCTACCGGGCAGCAGAGCCCACGGCCCCTCCACAGCCCCTCCACAGCCCCTCCAGTGGCCCACAGTGGGGGCGGAGGTGGGGCCACTGTTTCCATCCCCGTGGGGCCTCGGCTGAGTCCTGTGGCCCTTGCTCCCTGACCCTGTTCCTTCTCCTCTACCTGCTTCCTCTGCTGCGGGCACAGCTTGCTCACCCAGTGTTCATAAGTGTCTGGGAATGGAGCAGCTGAGGCCGCAGAGCCAGCAGCGTTGGTGGCTCTGCAGCTGGGGCTCAGGGACACGGGTCAGAGCTGACTCAGACCCAGGCCCTCGTGAGTGCAGACCTGAGGGGTTTGAGAGAAAGAACAGCTGGTCCCCTCTGCTCTGGCCAGTCCCAGCCCGGGCATTTCCAAGGCCTCCCCATCTGGGTTGGTGCCATCTCAGTGCCTGCTGCTAGCCTGTCACCTCCCTCGGGCTCAAAGATCTGTCCTCTGTTACACGGCAGGTTGGAATGCGTTTTCTCCGTGATCCTTACATCCTCGGACTCCATGGCTTTCAAAGTGTGGTGCAGTTAAGGCTGTGAGGCCAACAGACAGACACAGGTTCCCATCCTGCCCTGACGCTTGGGGCCGTGTGACTTTGTACAAGTTCCTTTTTCCTTTTCCCCATTCTGGGGCTGCCCCGATGTTAAACGAGGTCATGTGGCGCACACGTGGCACAGCGAGTGGGCACTTGATAGGTGCCCCGGGGCGGGGGTGACACAGGGCGTGGGACCCATGCAAGAGTTTTTGGTCAGGTAGACTTGAGTTCAAATCCCACTTTAGCCGTTTAGCGGCCATGGCGGGTCAGTTACTCACCTTCCTGAGCCTTGGTTTTTCCGTGTATAAACAGAGGGTGATAGCCGCACCCCCTCCCCCTAGGTGGGTCACCCTCTCTCATAGGGTGGGCCTGAGGATTGAATGGCAGACTGAACGTGGAGGGTTTGGGGGGCAATACTTTGCTTTCGCCTCTCCTGTCTCCTGTCTCCTTTGTAGCAGACGAGCATTCAGTAAAGCAGGTGCTCAATAGTTGCAAGATTCTTCCATAAGGTAATCCTGACTTTTGTTTCTTCAGTCATCAGAGCCATAACTAATGATGTGGGTTGGTATTTTAGGTTCTGAGGGAGGCAGCAAATGAAGCTTTTACATCCCCTCGGTATAAGTCAAAATGTCTACCCTGTTCTGTTGAGCAACCTCCTCCGTCCTTCCTGCTCATCAGAGGCACCTGGGCATTCGGGGCTCAGCTCCAGTGTCCCCTCCAGGAAGCCCTCCCTGACTCCTCCCAACCTTTATGGTCTCAGCTCTTGAAGGACTTCCTTAGTCAGTCTTTGATTCTTTATATCTGGTCCTGCCCGGCCCCCTCGGAGCCCCTCGGCACCCAGGCAAAGGCTGTAGTTCTGGTGGGAAAGCCGAGTTGGGTGTCTCTGGGTCCTGGGGACCAGCAGGTCCTGTTTCTCCAGCCGGGCAGCGGGGTAGGCGGTGCTGCGTGTCCGTCCGCCCAATGCTGCTCCCTCTGGGCCCATCTTCCACAGTCGCCATCTCCCCCATCCTCTGGGAACCACCATTTACCCTCTGTTCTTACAGGTTTAATTTCCTTAGATCCCGCACGTGGGTGATCTCATATAGTACTCATCTCCAACTTATCTAGCTGAGCTCATTATAGCCAACTAACAGTTCCTAAGTGCTTCCTATGTCCCAGGCCTTGACAGCCGGATAAATCAAGATTGGATGAAGCTATTATGGAGCTATTAATGTCCTCTTGAGAGCACACACAATTAGCCACAAGATCTTTTGGGGAATAAAAAAAGCCTTTCTCTAGGGCCCTGACCTGAACCAATGCTTGGTCATCTAAAGCAGTGGTCCCCAGGTAAAGATTGTAGGGCCCTCCTGGAAATTCAAACCGTGCATCTGAAACCGAGGCCTGGGAATCTGTATTCTAGCCCTGCTTTGGGCCCGGTCTGGCGCACAGTCTTGGAGGGGAGTGCACAAAGAGCTCCAGACCCAGCCTCAGGGCGAAGACGGACCCAGTCTCTACTCTTCCGTTCACAAACAGTCACTGACCATTTATTCTCCGGGCACCTTCTAAGTCCTAGGGGCACAGCAGGGCGCGGCCTCATTCTCATTCCTTCTGCGGGGTGGGGCAGGCCAAGAACCGTGAACACAGGAATAGATGTGCAGGGTCACCTCTGAAACCGAAGGGCGTGGTTAATGCCAAGTGACAGCGGAGGGTTCTCCAGTTCTCTGACCTGTCACCAGAAGGAGCCATCTGTGTGGAGCTCTGGGGACAGAGCTTTCCAGGCAGAGGGAATAAGAGATTGGGGAGGTCCGGTGGGGAGGGGTGTGGACTCCGCGTGCGTGGCCCGCATGGCTTGGACACGGGGAGAACCATAGACAATGTTGTTAGACAGAGGGAGACAGGAAGCCTATCATTTAAGGTCTTCGAACCAGTGGAGAACTTTCTTCCTCCTGGCTTGAGAAATACCTGTTGGCAGAATTGTAGAAATTCATAATATCACCCTTTCTAATAAGCCCTTCCTGGGGACCCGCCCTCTCCTGGGCACGTGACAGACATTACCTGTGTATTCCCACTGGGTCTGTGAGGTGAGCTCAGTTATTGTCCTTACTGATGAATCAACTGAGACTCAGAGAGGACCCATGTCACAGCCTGTAAGGGGGAGCGCTACGACCGGAACCCCACGTGTCACACTCACCTCCTGCTTGTCCCTCGTTCCACACACCTGCCACCTCAGAAAATGGGCTGGTTTCTGACGGAACTGGCATCTCAGAGAGGCTTCCTTCTGTTCTTTCATTTCTCAGCTGCGACCTGGGCCGGGTGCTGATCGGGAGGTCCGGCGTGCCAGGACAGACCGTGCCCGTGGGCCCTGTCTCCGCTGACAGCGAGAGCTCCATCCAGCTCAGGTGAGTCCCAGGATCTGGGCGCCTCCCACCCGTCAAACTGTAACTTGTATGAGAATCGCTGGGGATTTTGTGGAAATGCAGATTCTGACTCAGCGGGACCCGACCGGGTCCAAGTTTCTAATTTCTGCCAAGCTCCCAGGTGACGTGGGTGCTGGCGGTCTCCCTGCCACTCTTCGCAGAGGGCTGCGGAAGTGGGATCGGATGTGCAGGGAGGAGGGAGAGGGGCGGCTGCGGTCTGGTGGCTGTGCGGCGGCATCTTTTGGGGGGGAAGCAGCACATCCTCACTGCTCCAGGCTCCCCTTGTCCCCCTTTGCCCTAGTGAGTTGTCGTTGGAAATCTCCGTTAATGTCTCTGTCCCAACAATAGTGCGAGGAGAGTTAGCTGAGCATCAAAACACCTCATTCTTGTCCTGCTCAAGGGAGCCCTCCCCAATTCTGCAGCTGTTCCCCAACATGCCTATGGCTCAGAAGGTGGAGCAGGTGGACTGTGGGGACAGCCGAGGAGCGGCCCTTCCTACGCTGCTGGCTTGGCCCATGGGGCCTGGGGTTAATGAAGACAGAGGGATGGCCTCCTCCTAATGGGCCTTTCGAGGCTGCGGACAGACGGGGAGGGAGAAGCTGGGCTTCCGGGCAAGGCCAGGAACCATGAGACGCCCACATGGACTGTGACCTCAATACGTTGTAAACAGGCGCTGATGTGTGGGCTCCAAAGTCAGAGAGAGCAGTAGCCCTGAATAGGAAGTTATCTCCAGTGAGTTTATATGTTCCAGTCGAGATCTCAAAGGGATTGTTTAGGGGGAGGCGAGTGGCAGCAAACTTGATAAATTTATTCTAAACGTCGCTGGTAAATGCGAGAGAATAGTCAAATACGGAGAGGAAAAGAAAAGAGTAATGTAGGGGGCTGATACTTATCAAAGATATGACAACGCTGGGAGAATAGAAAGCCCGGAAGTCCCCAGTGCACTTTAATATTTAGAATATGACAAACACGGCATTTCAAAATGGATAGGAAGTAAA
>NW_006430726.1:6702134-6721117 GCF_000325575.1 Pteropus alecto
AAACCCCATAATAACATAAACTCCAAATGAGGTGAAGAGTTAAAATGTAATAAATAATACAAAACAATGAACCATAAGAAAACATTTATATAATGTCAATGTGGGGAAGGCCATTTTAAGTTTAATACCAAAGCAGAGGCCGTAAAGGAAAGATTGAAAACGTGACAGCAGAAAGGTTTTGTACATCATAAAAATTGTAAACAAAATTAATAAGCAGATGATGAATTGAGAGAATTCAATATACATCTGACGAAGGGTTAAATTGTTATAAATTAATAGGAAAAAGACATTGGCCCAGTAGGGTGGGCACGGAGCATACAGACCTGTGATTTAAAAATAAGTAGAAACTAGTAAGAAACATTTGAAACCATTTGTAACGATAACGGTAATAAAAGGAACGGCAGCGGAAACCAGGCCGGCACAGATCAGAAAGATCTTTTTAAATGACCGCAGACAGGGGTGAGTGAATAAAGAGACCCTCACATACTGCTGCTGGGGCTGCAAATCCAGGAGGTGAGATCCCTCAAAACTTTCCCTCTGTTTGCACCAGAAATTCCATATAATCCTAAAGAGATAATCAGACGTGCGAAACGAATGCATTCGTACCCGTGCGTCACACTGGCACTCCTACGCCTGTCCTCCAGCTCACCCCACCTGTCCCCACGGTCCTGCGCACAAGCTTTCGGGTCAAGAGCTTCTGGCCCCTCTGAAGGGAGGTTTCCAGGCTCTGTGGCTGGAGTCTCACAGCGCCCCTTTGTGGCACTGGAAACCGGAGTCGGGGGACCCGATAGCTGATTTAACTTGGACCTCCTTTCTTGGTCTTGGTGTCCGGAAGGAATAGAAAGCATTTCCTGTCTTCCTAGGGACCCATTTTTGTTTCTAAGACCTGCTTTTTATTGCTCTTGGGCCCTCAAAGCCCCATGTGGTCTGTTACACCCCTCACCCCGCCCCCACACACAGTGAAAAGGTGAGTCCAATACAATAAGATAATGTAACTCTTATTACAATATGTTGTTATAATTGCTCTATTTATTATTGTCGTTGCTCTCTTACTGTACCTAACTTACAAATTAAGCTTTATCACGGGTGTGTATGTGTAGGAAAAAGCAGATATGTGAGGTTTGGTACCATCCGCGGTTTCAGGCATCCACAGGCGGTCTTGGAACGTGTCCCCACAGATAAGGCGGGACACTGTATATGGCTGGAGTCCTGCTGCAGCACAGACTTGCTATGCGACCTTGAGCCAATGGCCTCTGGTGTCTGGTCCTCAGTGTTGACCTTGATCAGGCCTGTCTCTCCCTGAGTCTGGGCGGGCTGCAGCTCCGTGTGGACCTAGCATCTCCAAACAAGAAAGGTGGCTGCCTCCTGAGCTGGTTGCCCCCGGAGACCACAGCTGTCAGGTCTCCAGCTCCGGGGAGGTGGCTGTCCTCGCTGAGTTTGGGGTGGGTGAAGTGGGGAGGCGAGGGGTGGGCCTCATCAGAGTCATAAAACCTTACTGGAGCCCAGTGTTTGCTTCCAGTGGAAGCAGATGGGAGCCAGCAACAGCGAGAGATCTAGGTCTAAGGCACCCGGGTCATGGGCGACCCCTCTGGGCTGGGCTCTGTGAAACAGGACTAAATGCTGACCGCCAACAGGTGGGGGGGCACAGTCTGCTCTCTGAGCAGAGTCAGCAGATAAGGGCAAGGTGTCTGGAGCACCCCAAGTGCTCCAAATACTTGATACTTATCGGAGTCCTCTGCGCTGGCACAAAGGCTCACTTAGCATGGGGTGTGTGCTGCTCGGGAGCAAACGAGGGTAATTGAAATTAACTTGGCTCCTGCTGTTTCTTCCTCCTTCTCCTAATCACCAGGAAATCGGCTGCTGGCTGGGCAGGAGGGCCCTCAGGCCAGTGCCCCCGGGAATCCAGGGCTCAATTAAGCGGTGGCAAATTGGATTTCTGGCCGTGAGGCCACGGGGCTGGGGTTGGCATTGAGGCATGAGCTGCCAGATGATATTAGGCCAAGGGCTGGCCAGATGGGCCCAGCAGCTAATTCAATCTGGCTTCCCAGAAACAAGGCTTGGAAGGCTCAGCCGTGGGCCCGGGGAGCTGTGACTCCGGCTGGGAGGGCAGGGTCCTGTGTGGGGCGGGCCCTCATCAGCCTACCCCAGGAATCCTGTGCCTGGCCCCTGGCCCCTGCTGGCCAGTGATGGGTGCCAGGTTAGTGCCAGTGAAAAATCCAGCCTGAGCATCCAGAGTCCGGGCCTCTGGTCCCCACGCAGGTATCGGCTTCTCTAGGAGTGAATTTGAGTGTCTCTCTCTCTCACACACAAACGTTCTTGCTTCTATGTCTATCATCATGTGGTAGGAAAAAAAATAGAGAGAGACTGAATCGGAGAACGAAAGGGGGTCTCTCTCTGACCCTCAGTCTCCTCATCTGCCCTTTAAAGGCACTGGCACCGACCTCAAAGCACTGGCGACAATTAAACGGGTTAGTGTATGTTAGGGATGTATCATGGTGCCTGGCACTGAGCCCTCGATAAATGTCATCCATCAGTGTTGCTGTCGCTTTTATTGGCAGAGAGCCAGCAGCAGGGGCAGGCTGGCGGCTGGGGGGTGGGGCAACCCAGCGACATGTGGCGAGTTGAATGGTGCCGCCTAGAAACACACTTCCTAACCCCTAGACCCCGCGGATGTGACCTTGCTGGGATGAGAGCGTCCCGGCTGGTCTGGACAGGCCCTAAATCCGGCGACAAGTGTCCTCGTAAGAAATGGGAGGAAAAGACACAGAGGGCCTGGACCACAGGAGCAGAAACTACCGTGATGCGGCCACAAGCCAAAGGTGGCCTGGGGTCATCAGGAGCTGCGACTCCTTCGAAGGTGTGACTCCTGACGGAAAAACTCGGTTCTTCCTCTTCCCGTGTCTTTTTCTCCTGTGTGTCTCCTTCACCTTCGCAGAGAGCACTCACCGTAGTCAGCAAACGGCTGGGGGTTTTCCCCACCGGACAGTTCTCTGTGACACCAGCTGGGTGTCTCTCAACTCAGTTCTGCCCCTGTGTACCGGAGATGGTGTCAGAGCCCACACGCCTGCTTCTCCTGCAGGTGCCAGTCTCAAGCAGAGGGTCCCCAGAGTATCCGCGACTCCTGTAGCCAAGTCGAAGCTTCCCACAGCCGCTCCTTGGGGGTGACTGATTCGCCGGAGCCCATCGCAGAACTGAGGGAAACACAGACTCACCTTTACCACGTTAAAGGACAAGATAAGGTAAGGGACACAAGCGAACAGCCGGACGAAGAGAGACACGTGTAGGGCGAGGTCTGGCAGCGTCCCAGGCGCAGGAGCTTCTGTCCCCGGGATTGGGGTGCGTCACCCTCCGGGTGTGGATGAGCTCACGCCCCGGCCCCTCCACGTGTTCACCCCCCTGGAAGCTCTCCGAACTCCATACTGTTGGGGTTTTACGGAGGCTTCGTCACGTCGGCCTGATCCGTCATCAACTCCGTTGTAGCCCCCTCCCCTCTCTGGTGAGGCTGAAAATCCGAAGCTTCTACTTTTTTTGGTCACCAGACCCCAACCAGTAACCACCCCGAGTCACCTCATTAGAACAAAAGATGCTCTTGTCACTTAGAAAATTACAAGGGTTTCGGGACCTCCGTGCCAGGAACCAGGGACAGAGACCATTACACGTTTTTCCTATCATTGCACAGGAGGGACTTGGCTCCGCTGGCACCTCGATCCCAGACGTCCGGCCTCCAGAACCGTGAGCAGATTTCCGTTGTTGTGAGTGCCCGGTCTGTGCTAATGTGTCGCGGCCGCCGTGGGGGACAAATGCGATGTCTCCAGACCTGAGTGTGGCTGGCCTCAGCATGACTCGACCGCTGTGTCACCTCAGGGAGGTGGCGGGACAGTGCCGCCAGCGCGCCAGCCTGGACCGTGTGCCGGGGGAAGGCCCCGGTGTCCGTGCTGAGCCCTGTGCCCGGCTGCTCCGTGCCACCTCCCTGCTCCCTCGTCCCCGCCCCCCACCTCAGTGCTCTGTTGTGACTCAGCACGTGATCCTCAAATGCCAGCTTGGGCTTCGGAGGGGCAGGAGAGAGACGGACGGACTCGGGCGGCTACTGAAGGACTGGGCTGGGACTGGGCTGTGGCCACGAGGGTTCGGGAGCGTTCGGGGCGTGTTCTGCCTTGCGCTCTGTCGTGTAAAGCCTTCCTCCCCAAGAGTCCACCACTGGCGACTCATGTCACATTTCAGTGCTTCGCAGTGAGATGCACGTGTTTTCTTAAATAACGCGCTGGCCTCGCTCCGTTGGAATTACTCAGGGACAGACGTCTTCAGCGGGCCGCTCAGTCAGTGTTCCATCGGCTCAGGGCAGGTTTTCCGCCTTGCGGGTTGTCTTAACCACTCTGTAAGTCCTTCCGTGACGGGAGGCGCCTTAGGAATCACTTCTTAGAATGCAGCCCCAACGGGGAGCCCAGGACGGGTGCAGTCGGAGGAGCCTGCTTGCGCTTGGGCCCTGACCTGAGCGCGGTCACCGCAGGCTCCCCTCTCGTCCTCCCTGCCCCGTGCTCCCTTGGCTCCCCGCGGCTGAGCTCCTGCATTTTCCCCCAGGCTCCCTGGCACCCACTGGAGCCTGGGCACAATAGTCCTAGGCCACTGTAACCGTCGCCACTGTGACAGTCACAGGATTACATCCAGGGGAAGTGCTGTTGTGCTCAGTGGCGCTCAAAACGTTCCCTGTCGAGAAGTTTCCAGCAAAGGTGCAGCGACCCTGCGGGGGTCTGTGACTGTGTGTCCCCTCTCCAGCTAGGCCCTCACCCTCGGCTGGTCTGGTGGGTGCAACCCTCTGCCTCTGAGGGAGGGAGGCGAGGGGCCCGCCTCAGACTCTAGGGTCCTGCAGCTTCTGCTTCCCACGGCCTCCCTGTGGCCTCTGCCGCGTCTGCCAGGTGGGGCTGCTGGCAGGCCAGGGGCTGGCGGCGAAGCGCATGGCGCAGCACCCTGGCCTGCTGTGCACCCCGTCGCCCCGACAGGGAGCATCGCGGGCCTTTCTCTTCTCAAAGGCAACATGGTGTTTCTAAAACGCTCCTTTTCTGGGCAGTCGGCGCCACTGTCCTGTGGTCAAGTGCAGAGTCGGGGGGTCGGGCGTGGGGAGACAGCCCGTCCTCAGGCAGCCTTCCACCCCCCAGTTGCCACTGCGGTGACCGTCTTCTCTGTCCATCGCCTCTGTGGCAGGCCCAGGATGGACCCAGACGCACCAGGAAGCTGGTCCCTCTGTGGACCGTGAGGACAGGAAATGATGAGAAAGAGGGCAGGGCTGTCCTGCCCCCAGGGGCCGAGGCCCAGATGGCTCCCAGCTGGGATGAGGGGCAAAGACGAGAAGGAGAAGAAACACGAGACAGTGTCTCAAATCCGCTCCGGTTACAACCATCCAGGGTCTGGATGTCCCTGTCGCACTGAGCAGCCCCTCTGCCTCCGAGGCGCCTAGGCCATGGAGGGAGGGAAGCCATTTAGAGAGGAATGAGTTCCGGTGGGAGGGGAGGGAGGAGGAAGCTCTCAGAGCCACCTGCAGGGTGGGCTTCCCGCTCACGCTGCTGCGGGCCCTGCCTGACTCCTCCGCAAGCTTTGAAGCCTGTTAGCGAAAGCAGTAATGGGATCACAGCGGGGTCCCCGGCCTTAAGGCTCAGAGCCTCCCTGGGTGCACCGGGAAGGGCATTTGGGAAACTGGGGGTGGTGACAGATGTGTCTGGTGACATTTAGGAAATTATGCAGATCTGCTCGCCCCAGGCCTGGGATCCTGATTCACAAACAGGCTTCGGGAGGGCAAGCGTGGGAGGGAGGACAGGCGTGAATTAGTGAGCGCAGCCGTGTGTTCTGCCGGCGGCTTCGGACTGAGGCCCGTTCAGTGAAACAGATGCGCTTCCTGAGGGTTCACGCGCTGGGAGCAGGAGAAACAGCTGGACCCGAGTCAGAGGTGCGGAATGGAAGCCGTCGCTTCCTGGGCGACCCGCTTCCTTCTGAGCCGCAGGTCCCTGACTGCGAAGGGGGTACAACCATCTGTCCTATTGTGCTTCACTGACTGGTGCCTGGTCACAGATAAATGCTTCATGTGTGCTGGCCGGCCAGCTCCCTGCTCCCTGCCTGAGACCCTTCTGGAATAGAGACGGCGCGAAGGGCGGCCGCAGGAGGAGGGCGCAGCTCCCCCCTCCCTCCCAGGGGGGCGCCCCAGCCGGGCAGCGTTCAGTGTGAGCCTGCAAACGAGCAGGATCTCAGGAGGGAGAGAACAAGGGAGCTGGCCTGCAAAGGCGGGGAGCCGTCTGCCTCGGGGCGCGGGCCCCCCTGCATCGTGAGAACAGAATGACACGTGGGCCTCAGTGTCCGGTGCAGCATCCAGGCTTCACTCTAGGCAGCGGGGAGCTAGTGAGGACTTCCGAGGAGGTGAATAGCGGGTACGGTCCCTGGGCTGGGAGCACGGACCTGTTGACACGTGGAGAGTGGACCAGAGGAGGTGACACCGGAGCCAGAAGGACCGACGCAGGGGGGAGGAGACGCAGAGGAGAGGAGAGGGGCCCAGGACGGGGCGATGACAAAACCCACACATTTCGGCCACCGCGGCTCATGGGGCTGGGGGGTGGGCTAGGACGACGCCCAAACGGCTGGTTAGGAAGTCTGGGGGGCCGAGGGGCCCGGTACGGATTGAGCACGGGGACGGGGAACAGCAAGGTGCTGCCTTCGCATTTGTGCGCGTGAGTTTGAGGAGGCACCGAGCCACCCAGGCAGTTGCCAGCACGATCTGTGGAACTGAACCCCAGAGACATGTTACTGTGGCTCATCTGAGGTGCCCCCGCCAAACTCTGGGCGCTACCGAGTGGGCACCCAGTTCTCTGCCTTGGCAGTGGAGGTGCGTGGGCAGCTCAGGCTGAATGCCCTGTGGCCTGGCTCCCTCCCTCCCCTGGCCTCCCCTGCTGGGTGCTCATCCTGGCCCAGGACTGGGGCTCTCTGAAGGGTGGGGCTGCCTTTTCTGTCACACCCTGGGGCCTGGGCACAGTGGCTCTGTTCCCCTGAGGTTCCAGACCCTTCCTCCCAGGACCTCTGTGCTAGCTGCAGGGAATCTCCCTCAGATGGCCGTAGGGAGTAGGGTGGGGTGAATTGTCCCCCACCCACTCTGTTTAAAAAGAAAAAAGCCCTGTTCTCGATTTCTTCCTCATTTCCTTTAAACAAAGAAAATCGAAAAAGCTATATAAAGGTAAATTTAATATTCTTTATTGGATCCAATGATTTAAAAAGGAATTAGATTTTTGATTTCCATGTTCCCTGCTAGAGCGAGCTGCGTAGACGCGCTCGAGGCCCTGGCAAGGGGGTTATTTAGCCTTTCATGATGTTACTGGAAGGAGCATACCGTCTCTGGGAAGAGGAGAGGCCAGCGTTCCTCATTTGGGATTTCATTGATGACAGTATCTGGGAAATTACCGTGCACTGGACAGCGAATTCAGAGGCCGTTAGATGTTCTGAGCACACACACTCTCCTCAGATATGATAATCCTCATTCCACAAGCATCATTCATTCGGCAAGTTCTTACTGAGCATCTCCTGTGTGTCACACATCGTACTTGACTTTGGGGGCACAGATATCAAGAAGCAGGAGCCCATGTAATGAGCCTAGAGCTCAGGGGACCTCAAGGTACGGGGTGTAATCCCACCCCTTGGCCGTGCAGGCCTGAGCCAGCGAGGGCATGGCATAGCCCCCAGCCACGGTGGTCGGTTCACAAGTGGGGAAATGATGTTAAGTGTTATCTGGATGAGAAACCGGGACTTCTGTTGAATGGTCAGAGGGAAAGGAGTTTTCTTCTTCTGGAGGCCAAGAGCGTAGGCGTGAGATCCGGAACCACTGCAGTCACTTTGTAACTATGAAGAAAGCTGGGTAGAAAGGGAGCGGTCGCCAGAGTCTGCCCGAGCCTGACCAGCGGCCAGACTTGGCAGTTTCGGCAGCTTACGCGTTCCTTCCATTTCACCCAATCGGTGAACCGAGGAGTTGAAACCGGAGCGGGCGTGAATTACGAGCCTACGGTTGCGCGACTAGTCTAATCCAGTCCTCCCCGCGAGCCTGTGCCGTAGAGCGTGGCAGCCCCGTTTGACAGATGAAAATACTGCACCCAGTGGTTAAGTGACTGCCTGAGGTCGCCCCATTAGTGAGTAAGGGAGTTGGGGTTCCAGCTGAGAAGTTTGACTCCAAAACCTGTTTTCTGCGAAACAAGATCGAGTGTCAGGTCGGCAGGGGGGCAATGTCCCCAGGTTCTTTCTTCTCTCTGGGATCCCTCTGGGACTGTTTTTCTGGTTTTGTATTTGGAACTAGAGAGCAGGTCGCGCTTCTCGGCTGGGTCGGCAGGACAGAGGGGACGGGCATCAGGAGGAGAGGCAGCCTGGGGAAGCCTCGGAAGGTGCGCGGTTGCTGGGATTCACCGGGCCGCGCTGGCGCAGTCTGGGTGGGAAACACAAATCAGCTTTGCAGATGAGGCGCGGGGCCTGGCCGAGCACACAGCCTTTCCGCCTGAGGGACATCCTCATTTATTCCTACCGAGCGGGCTTGACGTTTATGTAGATGGATTACAACTTGGCACGTTGACCATTTGTAAGATGGAGACCATTAAACCCTCCCCTCCTGGGGGAAAACAGCTTGTGGGGCCTGACCAGCAGGTGACCCCACGGGCTGTCCTGGCCCCTTGCTCCCCTGGCAGGCCGCTGGTTCTGCTGGGAGGCAGCCCCAGCTGTCTGGGTTCGCTGGGCAGGGGGGCGGGGGCCGCCGCCGCCCCCGTGCTGTTAGATACAGCCCTGCACAGCCCTGGGAGCGAAATTCGGGGTGGTAAAAGGGACAGCTTTCCTTCGTTGGTGGTCGCTGTCCCTTGCACAGGGCCACTCTCCTTGGCTCTGCCCTTCGGCACACCCTCTCTGCGGCCCTGCAGCGGGCAGGCGTGTGTCGTCTTCACTTCCCTCTGAGGGAGACCAGAGAAGTCAGCTCAGTTCCCTCGTGGCACAGCCGGTCGTTGGTGGAGCAGCTGACAGCCGAGTGCTCTTTCTATGACACCACGCTGGCTTTTTTGGGCAAATTTAGAAGGAAACTTAGCGAATCTACTGAGGCTGAGGAATGAACCGGGAGCGCAGGCTCCAGGCTGTTCAGCGGGGCTGTTTCCCCCTGCGTTCCAGTGCGGGGCGCAGCGCAAGGCGGGGGTGATTTAGAAGACAGCACCCTCCCCACCACCATGGCGGGTCCGGGGTCCTAGCGGTAGGCCTGCCCCCGTCTCCTGTCTTTTAGCAGCGGAAGGAAACTTCAAGATAATTTCATCTAGAACTCTGATCATTTTTGTGACAAAACTGTTAATCACATGTTAATTGCCACAGATCACATGACCCTGTGCAACAGAATTGAGGGGAAAAACCATCTTTCTTGAACTCACTGTGCTACAAGTGGTGTTCAACCGTGTCTCAATGTGTCGGGACCCGCGAAGTTGTCTCCAGCTTCCCAGATGATGAGGGAAAGTGTGATGAGTTTTTACGATAAATCTTGCCTGTCACTGAGCCCATCTCCTCTCGCTGAAGGCAAAGAAAATGAGGCTGGGTACGTTATGGCCCTGTCTGGCAAAAGTCACAAGATAAGCAATAATTATTATTTAAAACCAGAGAGTCTTATAATTTATTCATGAATGCCACCCGTTCTAGATTAGATCTTCTGCTTTGATTTAGTTGTATTTTTGTTGAAGCAAATTTATAAGCTCTGAACTATTCCGAAAATGCCACCAGGCTAGTAGAAGAAAATACTTCAATGACAGAAAGATTCACGCTACCCAGCGTGGAGTGGTGGTGAAGTGTGGGCTCTGGACCAACTGCCCAGGTCAAGTCCTGCCTCTACCCCCTCGGACAAGTTACTTGGACTCTCTGTGTCTCAGTTTCCCCATCTGAAAAGTGGGGATGACAGTAATAGTATCTACTTCCTAGAGTTGTTTTAAGGATTAAATAATATACGTACAGTACTTTGGACAATGGTAACTGCTATATTGCTGTTTACTGTAGTTATTTCAACATTTCAGGTTGTAAGTGTTCTATTGTTTGTCCAAGTGACAAGTGTCCCAAAGCTGATGACATAATGAAGAGCTTTAAGTTTCTTTAATCTTCATCACCTTTTTGAAAAAAAAGTACTATAGGTAGAAAATTGGCTGAAACAGGCGTGACGTGCAAACTTGGTTTAACACTTTATAGTTAGGTTACTGCCCTTAGGCTTCTGTCCTCTATAAATTTCCTAAGCCCCATCCAAGTGAAGATCTTTAATATCAATCTAGCCAAAAGGGGCCAATAGACCCCGCAAGAAATTGAGTTAGACATAAATAAATTGAGTTAGTGATAAAACATAGAAAACTACGGCGATGAAAACCAAATAACTACCAGAACACACCAGCGACACAGATAAATCTCATGCACGTTAACGCCGAGGGGAAGAGGCCAGACCCAAAAGGGCACAGACTGTGTGGTTCCAACTATACGGACTCATAGAATCACACGTATTTCAAGAGCAGGCAAAACTAGCCTCCGACGATAGAGGTCGGAATAGTAGTTATTTCTGAGGGGGGATAGCGAGTGGGAGGAGGCCCGAGGGCTCCTTCTGGGGTGACGGAAACTTTCCACATCTTGATCTGGGTGGTGGTTACATGGCTGCATGGACCGAATTGCACACTTAAGATATGCGTATTTCCATATGGAAAATATACTTCGCTAGTAGAGAAGAAAATAACAGATGACTTATCTATAAAAATGACAGTTTAAGATTTTATATATTTACCGCTCAGTTTCCTCTTGTTTACACACATATTTGTGACCATGAAATTGCTAGCTGAGAAAATTTCAGCAAAAAAATTTTGTTTCTCACATTATCTGCTTTATTCAGATAAAGCAAATTTCTAACTTAGATTTTAAGTTAAGACTGAGCTCCATAGCCATTTGTCGCAAGTGCGAATGACCTAGAGAGATGTAACGTTAACTATAAAATACATTGAAGGGCATGGTTGTCTACTAATGATTTCTCCAGACAAATCCATTATTTGGGTATCAATGAATCAAAAATGAAAGGGAGAGAAATTTGAGCTTCTTTTCATAATTGATGGATGTTTATGAGGTTATTAAGTGAAAAGGGTTCAGAAACAAGAGATAAGTGGCATGCTAATTTGGGGCTGAATGGAGTAAGGAGGCGTTCTTGGAAATATAAGAATCTTGCTTAACAGGACTTGTCCGTTTGCAAGACAACAAACCGGTATACTTCAGTTCGAGGAGATAAAGGACATGAGCAGTCGGAAGGAAATCATGGGAATAAATTTAGTAAAGACTAGAAGGTCGGTGTTCCACGTCTGACATCTTTAACTCTTGAGTTGCGGGGCTGGCGTCCCAGGAGCTAAAACCAGACATTGCAGTGGGTATAGAGACTCTGCTCAGGCTTAAGAAGCTCAAGCAGATACTCTGGGGTCTAAAATATCCCATTGTGGGGGCATCGTCAAAGACGGTGGGAGAAAGGATAATGTGTGTTTAAAGAAAAGATCAAAGGAAAGAATAGAAACAATGAAGAAGTGAGCTGAGGGCAAGGTGACAACAGGTTCTGGTGTGCCATGGACCGCTGGGTGTCTGCCTGTTGTCCTTACGCAAATAATAATGCCCCTTCACTCTCTGGAAAGAGTCTGGAAGGGTCTGGATTTGAACTGTAAATCACGGAGATTCACCTGCCAAAGATAGGAAATTAGCCAAAAGAGCCTTCCTATGGGGGGCGGGGTGGGAGTGGACTGGCCAAGTGGCGTCTGCCTCGCCCAGCCCCGCCCAATCGCCCAATCGCCAGGGACAGCTGAGACGCTGCTCAGCTTTGCGAGGCTCTGGTGCCACCTGCAGGCTGTCTGGGGAAATGCCTCTATTTTCTCCTCCACATCCTTGAACTTGGCCAGAGACAAGAGCACAGAAACTGGGGGCTTTTGGGGTGTGGGGTGGGCTGGAACGAGACAGTGAAGCCCGGGTTATGGAATCAGATGGGCCCAGCTGGAACCAACAAAGCCAAGCCCCTCATCTTCCCACCCACCCCTGTCCTGCCTCTTTTTATGAACGGTAAACTGAGGCATACTTCAGAGACTTGAGTGGTTAGGATTATGAGGCATGTCTGGAGCCTTCCTGGTGCCCTCACCCCCATCCCTGTCTTCTCCCCTGTTCAACAAATATATTAGGATAGGGCAGCAGGGAGGGAACTTAAACTTACTAAGTTCCTACTGTGTGCTGGGCACAGAGTGAGCACCTTACGTACATTATCTCCAGCGTTGCGAATGGTGGGAAGTAGGTGATCATACGGTAGGATCAGAGTGGGCTAGTGACTTGCTCATGGGCCCTCAGCTGGAACTCGAACCCAAGGGTCTCTGACTTGAGCAATGTTTGCAAAACAGAAATTTGATATTGATCCGTAATAAGGCTGCGTTGCAAACTGAAGCAGGGCGTGCTTTTCCTTTGGGCTGGAATTATCTCAACAAAAATGTTATTCTACGTGACATGGGCTATCGCCCAGGAAAATGAATGAAGCTGCCTGTGAATGTGGTTTGTTTGATAAAGGAGCTGTCGGAACGTGGGGCCTCCTGGGGCTTGGGTAGTGGAGACGAGAAACCGTCATGCGGGACATTTTCTAAGACGCTCTTTATGCGGTGACTAGGGACCCAGTCCCCGCAGAGTCCTTCCCGCTCCCAGGCAGTTTCCCTCTGTCTTCATCCTGCTGCCTGGCGTCCTCCCCATCAAACCGTTTTGGGTAAAAGCCACGGTGGGAGCGGTGTCAGCCACTGCCGCCTCAGTGAGAATCGCCTCAGACCCCTCCTCTTCTCAGAGCTTTAGCCAGGTGTCCTGAGATGGGCGCAGGGAGGAGGAGAGGCGGGGCGAGCGCTGTTGCGGCTGGTGCTGTGTCTCTGCGGGTCGCCAGCCGCTGTGGAAATGGCTCAGCTCTGTCTGATAAGACAGCTGTGCCACTCTGCATCATGGGGGAACTCGTGCTGTGGAAAGCAGGCGCCGTGTTCAAGGAATGTCCCCACAGCCCCGTGCGCAGACCTGCCGCCCGCGGCTGGGGCGCGGATGGACAGACTGCGGAGGATGTGGACGGTTTGCATTCTCGTCGGGCTCCTGCGCAGGGCGAGGGGGGATTCTTGCAGCGACCGAGGCTGTGGTGCCTGCCCTGCGCAGTTCCAGGGCCATTGGCCCCAAACAAGAGCGAGGAGGGCGAAGGGGCCCAAAGAAATGCCAGGGGCCTGGGGGATGGGCAGGGGGACGCTCGCACCTCTTGTACATGGCCTCGTACAAGTCTATCCCAGTGCTCTGTCCCCGAGGCCAAGGGACGCTGGCGCCTGAGACTCTAAAGTTCACTGGGCTGCCGTCTCCCAGCCTGATCATGCGCTGAGCCCGACACCTGTTATTTCATTCGGTTCTCACCGTCCCCTGTGCCAGTTCCTGGTGGTGGTGCCTTGAACAGACACCTGTCGTGTCGCCTCCAGGCCCAGGTGAGGAAGCCCGGCCTCGGCCTCTGCGGGCAGCTTCACGATGGCCGCACGGCTGGGCTCCAGTAAGAGCGAAGCCTCTGCAGGCTCAGGCCAGCTTCCTCCCGACAGACCTTCCTCCAAATGTCCTGCTTTGGTGAAGCAAACAGAACTCACAGCCCCTTTGTTTTGGAGTTAAGCTCGAGGGCACCCACTTCAGTTCTGCACATTCATGAGGCAGCTGCTCACAGCTGTCCCTGTAGGCGCGTGTGTTCTTGGGGCCACAGGTCCAGGGGGGCCGCGCCCGGCCTGGGTCACCAAGCTCGTCCGTCGTCTGCGGTCAGTGAGGAGCAGGCGGCGTGGGCGGGCGGGGTTCCGGTCTGGGCTCAGCTCCTCTCCAGTCTCAGGAAACGGGGCTCAGCCGCGTCGCCCGGGCCCCTCCCTTCCAACCAGACAGCCTAGAGCTGCCATTGGTCATAGTATCTCTGTCCTCGAGTCTGGCCTAGTGTCCTCTCCGAGGAGCCGTCTGCAGGCAGAGGACGACTGGCTTGTCCTAGCACAGCACTGCACCCCGTTTCCTACGGCCCCTCCCTCGGCCGTTGTCGTCACCATTGCGTCCCCTCGTCCTCCCAGCGGGGCTGCCAGTCCAGCCAGCTGAAGCGGCCGCTCCCCCGACAGACCGCTCCGGATATTCGCTGCTGCTCCCGGGACAGGGCTTGTGTCCACTTTGTTGGCCAAGGGCGGCGGTGGCTCCACTGGAAAGCAAACTGGGTGCTGCCTGCCCCCCTGAGTTCAAGAGCCTCGCTGGACCGAGGGTCCCGAGCGGAGGCCCCGGCATGCGCGCACTCGCCTGTCCCGTCTGAGCACGGGGACCTTGGGAGCATCGCGAGTGCACTCTCCCGCCGCCTCACGGCGGGGCCCCTGGCACCTGGTCGCGGTGGCGGTGTTCGAGGGTGCACCCCGAGCCAGGCAGTACGCCGATGTGGACACAGGCTGCCTCATCTGCTCATTTCTGTTGTTCAGATCCAAAAACTGAGGCTTCAAGCCGTTAAGTATTTTATGGCCAGCAAAACGGCTGAGTCGGGACTCAAACCCAGGGAGCTGGGCTCCAGGATCCTGGCTTTGGCTGCTGTAATAGCCGCTGCCAGCAATGCCAAGTTAATCTGCACACATTTTCAATTATATTTTAAGAGGGTGACTCTGTGTTTGGGGGCATTCCACTCACAAAAGCCACTGAGCCAGATAGCAACTGAGGACACGTAAAAACTAATGAACTCTGGAAAACATAAAATGCGAGCGAGATGACGTCACTGCGAGAGACATAATAGCAAATTGCTTTTTTTATTAGCATATTTTGCTGACGGACCATGAGCTAATGATCAGCCTGAACTCAGTAGCGCCTGTTGCCTTGGGACAAGCCCCCCCACACGTGCACACACGTGCGCACACGTGCGCACACGTGCGCACACACACGCACGCACACACATACACACGCACACCCCGCAGTGCTGCTTTGTGCCGCTGACAGGAACTCAGGAGCCGCCTTGGCTTCGTAGGTGATGAAGCGCGTTATAAACACACAGCCAACGGCCACAGTCAGAGACCGACAGAAACATAAAGCGGTCGTCGGTCACCCAGATGTCCAGAACGAGAGGGATGTGGCCAGCACAGCCCGTTTGTGTCAGATGCGCATGCACACCCCGGAGTGCTGCTTTGTGCCGCTGACAGGAACTCAGGAGCCGCCTTGGCTTCGTAGGTGATGAAGCGCGTTATAAACACACAGCCAACGGCCACAGTCAGAGACCGACAGAAACATAAAGCAGTCGTCGGTCACCCAGATGTCCAGAATGAGAGGGATGTGGCCAGCACAGCCCGTTTGTGTCAGATGCACGAAAAGGTGAAAGGGGCCCCGCGGGTGGCAGCTCGAGCAGGGCCGCGGGGCCAGGCTGCGGCGAGGTCTCCCTTCTCTCGTGTCTTTCCATTATATTGTAAGTCAGGATGCAAACTGGACCCGAGAAAGCTCGCCCAACACGATGGTAGGTTTGGGCATCTCAGCAGTGTGGGCAAGGACAGACGGGGGTTGGGGGGACAGCCGATTTGGAAGACGTTCACTGCACCCCACCCCCGGCCCCCGGGCGCCCTCCCCGGGCTGGCTGGGCGCCCCAGACGGTGCGTCAGAGCAGGGATGCTGGCGCCAGACGCCCGGGTTCAAATCCTAGCTCGTCTACTCTCTAGTGGTGTGGCTCCGGCTACTCCCCAGTCTCTCGTGCCTCCGTTTCCTCATCCGTGAAGTGGCGATAAGAACAGCATCTCTTTGGCGGTGTTGCTGGTATTAATATTAAGTGAAGCAACATGTATGAACAGCTCGGCCCAGCGCGTGGCGCCGAGTAAGCCTCCTCTGAACCTGCCCAGTCCGCGTCATCACTGCTTCCTGAACCCAGACTCTGCCCCATGCTTTCCCTCTGTCCCCAAGGCTTTCCGATTCCAGGCCTCCTCAGCCTTTCCTCTGTGGCAGGACCCTCGCACCTGGTCCATTTTGAGGTGAAGTCAGCCGTCCGGCCCACGACTAGGGAGCCCCGTGGCCTGGCCAGGCCCGCCCTCCCGCCTCGCTCCCTGCCATTCCGGGCTCCTTCATTCAGCGGCCTGACTTCGCTCTGGGGCTCCCCTACCCTCATTCCCTGCGGGCCTGTCTCCTGGTGAACTATCGTCCTTTCTTTGACCTCAGCACAGACATCACATTCCCTAGGAAGACTCTGTATACCTGGCCGCCTGTGGCCCCAGCGAGCACCGAGGCCGGGTTGGAGGTGCCGTGGGTCAGATGCGTGCTCCCACGGGACCCCATGTTCCTTCCATCTGGGCACTGATGACAGGGCATCAGGACTGTCTGTTTGCCTGTTACCCACACCTCGAGACTCAAACGGTGACCTTTATCTTTGATCTCTGCTTCTGCAGGGTTTCTTGCCCTCCGGCTTCTGGTTGCTTCGGGGCAGTGGGAGAGGCCCAGCAGGAGACTGGAGGTGGGGTGAGGGCCTGGTGTTTGCTCACAGGCCCCTCCCTGGGAGGCCCTCGGGCACATCCGTCACTGGGGCTCCCAGCTCCTCCTCAGCCGTCTGGGGTGGAGTCGGTTCGGTTCATTTTACTTCCAGTTCAGTGCAGAATAATATTCTTATGAAATAGAATGAAAATGAATTCTTTAAAAGTGAATTATTAGAAAAATTAAAAAGCAATGGCTCGTAAAATACAAGATCACATTTTTGTTACTAGATTTAAAGTCATAAAGTTATATTTAAAAAAACATAATCAAAAGAAACATAACATAGGGAAAAACAAAAAGTTAGAGAACCTGTGTGTGTTGGTCAAGGGACGTCTGCACGCAGGTGATTAGCACACGCAACGGTATCTAAACCCCAGACTGGGAAGGCCGTGGTGACCGCACATGTCAAACACCTACACACACTTTGAAAGGAGGATGTGTGTATCAATGTTTAAGATTTTGATGCAACAGACATCTTGCTTTTTGTGTGTCATTTATCTCGTCTAGGCAGGACTGACAACATCGATACCGACGGGGTATGATGTGGATGTAAAGTGTTTTTGAAAAATCATAGTAGAGAATCACTCCCAAAAAGGTACGTGAACAGGAAGGGAACAAGAGGTGTTAAGCGGTCTCCGCGGGCTCGGGCCATTCGTTCTTTACTTCTTTACAAAATGAGGCAACTGGCGCTGTTTCAAACAGCATCTCCGATCTTTAACCAATAGCCACTATCTACATACTATCTCATAAAGTTATAGTTTCGGACCTAATCATTTCGCATGTGCGAATCTTCTTTGATGGAAAATGAAACAGCAAATATCCCATCAAATATGTAAGGCGTTCGGAGTTAACTTTCACAGATACGCAGTGTCGGGGTTTTCATCAACCTTGTTGATGATCGTTCGGTGACGGAACATACTGTCCCCGCTTGCGGACTCACGTTCCATCCTCGTGGGAAAGTATTAGGATCATTAAAAATACGCTAGCCTTGAAGGAATGAACACTTTTTACTGTGTCACCTCGCACACAAAAGTTTAGTCGACTCTATTCCTCCCTCTCTCCCTCCCTCTCTCCCTCCTTCCCTCATTCCTTCTTCATTCACTCCCTCAGTCATTTGTTGGTGGGGGAGGAGAGCTTGACTTTCTCAGGGAGGGAAGCAGTGTGGTAATTCGCATTCTCGCACCAGCTCCTTAGTCGGAATAAGTCCGCAGTGAGGTGTTCCTGGCATTCCAGCTGCATCATCAGGACCCGTCCTGCCCAGAACCCGAATTTCTAACTACACGTGCTCACACCGACCACAGACTCTGGTGCTTGGCAGCGTCAGACCGCTCTAAAGCCTTCTCCGCGGCTTCTCCCGGTTGCCATGGCTTCTCCCACTTGCCGACGGCACGCGGACCTGCACCGTTCTCGTACCCCACACGATGCCCTCGGTCCGCGTCCCAGCAGTGGCGCCGTCCCCTCATCTCTTCGAGCCCAGGGGCGGTGACAGCGTGGCCGCTCTCGGTTACTGCAGTGTTCCTTGTGCTTCTCTCGCAGGTACCCCTTTATGAATTATTACTTTGTCGTAAACGCCCTCCTGGGACTCCCCCAATCTAAGAGTGCCATCTGTATTCTCTCGCGAAACGTCTTCTGTTACAACCTCCTGATATAGCGCCTTTGCCAACACGGAGAAGACGGGTGACGCATCCTTACGAAATGAATGACCAGATGCTGCTTGGAGAAGCCATGATTTGCAGGAGGCTCAGAAAAGGAGAGGGCCAAGGGCGCGTGAGCCGTGTCTCCTCCCGAGATGCTCCTTACCGTCTCCGGACCTGGAGCCCGGGCCAGAGCTACCGCTCACTTGGAGAAAGGCCCAGGCCCTGGAAGGAAGCGGCCCCCAAACACAGGCCTCGAAGCCTCGACTGCGGGCTGCCTTCCAGCCCCTCAGACCAGACGCCTTCGCCCGAACAACACACACGACTCTCACGCGGCCGGTCTACGCCATGCTGAGCAAGATGGCAGAGCACTCTGTCTTAGAAATGTGACCAAGTAAGCATGGTTCTCTGAGGAAGCCCGTCGTAGCTCTGATTTTGCAGAAATGTGACATTTTTATATGCAGGGGGATCTTTTTCGCACGTTTCCTCAGCTTCCTGCGGTTGGGCGGGGAGCCCTTGCTGGCGCAGTTCGGATAGGTGGTATTATAATCCAGCCGGGCCACGGGCTCCCTGGGTGCAAAAGCTTCTCGCAGTTCTGGACACAGTCGCGCTGGCCTGGGAAGCCCTTCAGGGAGCGAAGACGCCTGGGCGGCGCCGGGAGCAGGAAGGAACAGTTCAAGGAGCAAGGTCGGGAACCGATGACTTGTCTGTCGCTCAGACCGTCCAGTGGCAGAAGTGTGATTCCCTTGGGCATGAATTCCCAGAGCACCTGACACGCCCCATGCGAGCAGGCCTAAGCCCGTCCCGGAGCCGCGGGGGTTCGTT
>NW_006430726.1:6721165-6722020 GCF_000325575.1 Pteropus alecto
CCCGCTTCCTGGCTTTGCTGGAAGCCTGGTGCCCCTTCACCTTCTCATCTCTTCATCTTCCGAGCCGATCGGTCGACGGCTGCTTTGGTGGGATGTTTGCTCTGGAATCAGTTGGAGGACCCGGAGGCCTGGGGAAGGGCTTGCTCTTTCTTCCAGAACCGGAGTCAGTATAGAAAGTAGTACTCGCCGCCCCCGGACACCGAAGCAGTGTTACAGCACCCTCCCTCCGTGTTAAGGGGTAGGACAGTGACACTTGATGACGGTCGCTGCTGCTGAAGACCGCCCGGGAAATGACGAAACCGCGGTCAGAACCCAGGCCCGGCGGCTGCCGGTCCGGCGTGATGTCTCCCCTGCTGTGCCGCCTCTCAAAGTAGCGTCCTTATCACTCGCCCGCGCCTCCGTTCGTCAGGCATTTACTGGGCACTGCTGTGTGCCTGGCACTGTGATGCGTGCTGGGACTGTCACAGTGCCTGATCTTTCTTGTCGTTTTCACCAGTAACTCGACACACGGGTCATCCTCTGACTTCTCCGATGCATCGTTTCCACTAAACCACTCACGCTGGGCCTCGCTCAGGGTCGCTTCTATGGTCCAGGTCATCGTCCCGCCTCTGTGGCTCTGGTCAGGCCAACGCCCGCGGCTTCCAGCGTCACTCCCGTCATCGCTCCATGTGCCTGATCCACAGTTACAGCGCCCCGCTCTGACCTCCCCTGGCCGCTCCAGGCCCGTGCTGCCGATTCTCTGAGACCCCATCAGCATCTCAGATGCATCTTTCTCTGGCCGTGTCTGAGGCGTGACTCCCTTCCAGCCACCTGCTCAAGGACTTTTCAAGCGTTACGTTAAATAGAACACCTCTC
>NW_006430726.1:6722058-6724356 GCF_000325575.1 Pteropus alecto
GCAGGTTCTACCTCAGAACCGTCCCTAGGAGCAGTGTAGTCCTTTCCATTCCCACGGTCGCTTCTCCCTGCTGACTGGACCAGTCCAGAAGACACTGGCGTTTGGAGCTGGAGACCCTCAGAGCTGGATGCGACTGTCCCATTGAATTCATGGCATGCCCCATCCAGAGTCTGAGTGGCCCGTGTCTCCTTGGTGGCTACCTCACAGTTTTAAACCCGACGTAATCCATTTTGCACACTAATGCCACATTAATCTTCTTAAAAGTGATGACTGTCACCGAATGGTCTAGGGCTCCAAAATGGGGTCTCCACTGACACCTTGACTGCATCTTCCTCTTGGCCGCTTGCTGTGTACTGTGCGATCAGCCGGCCTCTCGGATACTCCCTGAGCCTGACCATGCTTTTAGGCAAGTAATTTCTGGAATTCATTTCTTCCTCGCCGACATGTAGTAATTCAGTAGTCTGAGCCTCTTATCGCGTGTGGTCTGATGTGTCTGTAGCAGACACTGTGGTTAACACCTCAGCGTCCATTTGATCCCAGGTGATAGAATGCGTTCAGTGAGTGGTCCCGTCTGTCTGCCTGCGATTGGTTTAGGGAAGGGCCATTAACGGCGGACGGGTCGGTCGGGTGGATTCTTGGGAAGGTCTCCATATCTTGGAAGGAGACATGGAGGGAGCAGTCATTTCCGACTTCTGGTGGCATCGTGTCTGGGTGTGACCTGTGAGCACAGCTGCGGCTGCTTCCCTCTCATCCTGATGAAGGGGGCGGAAAGAATGTGGGCTCTTGATGCCGCCGCTGCAGCTCTGGTCGGTGGTCCTGGGGTGCGCCCCGACCCGCCCTCCCATCACGTAAAGCAGGATGTTTCCTCCCTGTCTGAGCCGCTTCGAGTCACAGCTCTTTGCACCCCAAAGGACCAGGAAACTGTGTTTTCTTTCCAACGCGAGACTTGAAGCTTCTTGGATTCAGGGACTCTATCTACGTATCTCTCTAGCTGTCTTAGGGCTTGGCATACAGCAGATGCTCAAAGTGTTTGTGAAATTATTTGCATATGTATCCGAGATATAACCAGTAAAAGCATTTGCAATTTATAAAGCTCTTTCTTTTCTCCTAGCAATTGAGAGAGAACAAAATGAGGCTTAGATCAAATAAAAGTTTGGGGCATTTTATTTCTCAGTCATACCAAATTCTGAACAGGTTGTTCCGCTTTGTCTCAAATCCCCGTTAGGGTCCCAAGAGTAATGGGGACTGAATGCAAACGAGAGTGGCGCCCGCCTTGTGCCTAACCCCGCAGTCGTGCCAGACAGTCTCCCAGTCGCTTCCGGCTCAGAGCTCAGGGGACGGGGTGTCCCCTCCCCGTGCTTGCTCACAGCAGCGCCGCTGGTGCCAGGGCCACGAACCTTGGTGCGTACACTTTACATGCAGAGATGTTTTCCTGGGAAGAGGAATCAGGGCTTTTATTAGATTCTCCAAGGGGTGTGCAACCCTCGGAAAGGCTACAAAGCACTAGCACGTGATACAGTATCTCGGAAGTGAATGCAGATGAAAACGTTTAGAATGTCCTCATTCAGCGGATTTAATATCTCCTGTGTCGTTCTCTATTTGTCACCTGAGGGACCAGTAGACCTGGGAGCACTGCTAGATCGCGACGCAGGAGACCTTTGAGGGTGGAGGGGGCCGGGTACCTGCAGTCAGGGCTAGAGCAAAAGGAAAATGCGGAGCCCCTTGTTGCAAAATGACAAATTTCAGAGCCATAAACCCTTCAAGGCCCTTCTCCACGAGGTCCTGCCTCTAGCCCTCTTCGTAAACGCAGGTGGCCCACCGCGCTGTCTTCCTTTGCAGTGGCATGCAGCCCTTCCCCCATTTTTGGAGCACCTAGAATGTGCCTGGGGTTGTTACTGCTGGGAGCCCAGGCAGGAGCATGGTTGGGTCCCCTTGGGTGTCAGTACATGAAAGGCTTCCTTCTAGGTCCTGGGGCTGCGGCTCTGACTTGCGCAGACAATGAACAAACAAACGGGACATGGAGCGCGCAGTGACAGGAGCTGAGTAAGAACCGAACCTGGCGTGGCTGGGCGGCCATGTCGATGGGGCGGCCAGGGAGGCCCAGTGCGCGGTGACATCCGAGCCAGGGCGGTGCTGGGACGAGGCAGCCCTGGCTCTGTGGGGGAGGGGACGGTTATCGCCCGCTGGGGAAGCTGGGCGAAGGCTCTGGCAGGAGAGACAATGGCTGCAGTGTGAGCCGGGGCCGCGGATGAGGGGCAGGGGGCCGTGCCGCGACCAGGCCGTCGCCCTCGAGAGGAG